>NC_053167.1:17044969-17379653 GCF_016835505.1 Polypterus senegalus | reverse complement strand
CACAGGCTGGCAAAAGCAATCAGCTTTTTAATTAACAGAATTAACAGCGCAGTGTTTAACAGTAATGACAGCAATAAAAACACAAGAGAGGAAGCAAACGTGACAATTGTTGTACAGCGCAGTGTATGCATCAGCTGTTTTCTTTGTATAATGTGAAAGCAATATGCCTGTTTAGATACTGGAAACTGAGTGTTTATCACCTTCATACATTTAACAAGGTATTGACACATGCAATATTCACATAAAACAAGCAACCCTTTTTGAAGCATTTTTCCTCCAGACGGTCAAGTGTGTTTTAGTTGTCTTATCTGCTATGAAGGTAGTGTGCAGATCATATGGTATGCACATGAATGCACACACAGCAGACTGCATCTGAACAATGACATTGCTTTCTGTTTAATTATATATAATATTATGTAATCTGCTATCAATGGCCACTTATGTAAATGTGTTAGCTTGTTCAATGACCCAGCAATGGTGTCAGGTTACTTCCTCACTTGTGTTTTCTCTGATTTGATTATGCCTTAGACATCCTATTTTCCTGTCCATTCTGTGGATGCCTTACATTTAATTGTTCTTGCCATTCCTGTATTGTGTCTGAGTGGAACTGAGGATAAAATGTTTTAGTCACAAATGCAGTAGAAAATCTAATATATTTATATATTTTATTAGTTTCTAAGAAATCTTTTTGCTTTCTTATCATACATTTCTTTTATAAAAAATAATATCAAATATTTTTAGAATTTATTGCACCAAAATGTGTTTTCTGATTGAACTGTGAAATGATAATAAATTCATATGTTTAAATTAATATACTCCTTTTGCATATTACCAGCTTCTTCAGCCATGTTTATGGGCAATCTGTTCCAAATATAGCTGGACTAAGATAATACAGTGAATCAGACTTATAGGAAATGTACCCTACTAATAGTTATTGGGCCGTTGGTCAATCACACATTTAATCAGAGTTTGATGAATGCTTTTGAACATTAAGTGCTGTGCAAGAAACAATACTTTATGGGCAACATGGTGGTTTAATAGGTATGTTTTCCTCTTCATGGTGCTTATATTCTTCATTGTAGAGTTACATGTATCCAATGCCCCTGCACAGTGGAAAGACTTTCTTTTAGGTTTACAGTAACTGGTAAAATAGTTTCCTGTGAATGACTACCCAGTCCTTTATAAAAGTTAAAGGACATGCACACCGGACACTGAGGGACACCAACCTCCCCAGATCCTAGAAATATGATAATAATGTCCATGATATGCAAACAAAGGTGTGCCAATTGTGTTTGTGAATGGAAACCCCCTCACCAGCAGTAATCAAACTATGATGATAATGAGTGGCGGTGTTACCCACTGGACGACGTTTATGAAAGTTAAAGTGCTACATACAGCAAGGGGGATGCACTCCTTCAAGTTTGTTAGCTATAGGTTCAGGAAATGCAAGAATGACTTTACCTCTTCACTGTTTGTGAACAGTTCAGTCAAAGATCAGTCATTTTCAGAAAGCTTATAATTTTAACATCCTAGATCCGAATCCTGTGTCCATCTGTTGTCCACATGAAGTTTGCATGCTCTCTCCATATTTTCATGGGCTTTCCTCCAATATTTTCAAACATGTATAGGGTTTGGGCACTTGATGCTTCTAAACTGGACATGTGTGAGTGTGAATAAGTTTTGTTACATCCCTAGGAAATGTGAGCCCTCTGATGTATACAGGAAGTTAAACTTTTTAAGAGTTTGACAACCGTATCATGTTGTATTAAAGTCCCAGGAGAAGACAACGTGATCTTTGGCAGTGAGTGAAAACATATTATGGTAGTTCCATATGGCCACTCAATATTTTATCAGTATTTTCTACGTATTTCCTTCTAAACCCTAACACAAACCTCTTAATTATCTTACATTCTATATCAGGCTCCAGTAATGCTGGTTGTCAGAAGATCAATCTAATGCCAAGTTTTCTAGCCATTGGAAAAAACTGAGATGTCCTTGGAGGAAGATGCCATCAGATCTAATACGGCCACCATGTCTGAGAATGAGGCATTTGTACTAGAGCAAATGGTTGCTATTATAAACTTCATACATCTTAGTTTTTCAAAACAACTTATGGTACTGAAACATCATCACACTATTTATTAAGTGAAACACGAGGAAAAAAGAGTTTGAAAAGATGGTGAACACTATGACCAGTCATGCTAGACGATTTTTCATCTGAATCAGTCCCACAGTCCCACTCCCATATGGGGTCCCCAAGGGTTCCATTTTAGGGCCACTACTTTTTTCAATCTATCATCCTGCCTTTAGGTGCAATTTTTAGAAAACATGCAATTTCATATCACCTATATGCTGACGACTGCCAAATTTATTTCTCCCTCAAGCCAACTGACTCCACCAAACCTCTCCTCGACTGCCTATCTGACATTAAGGACTGGCTGGCTGTAAACTTCCTTCACCTGAACGATTCAAAAACCGAGGTCATTGTTTTTAGTCCCGACTGCAAACAGGCTCCACCCCTTGGCCTCGTTTCTCTTCCCATTCCAGTAACTTTGTCTGTCTCCAATCTTGGAATCAAAATGGATACGTTCCTGAAAATGGATGCTCAAGTCAACAGCACAGTAAAATCCTGCTTTTTCCATCTAAGGTGAATCGCCAAACTCAAGCCTATTCTGTCTAACCACCTCCTGGAATCAGTAATCCATGAATACGTCCCGGCTTGACTACTCTAATTCCTGCCTTTTTGGTATCAGTAAAGCCACTCTTTCTAGACTCCAACTGGCTCAAAACGCGGCTGCAAGGCTTCTAACTGGAAGTAGCAGAATCCAACACATTTCACCGATTTTAAAAACCCTACACTGGCTGCCGGTTAGATTCAGAATCGATTTTAAGATTCTCCTCCTAAGCTATAAGGCATTAAACGGTCTAGCCCCCGTCTATTTGAGTGTCTTGCTCCATCGTCACAATCCCCCTCGTGTTCTTAGATCCGCAGATCAGTTGCTCCTAACTGTTCCCAAGGCACGTTTTAAAGCTCGTGGTGAAAGGGCTTTCTCCGTCTGTGCACCCAGGCTCTGGAACTCCCTGCCCTTAGTGGTTAGGCAAGCCGCTTCAGTCGCCACATTCAAATCTCGCCTAAAAACGCACTTCTTCACATTGGCTTTTAATTCTTAACCTGTTTCATTTTCCACTTGCCTTTTGCTATTTTCTCTATTTTATTTGGTCCCCTGACCTGTTTTTAGTATCTCTGTTTTAATTCTCTCTTAATGTTTGTTTTTAATATTTTGCTTTTAGTCCTGCTTGTTGTAACTGTACAGCGCTTCGGTCAGTTGTAATGCTGTGTTTTTAAGCGCTCAACAAATAAATATGGTATGGTATGGTATGGTATGCCACTCACATTCAGGCACTAGAACACCAAGTTGCATCACTGTTTCTTGAATGAATTGACCTGAATGTCAGGAATAAAAGAGAGAATATCTGTATTACTGGAATTAAGAAAAACACAAAGGGTGGTAATCCCTTAGATATTTTGAAGAATTTATTACTATTGCTCTCCTGTGACTAAAATATGTTATGGGTATATTCTATAAATACATTGCACCAGAAATCCCTGATTATAATGTTTTATCATTGTAATGACCACCCATCAGTGAATACATCTGTTTTCAGATCTTAGCCCAGCAACAGCCCAAACCAGAAAGACGATAATAAAAAGGGTTTATAAAGTGGGGTTTCAAATGTTATTTGTTCTTGTGTTTTATCACAAGTTACCACACACCCCTGGAACCACAAAATATGATGACATGAACAAAGTGGTGGAAACATTTGACAATTGGACGGACATTGACACTTTCTTTTTTATAATAACCAATTCCTGTGGTCTTATCCAGTGAATCTTGTTGTCCTCTGCCTGCTATCTGTGATCTCATAAGAAATTGACAGTCTTTCATGATTTAAGATAGCAAGAAATAAGTGCCAAAATCAAATTTCTTGAGGTCAAAACACCAGTTTATACAAACAGAAGTCCAAAACACTCTATAAAGGAAGACAAAATGAATAAAATATGCCAATCATAGCAAAGGGCAGAGAAATCCCTAGATTACCTAGGAAGTGCTGGCAAGGGTGGAAGTGTGGGAGGAGTGCATAGCAGAGAGAACTACAGGTGTTTTTCATGTTGGGTGTGATGTTATTTCCTGGACAAGATTTCAGATTAACTGAACCACAGCTGGGGATACATTGTAATCTACTACATTTTTATTTCTCAATCACTTGCCTCAATTGGTACAAAAGCCTCATTTGCCCTTGTGTCTCTCCTTCTCTGATCATAAATGTGTTTAAGCCATTTTTTTTTTATCTTGTGCCACTCACTGGATTTGAAATTCTTCTTTACTTCAAAGGTTAATCTTTATCAAAAGTTTGCTTCTGTTGCGATTCAGGCCTAACTAAAATCCTGAATTTCACCAAAAATAAGCTAAATGCCTAAACTCTCTAAAGCCTTGAGGCCCATAAATTCACTAAGGTTAGATGGGACAGGACTATAGTGCCAAAGCCCCTGGCCAAAAATAACAAAACCTTGAAGGATGTACATTAAATTCATTTAAATTGAATCCAGAAGTGTTCCAAATATCAATAACTCAAAATAATTCAAATGAACAAAACAAAATAAGAATTAGTACACAATACCAAAACTATTACAATAAATATTCCAAAAAAAGTGCTTAGTCCAAAATCCAAAAATACATAATATTTGAAACAAAAGTGAAAGGTTCTAGAGCCAGGAAATCTGAAAGAGCCCCTTAAACTGGCCTAGGCAGTATAGTGTCAGCAGGCCCTATATCCTTGGACTTAGCAAATCAACTAATAAAAAAACAAACTACATTAATATAATCAACTTAATGTAAAACACAACATCAAGCTAAAAAATGCTTAAAACCATTTAAAAAGACAAACTTTTCAAAATAATTAATAATTGTTAATTAGTCTATGTATTCTTCTATGCCAAAGATGCAGTTCAGCAGCATACAGTGAGAAAGAGTGGAGTGCATTTTAGCTGTTGCCTTAAATATTTGTCATTGCTCTTCTTTGAAAGGAGATGTATCTCTGAAGCACATATAGTACATATTTTAGAATCAGCCGGTAGTACTGACTGTTAGTTCTTTCTGGGGAAGCTGTTTTGTCAGGGGAAGTACAAACCACCATCATTGACAATTATTTACTGGATTGATCATCAGCTCTTACTATAATAGACTTAGTTGGGAAACTGTAAATATAGTTTGGACATTTGTAATTATTCCAAGTTTTTTTACGGTAATGTAAATATTGCAAATATTTTGAAAATATAACATTATTTTTTTTCCTTGTTCATGTATTAATTTTATATGAAAAAGATGTTGGGTGAATGTATTTACAGTGTTGGGTTAACCTTGGTCTTGAAATCCTGACCTTCTTGATCTACAACTATGTAAATCTGTGATGGCTTCAGCATTCCTACGTTTTTCATTTTTCAAGTCCAATACAGATTTTCCATGGTCCTCATGTCTACATGAATTTTTCTCTGACACCCCAGTTTTTCTTCCACATTTCAAAGATGTACATGTTAGGTTAACAGTGACTGTTAAGTGAGTAAAATGAGTTGTGTGTTTGAGTGTGCTCTATGTCAGACTGGTGCTTTGTCCAGGGTTGGCTTCTATCTTGTGTCCAATGTTGCTAGTATGGCTCTGAACCAAATAGGAGTGTTAAAAAACGATTGGATGGATGTTCTGGAAATAAACTCTACAATTCTATTAATGACCTTCCAGCACAGTAGGGTCAGATCCATCAATCCTTTGTAGGTCCTTCTTGCTGTATATTGGGGCTGCTATGCTCTCATTCCCTTATAATATATACCAGAAAATTTTTCATTGCTCTGTATGCATGAACGGGTTCTTGTTGATATAAGATAAAAATACGGACACAGCGAAAAAAAAAGACTAAATGTCGAGATTAAAGTCGACATGCTGACTTTATTCTCGACATTTACGTCGAGATTAAAGTCGACATGTTGACTTTATTCTCGACATTTCCACTTTATTCTCGCCATTTATGTCGAGATTAAAGTCGACATTTACACTTTATTCTATTGTTTAGAATAACACAATTTTGTTTCTGTAGTTATATTTTTGAATAAAAGCGCAATTGTGTTATTCTTGTGAAAATGTTTCTTTGCTATTTGGACTTCAGGCTTCATACATTATATAGTTTATGCCTACATTTTGTCATCTACTACTAGAATATAAAAAAACTTTCTGTTTTAACAATGTGTTGACACAGATTACTGTAGAAACGGAACAGACGTGAAATGCGTGTGTTCCAAATAACGATCTATTATTTCCACTCTAAAACTCCACTTCACTCCCAGATACTCAATCAAGGCATGAGCTGAGAGAAGTTCGTGCACGTTCTAAATTGGTGGGGGGATGAAATAGCCGGCTGCTCCAAGCTTCTCTTTATCAGCACATTTAGAAGACAAAGGACGCTGGCGGAGAGGTGTGAAGGGATTTAAGAAGCAGTTTAAGGTTGGACGGAATTACAAGTTTTTTCGTAGGCTCTGGTAATTCTAGTGTTAAGGGGTCCCCAGTTGTATGTTCAGTGTAGTACAAAGTCCCAAAAACTGGATATATGAATGGGTATCGCACAGGTTTAACTTAAATATTGTGTAAATATTGGGCTTGGTGGGTCGGAGACACGAACACAGGATTAAATGGATGTTCTTCTGAGCGGGCTTTCTTTATTGCATGCGTGCTGTCTCTATCTGACGTACTAAACCTCCAGTTTCTATCCTTGCTTTTTCTTTCTGCACATAACCAATCACCACAAGATAAACGTCTTTGTGAAATTAAAACAAGTTATAAACTTAGACCTCGGAGTTTTCAGAACTTTAAATTATTAAAGCATGTGGGGGCACGGTGCTTGCTGGGATGGAGTTTTCAGAAATTAAAAAAAAATCTTCATTATACATGCTTAATTATGCCATCCATTCAGGGTTGCCCATCCCAGCAAGCATCCTGTGCGAGGCAGGAGTAAATCCTGAATGAGACGCCAACACATCGCAGGGTGAATACGTGCAACATATAAAGTAGCAGGGTCAATAATACATAACAAAACCCCACATCCTACATGTCTTTGAAAGGAAACTGAAACACGCCGAGTAGACCCACCAGAAAAACATGCAAACTCAAGGCAGGTAACACCCGGGACCCCCTTGCTGCTGCGAAGCAGCAGTGCAACCACCACGCCACCGTGCCCCATATGCTTTAATACATTTTAAGTTCTGTACATTTTAAGTTTTGAAAACTCTGGGGTCTAGGTTTATAACTTGTTTTAATTTCACAAAGACGTTTATCGTGTGGTGATTGGTTATGTGCAGAAAGAAAAACAAGGATTGGAACTGGAAGTTTAGTACGCTAGATAGAGACAGCGCGCATGTAATAAAGAAAGCCCGCTCAGAAGAACATTCATTGAATTCTGCGTTCGTGTCTCCGACCACCACATCACGAACCCAACATTTACACGATATTCCAGTTAAACCTGTGCGATACCCATTTATATATCCAATTTTTTGGAGCCTCGTCACACCTGCCATAAAGTTCACTACACTGAATACAACTGGGAACCCCTTAATGCAAGGGAGCAGCTCTATAGCCACGCCACCGTGCCCCCCGCCACCCATGTTTAATACATGCTTTATTGCATTTCATCGTGAAGAAGATATCAAGTATTTCTCTTAGTATTCTGAATGTTCTTAGAGCAGGAACATCATGAAGTCAATGTGCGGCGATCGCTGTCTGCGCCTCTCAGTGCAAGAGGAAGTCAGTTGAAGAAGCGCATAGAGATTAAAAACTGGGTCGGGGAGCACGTCGACTTTAATCTCGACGTAAATGTCGAGAATAAAGTCAGCACGTCGACTTTAATCTCGACATTTAGACTTTTTTTTTTTTCGCTGTGTCCGTATTTTTTTTTTTCACCGTGGCCCTAATACGCTTCCGTACCTCAGCACTGACGCCTCTATGATTATTAACTAATTCCTTAAATTTGTCTATTTAACTTCTGAACTGTGTCCATCTATCTAAGAGTCTACACTGCAAATTAATATATTAAAACTCACTTGAATGTTAAAATATCACCATGATCTTGTATTTTAAGGATTGGTTCTGGTACCTTTCAGTTGACAAACAATTGTTAAAATACTAGAAAAAAGAGATCTGTATGGCAATTATACTGGTTAATACAAGATTATTTGAATTAAGAGTTTCTCATATTTCTTCCCTATATTAAGGTGGTCTTGTAGCAAAGTTCTCATTACTACTGTAAATGTTTTGTGATGAACTGTTAGAAGCTTAGGACATTTTTTAAATATGAATGACACTACGAGATTAATTCAGCCATTTCTTTCTAGTAGGACTGGCTATTATAAAGCCCTATTCACAGGCAGTTCAAATTGTTCTTTATTAGTGTTTAGTTAATTCAAAATTCTCCTGCAAGAATTATTACACTAACCAGAATATACAATGGATACATAAATCCAGTTCTCAAGTACCTACACTTGCTCCCAGTTAACCTTTGGCTAATTATAAATCTTTATTTTTAAATATAAAGCCTCCAATAACCAAGGCCCTGTTTACCTGTCCGAACTTAACATTACTTATGAACACATAGTGTGGTGTAGTGGTTAAGACTTTGGACTTCAAATCCTGAAGTTAAGCTGCATTGGATGTAGGTGTCATAGTGGGCAATAACGTCTAAAGATTCCATGGATTTATAAAATAACAGTGGGACGTCAAGCTTTTAGTTACAGGTTTCCAAAACTCCAAAAATGTTTTCAGTGCAATTACACATTAATTATCCTTCTTAAAAAGGAACTACATCATAATTATTACTTTTGCGCACATTCTACAAAGGCTCAACATTTAGTAAAAATTCTGTCGGATTTTGGAGATTTCCTAACCTACCATCATAGTTCCAAATAAAAACAGTCACTCAAAACCAAAATATCTCAAAAGAGTTTTTCTTGCATTTAAGAATTAAACCACAATCTCAATGTCTAAAGGGGCTTTTGTTCTCTACTGTTGTTACTGTGTGACAAAGAACCCTGAGAACCTGAAAGCATAAGGAATATTGTTTATGAGAATTATTCTGTCTTTGCAAAATTTATTACTTCCTATAAGGACTAAAATGAGCATTCCCATGATGTGTATATACGTTGCTAATATGTTTGATTGGGTTTTTAGGCACACTTAACCACACGGAGACCAGTGATGTGAAAAGGTTGTAAACCTGCAATCAGTCTCATAACTTCAAATACTTCATTTTTTACTGCAGGGCCCCTATTGTTCTTTATTTAAAATGCTTTTGATTTATTCTGCAATAATTTATGAGGAAATAATGCATTAATTTATCCTATGACCTTTTAAATTCAATCCACTAATAAAAATGTATGAAAGATTCTTGGGCTGCTTTATTACCTCAGTCAGCTGAACATGGAACATTTCAGATTCTCTAATGATTTCAGACAGAGTTTTGCATAGAGCTAAATCTGGAGCAAACCTTATATAGAGTGATTTAAAATTAATATGTTACAGAGTATTGGGTCTCGTCCATTATGCTATTATAGTGTATAAAGACTAGTTCTTTGATGAAGTAAAACTTAGTTATTATAAATATATTTAGAGAATAAGTAAAGATGAGATTTTAGTATTATTTGGAGATTTTTCAGGCACCCCTTAGTGATTCCATCTGTCCATCCATCAATCCATTTGTTATAGAGGCCTGTTTAATCCATTTCAGATTCACAGCAGAAGCAATGTCTATGTCAACACTAGCTTAATTAACATGTGTATCTTTGTGACATAGTAGAAAAACTTATACAAGACCAAGGGAAAAAATGGAAAGTCCACACGGAGAATGTCTGAGCCAGAAAATGAAGTTCAGACACTGAAACTATGAGACATGAGCAGTAGCATTTAATAATTACATCTATACATACAGTCATATGAAAATGTTTGGGAACCCCTTTTAATTGTTTGGATTTTTGGCTGAGCTTTCAAAGTAGCAACTTTATGGGATTTTCAGAAAATATGCAATATGCATCATAACAAAATTAGACAGGTGCATAAATTTGGGCACCCCAACAGAAATTTTACAGCAATACTTACTTGAGCCTCCTTTTGCAAATATAACAGCCTCTAGATGCCTCCTATAGCCTTTGATGAGTGTCTGGATTGTGGATAGAGGTATTTTTGACCATTCTTTCATACAAAATCTTAGTTAAATCAGTTAAATTTAATGGCTGCCGAGCATGGACAGCCTGCTTCAAATCATCCCATAGATTTTCGATGATATTCAAGTCAGGGGACTGTGATGGCCATTCCAGAACATTGTACTTCTCCCTCTGCATGAATGCCTTTGTAGATTTTGAACTGTGTTTTGGGTCATTGTCTTGCTGGAATATCCAACTCCTGTGTAACTTGAACTTTGTGACTGATGCTTGAACATTATAGAGAAGAATTTGTTGATATTGCGTTGAATTCATCCGACCCTCAACTTTAACAAGGGCCCCAGTCCCTGAACTAGCCACACAGCCCCACAGCATGATGGATCCTCCATCAAATTTGACAGTAGGTAGCAGGTGTTTTTTTGGAATGTGGTGTTCTTCTTCCACCAGTCAAAGTGCTTTTTGTTTGACCAAATAACTCAATTTTTGTCTCATCTGTCAAAAGCACATTGTTCCAAAATGAATCTGGCTTGTCTAAATGATCATTTGCATACAACATGCGACTCTTTTTGTGTCGTGAGTGCAGAAAGGGCTTCTTTTGCATCACCTTGCCATACAGATGTTCTTTGTGGAAATTGTGCTGAATTATAGAACGATGTACAGACAACACCAGCAGCAAGATGTTCTTGCTGGTTTTTTGAGGTGATCTGTGGGTTGTCTGTAACCATTAACCATAACCATGGCCTGCCAGACCTGCTAGGTTTAACAGCAACTGTGTCTGTGGCCTTCCATTTCCTGATTACATTCCTTACAGTTGAAACTGACAGTTTAAACCTTTGAGACAGATTTTTGTAGCCTTCCCCTAAACCATGACACTGAACAATCTTTGTTTTCAGATCTTTAGAGAGTTGCTTTGAGGATCCCATGTTGTCACTCTTCAGAGGAGAGTCAAAGGGAATCACAACTTGTAGTTGACCTCCTTAAATACCGTTTGTCATGAATGGACACACCTGTCTATGAAGTTCAAGGCTTAACGAGCTAATCCATCCAATTTGGTGTTGCAAGTAATCAGTATTGAGCAGTTACAGGCATTCAAATCAGCAAAATTACAAGGGGACCCAAATTTTTGCACAGACAGTTTTTCACATTTGATTTAATTTCATACAACTAAATATTGCTTCACTAAAAATCTTTGTTGGGAAAACACCCCAGTACTTAGATATTGCTAGGAAATGAAAGACATACCACTGTTATCTTTTTTGTTGAAAGTAGAGTAAATTATTATTCAGGCTGAGAGGGGTTCCCAAATTTTTTCATATAGCTGTACATACTGTACATTCTCATACCTGATTACTCAAATTTATTTATATTTAAAACTAGCCTGAAAAACATAAAATTGTATTGTCCAAAATATTGAGGAACAATAGCAATTTAACATCTGACAGAAATAGAAAAAAGAATCTGGAAAGATTTTGTAATAAGCTGCTTGATGATAACTTTAGCTATTGCTTCACTGACATGGGATGTTCAATTTTACTCTTAACTTTAATATCAATACTTTTTCAGTACTTTACACTAAACAATTCATTTAAAACTAAAAAATATGTTGTTCACTGCGCTTTCTTATGTTATGTACATCTTTATCTAGGTAAAAATAATAAATGCTATTGTATGTTTTTGAAAAATGAGTTATTTTGACTTTTCTGATAAAAAAATGCACAATATTGGCAGGCTCTTTTATAGCAACTGATTTGTTTTATATTTTATTTTTTTATTGATATGTAATAATATTTCATTTTTTCTTCACCAACTGCTACACTTTAGGATTAAAGTCAGTCTTCATTGGTGTACATTGCTTGAAATTCTAAAAAGCTTGGAGTTTAGAATTTTTTCTTGTTGTGTTAGATCATGTTCACAATGAAGCCATTTCACCCAGGTAACTTAAAAAATGCAATCCATCACAGGACACGTCAAAGAGTCAGTTATCATGTATTTGTTCATTAAATATTTTACTACTGCGGTGGGCTGGTGCCCTGCCCGGGGTTTGTTTCCTGCCTTGTGTCCTGTGTTGGCTGGGATTGGCTCCAGCAGACCCCTGTGACCCTGTAGTTAGGATATAGTGGGTTGGATAATGGATGGAATATTTTTCTAATTGTGAGCCATAATAAAAAGTACCAGTGATAATAAAATGCAAAAGTCTGAACTGGTGTAAGGTGTCCTATTTCAGGGTGTTCATAATAAATGTAATGATTTACTGGAGAAGAACATAATAAAACTAGAATAGTTGTATCAGATATTTATAATGTTAAAATAGGTGGTGCAATTTAAATGGGTAAGGTTAATATTCTCAATTGTAATAAAATTTTGTCATTATTCACCCATTGAAAGAGGTTTATAGAAAACGAGATCTTTAAGTAAAGATTTCAATTTAAAAATAACATTATAATCCTAATCACTGACCTTTTTCATAGTCTAAAATGATATAGTGCAGTGGAGACACTCGAAGTTCAAGTTCAGAAAGTCACACAGTGCCCAAAATAAAAAAGAAGTGGTCAGATGTCAAAGTCGAGGTGAAAAGGCAAGTTGTAGCCCAATGTCAGAGTGTTATACAGAAGCGTATTAGGGAACAGAGAAAAGAAAAAAAATTAGGGACACAGTGAAGAGAACTAAAAGATTGAAATGTAGACTTTAATGTTGAAATTTCCACTTTAACCTTGTACTTTATTTTGTCATTAAAGTAGAATGTCGTAAACTTCATCTTAAAGTAGTTGTTTAATTTACTAGAGTTTCTCAGATCCCATCGTAACTAAAGTAGCACATTAAATGCTTTGTATTTTATGTGTTCCATGTGTGTGAATCACTACATGCTTCTTAAGTGGGCTTTCTCTCTCACAGACAGGAGCGCACAGGCAGTGATCGTTACATTACATTCATGATATTACAGCTCTCTGAACATTTTAGAATAGTAAGACGTATACTTGATATCATTTTCATGATGAAATGCATTAAAGCCTGTATTAAACATGAAAGCAGGGTGGCACAGGGGTAGTGATGAGCTGGCGTCCCATCTAGGGATTGTCCTTGCCTCCCACGTCAAGAGATTGTTCCTGTCTTCCTCAAGATGCTTGCTGTACACATGCGACCCTGAATGGAATCATTTAATGCAGCAGTACTGTCTCTGTCAAATGTACCAAACCCCGATTCCTGTCCTTCCATTTTCTTTTCTCCACATAACCAATCGCCACACCATGAGCTCTGTAATAAATGTAACGCTCCTGCTGTTCCACCACACCCTCACGTGATTAATTATTAACAGTATACGTTATTTAAATGAAGTTAACTATTTATCTGTAAAATGTAAAATGCATACTTTAATGGATTTCATCATAAGGATGATATCAAGTATACATCCTAGTATTCTAACAACATACACCTGCAAGAGGACAGCCCTTGGAAATCTAAATCAACATAGAAGGCAGTCATCATCATCTGTAAATACATGCTCTCTTCTATTGAATTGAGTTAAATTCCTTTATTGTCATTGTATGGTACAGTGAGACTCAATATGCAAATCCTCCATAAACCTATTCTACTGTAAAATGATAAATTAACAATAATAATAATATGATAAAAAAAATAATGAAAAATATACATGTACATACAGTGTAGATTGTGCAAATGGTTCATAAAGTGTCTCAAATTGTGCATTTGACACCCCAGGTAAGGATACTGTGAAACAAAACCCGATTTGAGGTATCAGTAGACGAAACCAAGCAACCAGGTAATGAAGTAAGAGTGACTTAGACTAAAAAGACTGTTCAAAAACAAGATTCTGATTTATTCCAGCTGAGCTCAAACTATTTTAGAAATAAATGTCTTGCAAAAATATTTACAAAGTCCAATGCAAAGGCCCTTCCAAAAAGAAAAAAATAGTGCAGGTGTTACTTCCAAAATTTACAGTGGCTTCCAAATCAACAGTGAAAAGAAAAAAAACAAACAAAAACCCCTTCCACCTCCTTCGTCCACCTGCAAAATGGATCATGAAGGACAGGCTGAAAAAAATGATTAAAAAAAATGAAAAAATAAGCACCTACTATATACACAAAGGACCGCCCGTATCTCCACTACTCAGTTAAACAAAATCAGTAGCACTGATCTACATTAAAGTCTGAAGACCTGGTCAAAAGATAATCCCTGGTGTTCGGACCATGGCTTTATACCGCAAGTCCTTTTGACCATTCAATCTGCATTTATGTCACCTGTGGACTTCCATAAAACAGTCACGTCGGGACGTGTATCATTTGTCAACACCTGCTCAGGATCAGTCCACCCTATTTGAATGTTCCTGCTCTCGTGAGCTTGTGCCCATCTGTCTTGGTGACTTGTGGGCTTCCTGTTCAGTCTCTGTTAAGTGAGTACTTTTTTACTTTCTCCTGCCTTCACTTCTGTACTTTGCCACACATGTGAATTCCCTTTGCCGGCTACTTTAAAACTGTGCTCTCTATCGTTCTGACTAGGGATGCACCGATATGGGAATTTTGGGTAAGTCAGGGGGTGCGGGTATGGATCCCATTTCCGCAGTCCTGTGGCAGCCTACACCCCAATTTTATTTGCACATTAAACACTTCCACAAACAACATTCCACACAAATGCACACTTAGGGCCTTGGGAGTGAGCACACTCAACGGCATCCGGTGGGGGTAAATTTCAGCCTCACTCCGAGTGCCAGTGCCCACTTCCAATTTTAAACTGCACCTAGTCAGGGGTCTAGGGTTTTGGGGGGGAAGTGGGGCTGTGTGTTCGTCATCAGCTGGTGTAGGCCACATGATGCCGGCACTGCCCGCACCCCCCCAACCACAAAATGCACCTTATCAACACACATCAACATTACATTGGAGCCGGCGGAGGGAGACTAGAGGTCTTATTACACCTCTGTTCTCAGTTAGCTGCCCGGGGCTGGAGGCTAGGAGTAGGAGCTGGCCATCTGCCTGTGGTCTGGAGTGGTGGGTTGCTTTGCTCTGCATTGGACGGGGGTGCCTGCTCATTATTACCCCAGCGGAACGGGGCTAACTCTGGCGTCCGGGAATGGTTGTGCCTCTGGTACGGCAGCACTGGGACCAGAGTTAGTAGGGTGTATATGGGGAGTGTGAATGGGTGTCTGGCGTACATCCTTGTAAGTCTTGGGTTGTATGTGTATGTGAAAGCATGAGGGAGGGAGTGTATGACTGTGTTTGTGTGTGACTGTATATGTCAGGTGGGGTTTTGGACTCCTCCCCTCTCCTGGGACATCTGGCAATGCTACAACATCTTTGCCTACCCTCCTCCTGCCACAATTTTTTTTTTCTGTCTGGTTGCTCCCGGTGGCTGCCTGATGGGATCTGGGTCCCTGGGCTCTGTTGGGTCCTCGGCGGGGTGGGTCGCCCTTGGGTCCCGGGCTGCTGGGTTCCGGGTCCGGCCGACTCGGGGGTGAGCGGCTGCGGGCGGGCCTGGGGGTTTGCCGTTGATATCTCCCGGGACTCTGCCGGCTTCTGGTTGTGGCCCCCCGGGGTGATCCTCTGCGCCTCTCGAGGGGTTGGGGCTTCTCTGGTGACGGTCTCCCTGGGGTCTCCGCGCTCTGGGGTGACCTCTGGATCTCTGGGCTTGGAACTCCCTCCATCTTCCGCACATTTTGGGGGCAGGTCTGTGGCCCTTCACACTCACTATTGGACGCTCCTATAGAGAAACCTTACACATACAAGCGTGCGTACGCACATAGGTGCTCACAGGGTGATATCATAAGTATGACTTGGACTTCTTCAGCACATGACCTAAGACTGTGGTTGGCCCTAAATGCCTTAGTAATAATTACTGTGTGATTGTCAGCAAACATTTTTACTTTTATATATCTTCATGTAGCTGATGCAGCAATGTTTTTTTCTTGTGGTTGTTTTTTTTTTTTCTTTTCTTTTGTGTGTCCCCCCCTCTCTTTCTGCAGGTCGAGAAGCAGACTCTGGTTCATTTATTGTTTATTCTATACGAAACCCCCCCTTTCCCCTTTACCTCCATCTCTTCCTTTTCTCTCTTCTTTTTCTTTCACTTTTGTCTCCGTGTCCGAATCTTAAAAACATCTGAAAATATTTCTAATAAAGTTTTGGTATCAGGCGTGACGTTAGCAGAAGCTGTAACGCTCCACCTGAGAGAAAAACTGTAAGGCTAGTCGCCAGCATTCAGACATCAATTCTGATTGCTTCACAGCTGAACAGGACACGGTAAAAAAAAGATATGGGAATTTTGGGCTGATGCCGATATCCAATAATGTCTATGTACTTATCTGCCAATGCCAATACCAATGCCGATATGCATATTTATAAGATACATAAAAAAAATGAGACTTGATCTGTCTGGACAAGAATTACAGACAAAGTGAACATTTATTTGTATAACAATTTGGCACACCACATTTAATCATTAAAAACAAATGATATCTTCCACATTTGGCTGGCTACCTGTTAGTTATATGGGAAACAGTTTTGCAGGTTGTTGCTTTAAATAACACTTTTCTCTTTCTTTTTGATGGAAAAGTACAACAAATTCAACAGTAATCGAAAAAATGAAAACTGAAAAAAATGGCAAAATGTACAATGACAATGAAATAAGCAATACCACTTAAGAATAACAACTTTTGCAGATTATTTACAATCGTTAAAATGGCTTCTGCTCAACCACATCTGGCTGGCTATCCGATCCTTTGTTTTACAGTCTGCAGTATTAAATACTACATAATACTCTTTTTCTTTCATTTTGATGGAATAAAACTAACCAATCTATAATTTTAAAAAACAGAAAAGCGTTCAACGGTAAAGAAATAAATAACTTTTTTTCTGGAGGCTTATCATTCTTTTCTATTTTTTAAGCATGATGAGGAGGTTTTTCTTAACGAACAAGAGCATCTCTGCCTTGTTGCAGGAAATTCTGTTTCTCTTTTCGTTGATCACATTATAAGCCAAAGTGAATAATCTCTTGCTTTCCACACTGGTACACGGGGCTGACAGGAACTTGCGTGCTGCTTTGGCAATGGTAGGAAACCAACTCCAGTTGTTACTGTATTCCAGTATTTCAGTGGATTTTCATTCCTTGGGATTGGTTCTTCAGATTGGAAATCCCTGCACCTGCCGAGTAGCATGCATACATATACAGCATTATATTCTGTGTCATCTTTCATATTTAAAAGATAGATCTGCATTTTGGCTTTTACCAGGGCTGTCAGATTAAGACTGGAATCCTTACAATAAAAATAAGTATATGGCATTTGAATTGAATGCATGTCTGTTTTTTGAAACATTTTATTACTAATATATTTGCTTTTCACTATAGTTCATGATCTGCTTACAAGTTGTTCATTATTGGTTAAGAGACTCTGGACGGGGGAAACAGTGGCTTCCATGAATGTGATTGGCTCTCCCACAAAAAGCAACGCAAAGAGAAATAAGACACGTACCGCACTGGCACTTTCTAACGACAGTGTTCAAAAGAAAAACAAACAAAGATATCAGTGAATGCTCAAAAATAGTAAATGTAATCATTTATTTTCTTTTTTTCCTAGAGGCCAGAGGACCTTTTATCCCTGTGTCTATTTTTTACAGTAAATAAACTGAAGCATTGTGACCCTTTATGTGTTTTACAAATGAAACAAGTGTATTAAATGTTACTTTGTGGTGGACTTTTAAGTATTTTGTGTATTATAATCAATTATTTAGCAGACAGCATTTTTCAAAGTAACAAAAAATGTAAAACGACTTTAAGTGTTTTTTTTACAAAACTATTTAGTTAACACGCAACGAACAAAAATATGAAGCAAAGAAGCATAGGCTCAGTCGCTTGATGAAAACTAGCGATGTTTAAAATGGGTGTGTTTAACACAGAAGATGCCGACCGTTTAACTAATGACTAATAACAATATGGGTTAAAAATTTAGAAACACGTATAGGCTGATCCTTAAAAGTTACATGTGAAAACAGATCTGTAAAATCCCTCAATAGTGTCTAGCACGTCTTAAGTAACATGAAGCCAAAGTTAGTAGTTAGTTAGTTAGTAGCAGGTAAAACTAACAACCGCTGTTTTACATTCGATTGCCGATTTTTTACACATTCAAATTATGTTAGAATAATGATAGTCGATCTGACAGCCCTAGTTATTTACTTAAAACAATGCTGTAAAGATCTCCACAGAGCTTTTTTTTTTTTTTTTATAACTCACCTCTGTTGTCATCCGGCTGTTTTCCCAAGGCATTACTGTGTTCTCTTCACGAATTCTGTTGTACATTTCAAAGAGCATGCATGCCACCTCGTCATTTATCTTGGCCCTTTTCTGTTGTGAACAAATCTATTTGTGATTCACTCGTTTGCATTTCGTTTGATGCAAGTTCCATCTGAGCTTGCAACATTTTGAATGCCAGTGATTTTACATCTGCATCGAAATAGCGGTCTTTGTATCTCGGGTCTACAATAGTGGCAACACAATACATGGGTTCTGTGTAAATCTCAATGAAATGATTGTTTACAGCATCCAAGAGAGCGCTTTTACTGGTCTTGACTCTGAAGTCAGTATAAGTGCTTTTAGTCAACTGTCGTTTTTAAAGCATTAACTGGGGGAATAACGTTAGAAGCCAAGGCTTCAGACTGGCAAATTTCTTTTGTCAGTTGTTTAAATGGAGCAAGGAGTGTGATTATATTCTCGATCAAACCCCACTGATTAGGCGATAGAGTTGCAGGTAACTCAAAATCGGAGACATCATTTTATGCTCCAGCCAGCTTTGCAGCATATAGAATGTGCTGTTCCATCTAGTCGAAACGTCTTGTTGAAGCATTTTCGGCATACTAAGTTCAGTTTGTATAGTTTTGAGACGCGAGTTGGCTAATTGTAAATGCTTAATGTGACCAACTATTTTTCTGCCGATCGCTATTGTATCCGAGACGCTGCGCTGGGATATTACGCCGTCGTTCACAGCAAGCTGTAAAATATGAGCCATACATGGCAAACTGGGGATCCCGCCAGGGACGTTCTTAGGCGTAGGCAAAGTAGGAGACCGCCTAGGGCCCCCACTGCCAAAGGACCCCACCCGGCCATTTTTTTTTTTAGCCGCAACCAAATACAACTTACAGGTCCATATTTCAGAAGTACAAATTTTCTCTGGTGGCGGAATTATCAGTATGGTTACGCGCTAGCAGAGAGGAAATAGTGATGACAGGCAAAATCGATGGTGACGGTGGGGCCTGGGATAGTGGACAGGGCCTCAGTGGGAGGGCAGGTCATGCTCCTCATCTGCCTGGGCATCTGTGCAGCAGATCGATCGTACTATAAATAGCGGAAGCTGAGAGGATAACACCATTCCACAAAACGACACGACTCTGTTAAAGCTGTGCGCTTTCAAGTAGGATTGATGTATGCTACATTGATTGAGGTCTCTGAGAGGCAAGAATGGAGGCCAATCCAAATTAAACATTACCCTTTTTTGGTGTCATTAGTAATCTGGTATGATCTATTGACGCAAATTAATATTGTGAGCAACATATTGCAAAGATATACAGTTTAACATCTCTTTGAATTGCATTCAGAACACAGTCGACTTCTTGAAATCCTACAAAGAAACAGGTTTTGAATCGGCCCAAGATGCAGCTAAAGAGTTAGCTACAGAACTGGAAATAGACAAGAATGAAATACATATTCCAACTTCACAGACCACAAGTAGAAGGAGAGTGTGGAGACAATTTGATTATGAAGCTCATGATGAGTCGATATGTGATCCTAAAGAAAAAATTGCAAGTTGAGTTCTTCAATGTCTTGCTAGATCAAGCCCAAATGTCAATGACTGAACGTTTTGACCAGATGAAAACCCATTCTGACAATTTTGTGCTCCTGCACAATTTTGGATGCATTACAAGCATGAGCGAAACTGATTTGAGAGAGTGCTGTGATGTTCTTAGGAATATCTTAACAGATGAAATTAGTGGGTCTGATATTGATGCTTATGATTTATGTGCCAAATTGTGCAATTTAGCAAATTTGGTTCCACAAACTATTTCTGCTCTTAAAAGTTTGCAATTCATATACAATAACAATTTGCAAGATTTTTCCCCAAACGTCTTTGTCGCTTTGATAATTCCTGTAACTGTCGTGTCTGCTGAAAGCAGCTTTTCAAAGGTCAAGATGATTATGAGTGATCTGTTTACAAGCATAACACAAGATCAATTGAATGGCTTAGCGTTAATATCAGTTGAGCATGAAGTCATTGACTCCCTTGATTATTCAGGCTTAATCAAAGAAACCTGCAAAAATAAAAGTATGCAAGGTGTATTGACGTTAAAGGTTTGATTTACATGTTACGTTAGGTATAGTCAGTAGGTTCCTATGACATGTTTCTGTCAAATCTGATGTATATAATATATAATCATAAAATGATAAGCTATACATCACTAATTATTATGTATTTATATGAATAAAATAATTATTATGCATTCATACGGATAAAATAATTATCATACATTAATATGGATAGAAACAGCAGGGCCCTAACAGGTACCTTTGCCTAGGGCCCCCAAAAACCTACAAATGGCCCTGATCCCGCATTTCTCCATAGCCTTTGCAATGTTGCATGCATTGTCTCGTAATACTACATGAACATCCTCTTTGGGTATTTTCCATGTTTCAAACATTCTTTTAAACGCCACAGAGAGTGCAGCACCCGTGTGTGATCCAGAGCATTCTTGGTCATGCAAGATTGCTTTGTGCAATTCAAATTTGTGATCGATCCACTGAGCAGTTAAACTTAGGATACTAATAGCACTCGTATTAGATCCATCCGTCCATATATCAGTGGTAAAGCTTATGGCTGTGACATCTTCAGCAAGGAGTTTGCGCACATGACTTTCCACAATCTTATGTAACTCTGGAAGTGCTATGTCAGAAAAATAATGGAGACTTGGTTTCTGGTAACGGGGCTCAAGATGCTTAAGCAGCCTTCGAAATCCTGTATCTTCTACAACAGAAAATGTCTGATCATCCAGAGCAATAAATTCCATCATCTTTGCAGTAACTGTTTGAGCTTTAGGGTTATCTTTATCAAATTTCTTTGATTTTTCAAGTAACTGATCAACATGCTGAGCAACTGCAGTTTTTGATTTTGTGTGCAGTGGCACAGGATTCTCCTCTTTTGCTCTGAGGAATTCTGTATATTTGTCAGGATGACATGTCTTCAATTGTGTAATTAAGTTGGTGGTATTGAAATTTCACACTTTGGTCCCTCCACATAAAACATAAGTCGAACAAGTGTTGCAAATGGCATATTTTATGTCACTCTCACTCACTTTGAAACACTTCCACACTGCAGACATTTTCACACGGTAGCCCAGCTTCGCCAACATTTGGCATATCCTGAACACAGTGAATGCGTCATCAATATCGGTTTGAATTATCAGTCAAATTTAGGCATCAGTCCAATGCCGATAAAATTATTTTAACCCATTATCTGCCGATACAGATATAAATCCTATATTATCGTGCATCCCTACTTCTGACCTGTTTCTCTGACTTTAAATATTGCACTTTCACCCTCCTTCAGTGGTTACGGAAGCGTGTGAGCTCACTTGAAAAATGGCCTCAGATGCGTGCCTCTGCGTCAGCTATTTCGAGCCCCACGGCTTGCTTTCGGAGCTCCATTAGGCCTCCTGGCAGCCCTTCAGTGCTCAAATCGCCGGTAAAACTTTCTGTCACTTCCAGGTTAATATAGGAAGGGTTTCTAAAACAGGCAAATTGAAAACTTTATTTCTTTAACATTTTTTTTTTCCAAATATCCATGACAAGCATAGCGGCTGTCTCTACATTTGTATTATTTACAGTCGCTGAACTTGGCTTATCACAGTGCAATGTTACAGTTGTAGTGAAAGTTTACAGTGAGGTAATAGTAATTATAAGTCCAAACAGTTCTATCGGGAGCACTTGATGGACTGATTGAGTGTTTTTATACCTCTTGGGATGAAACTCTTTCTGAGCCTTGAGGTCAATGCAGGAAAAGCTCTGATATGTTTGCTGGACTAGAGAAGCTGAAATAGACTGCAGCATGGCTAAGTGGAATCCATGCAGATGCTGGTAGATTTCCTTAGGCAGCATGTGCTATAAATGTCCTTCAGGGCTGGCATCTGTATCCAGATAATCCACTGCACTCTCAACACAACCTGCTGTAGAGCTTTCTAATTAGCTGCTGTGCAACTATAATAACACACACACACAAATACAATGGGTTAAAATACTCTTGAGTGGTGTACTGAGAGTAACAATGCTAAAGCAGCAATGGTATTTGGAATAGTTTAACTTTGTGCACCATTATATTTGTTACAGAATGATTACAATCAAACTAATTAAATTTGTAAACAATATCCAATTAATTTTAGTGTATTTGATAAATCCTGCGTCACTGATGCAAATTTGAACAAAGGGAGACAGCACAGAAACAGCAGCACTGCTTTGACTCTGGGTGCCTCCAGTTTGTAAAACTAAGCAGAAACTTGTATTCGCAAGGGGGAAGGCTGCCGTAAGAATGTGTGTGGCTTTATGGCAAGTTTAGTTCTCATACCTCACGGTGTGAGTGTAGAAATGTGGAAAACGGGTGTATGCAAAATTTTTGTGCGTACACACCGTTTATATATGAGGCCCCCAGGTCTGGAGTTTTGATCAAGTCAAGTCAAGTTGGGGAGCATGCACTGGTACAGTGCGTGGCTGCACCCGCAACACAATGAATCAACTTGGGATCCTGGTTTGCAACCCCCCAGGCAGACACGAGGTCCAGTCCCACCCTCTGGAAATGACCCTCTATCTGCTGCAGCCAGGTGTTACGTGGGCGACCCCTTGGCCTGGTCCAGCCACTCGGGTCCCCAACAATGAGAATCTTACGAGCTGGATCACCCTCGGGGAAACGCGCCACATGGCCGCAGTGTCGTAACTGAAGCTCCCTCATAGTGCAGGTAATGTGCCTCATTCGGGAGCAACCGTTCATTCAACACAAAGTCAAACCAACATTACCCAAGAATTTTCTGGAGAGACACAGTATCAAAGGAGTCCAGTCTTCGTCTCAGGTCACTGGACAGTGTCCATGTCTCGCAACCATATAGCAAGACAGGAAGTACGAGGACTCTAAAGACTTGGACCTTCATCCTTTTGCATAGATATCGGGAGTGCCACACACTCCTTTCCAGCGACCTCATGACCCCCCATCCTCTCCCTATCCGTCTTCTGACTTCATAGGAAGAGTCACCAGAGACACAAATGTCACTGCCAAGGTAAGTAAACCTCTCAACAAGGTCAACAATCTCTTGCCCACCATACAGTCCATACAAGCATTGAACAGAGTAGGAGCAAGAGCACACCCCTGACGAACCCCAGAATCAACTGGAAAAAACGCAGAGGTCCTGCCACCACTCTGCACAGTACTTACAGTACTAGTGTATAGGCCAGCCATAATATCTAGCAACCTTGAGGTGATCCAGAGAATCCTCAGGATGTCCCACAAGGCAGCTCGATCAACTGAGTTGAACGCCTTGTGAAAATCGAGAAAGGCTGCAAAGAAACTCTGATGATATTCGCGTTTGCGCTCCATAAGAACCCTTAGTGCCAGGATGCGGTCGATGGTAGACTTCTTAGGCTTAAAACCAGACTGTTCCGGTCGCTGGTAGGTGAGCAAGTGATCATGGAGGATGACCCTAGCAAGGACCTTACCCGGCACTGAGAGCAGTGTTATCCCCCTGTAGTTGCTGCAATCCAGGCAATCACCGTTCCCTTTCCAGATAGGGACAAGTCCCATTTTCTAGTCAGTTGGGATGATGCCAATCTCCTAAATGGAAGCAAAGATTGCTTGCAATGCCATGAGGAAGTTCTCCCCTGATACCACAGATCCCTGCAGCCTTAACCCCTCACCTCAGCTGGTTCACCACCTTTGCAATCTCAGTGAGATCGGATGATTCACAGCTAATTGGATGATTAAAAAAAAAACAATTACTAAATTCTTTCCTCGTACATTAATTTCTAGTAAGTGACTTGTGTGTATGTGCCTCTTCTGGAATTTCACAAACTTGTACTGAAAATTAGTTTTGTTATCAGGACTGACTGTCAGATGAGAAAACACTGAGAAAAAATGAAAATCTAGAAAATTAAGGAGCTAAAGTAACCTCTATCCAGGAAAATTTGAAACTATAATCTGTAATTGAACTCACACAAAATGTTTCTCTTCGGTAAGATAGACGAATTTGTAAATTTGCAGTGGGAGGAGTGAGATACCTTAACTAAAAACTGAACTTTCATTAAAAAATTCCTTTAAAACTAAGTGTGGTAAATTTCAACAAACTCTGTCCATTGGAAGACACGTTTATTCATGCAAACAGTCAGATGGACAGACATGGCAATCACAATAGGTACTTCTTCACATTAAGTGTGAATGTACCAAAAAGCAACAAATCTGAAATAACTCAGTGAGATATGCCCTTACGTTATGCTTTACCTGGTTTTGAATTTTTCAAGTTTATCTAGCCTATAATTAATTTTAAAACACTCTTGGTTTACTGGTGTGTTAGATAATGAATAAATATTGGATATGGACTTTCCCCGCTATGGACTGCAAAATAAAGTATAAGGCTACATTCAGACTGCAGCTAAAATTCCAATTATTGGTTCACATCAGGCTTTTTATTCTTTATTTGACTGATCAAATTATTTTTGCAAGCAATCAAAATCTGATACAAGCGTCTATAGAGATCAATTCTGAATGTGTTCTGCATGCACAAATAAAAATTAATTTGCCAGGCAGATTCAATCTGAAAGTCAACCATGATCATCAACAGTATGATGGCCAATGCACCATTTAACACTGGTTTAAATCCAGGATGGCCGTAAATACTTGATTTATAATGGCAAGAAAGAAAAGAGAGAGCCAGAACTGGTAAGATTTAGAAAGCTTCAGTACAAAACAGTGGTTTTACAATTACAGAATGATGAAGGGGGTTTTCAATTACTTATTTATTTTAGCCTCTGCACATGAGACCGCCCCATAAACATTTACTCATGAGCCATGCCATTTTTGTCAGAAACCACGTAGCAACTGGGTTGTATTGGTTGGTGTCAGTCATGTCAAATACTTTTTAAGTTAATCATCTCAATTTCTTTCCTTTGGGAGTGTACTTTATCTTCATTTTGAAGGCAAAGACGTTTGTGTAAACATTGATTTGAAGTGTTTCCAGACAGTTCCAACTCAGTCATTCAAACAAAGGTCACATTCCAGTCACATATGCCTGTATTGGATTTAGTACCACATATGAAAGTGGTACAAATCTGATCTGAAAAGTTCTGATTCCACTTTTCTTTTTTGCTGATCACTTTATCTAAAGTCATCATACATGTATCACACATGAGTGCAGTGTGAGTGTAGCCTAATGTTATAACTAAGGTACAGGCTGCTCATAATTAGCAAATTCTTGTATTTTGATTCAGACTAACACTTGGTAAAGGAGATAGTATATTATTAGATTTGGCTTAATACAGTATATTTAGAGGTTATAAATGATAGTGTACTAAATGCAGTAGGCAGTGTCAGTATGGAGAGATAAACAGAATAAGGTGATGGTTGGTAAAATAAACTAGCTAAGGTGAAAAGTGGGAGAGCAAGAATCAAGTATCAAAGCCCAGTAACTGAGACAAAAAAGTCAAAACAAAAAAAATTACAGGTAAAATTTAAAAATTTCAACATAATATAAATTTGTAATCAATGGGACATAAACAGTTTTTAACCAGAACTGGAACTTGGATTTAAAGAAAATATTTCTAGGCTTTTTGGGTTGTATCTAAAAACTAGGAAGTATCTTCTAATGGCCATCTTGATACCAACAACAAAATGATTTTAATGTATTGCACACTTCCCGTTCATCTTGCTGAGCAACTGACAAAATAAAGATTACTAAAAGGCATTGCAGAAAAAAAAATGTTTTTAACACAGTTCCTGGGGGAAAAATCCAAATGTGAGCATAGAAAATAGATTTTTAAAGATCAAAGTGCCAGGAAGGAGAGAGAAGCTCCTCAACTTGTTCCTTATAGTTTTCCACATTTGTATTTCTAAGTAAATCATGTCACATGCTTTTCTTTTTCAATAAAGGAGAGTTGTGCATCCTTTTACTTTTTAATTACCTATATCTACTACTTGGTTAAGACAATTGATGGATGAACCTGATCCTGGTTATTTCTGAAAAATCATTTAAACAACAACTTTACCTCTTCTAGGCAATAATAAATAATAATATCAGTTCTTTAATCTTCTTTTTTTTATTAATTTTATTGCAATCCATACAAAGCAATCAAGTTTTTACAAAAAGAAAAATTGAGTTAAGAACAGATCAATCCCCACCCTGAGAGAGAGAGCAAGCCAAACGGTAAATTTAAGGCTTGTAAACATACCTAAATTAATAAATTCTCTGTGCTTTATGAACTTATTTTAAAATTTACTGATTAGATCCTGCCATTTTTTGAAAAAAGTCATTACAGATCCTCTAACTGAGTATTTGACTTTTTCCAATTTCAAATAATATAACACATCGGTTTCCCACTGACTTAAAAGAGGAGAGTTTGGGTTCTTCCAGTTTATCAGAATAAGTCTGCGTGCCAAAGTGTAGTGAATGCAATCACAATTTGTTTGTCTTTCTCCACTTTAAGCCCTCTGGAAGAACCCCAAACACAGCTGTTAATGGGTTAGGAGGGATTGTGAGTCCAAGGCTGTCTGAAGGTAATTAAAATTTTGTCCAGAATAATGTTAATTTGGTGCAGGCCCAGAACATGTGACCCAGTGAGGCTGGGGCTTGGTTGCAACGTTCGCAGGTTGGATCATGCCCTGGAAACATTTTGGAGAGTTTTAGTCAAGACAGATGTGCTCGATATATAATTTTGAGTTGTATAATTGTATGCTTTGCGCATATGGAGCTCAAGTGAATTCTCTGCATTGCTACTTTCCACTCCTTTTCTGATATATTAATTGAGAGATCTTTTTCCCAGTGTCCTCTTGGATCTTTGAAAGGGAGGGATTGTAAAATGATTTTATATATTGTAGAGATGGAGTCTAAGTCCTTGAGATTGAGCAATATTTTTCCAGCATGGATGAGGGTGCAAGATGAGGAAAATCTGGAAGGTTCTGTTTAACAAAGTTCCTGATTTGAAGATAGTGAAAGAAATGTGTAGCTGGAATGTTACATTTGGATTGTAATTGTTCATAGGATGCAAAGACGTTGTCTATATAAAGATCTCTAAGCAAGTTAATTCCAAATTTTTTCCAGATATTAAAACTGCATATGTTTGTGAAGGTTGAAAGAGGTGGTTCTCTTGCAGAGGTGCCACAGATAGAAGCTTCTCCGTCTTAAAATGCTTTCTACATTGGTTCCAGATTCTAAGTGAGTGGAGCACAATTGGGTTATTTGTATATTGCCGATAACGTGTTTTATTGGAGCACAGAGCAAGGAATACAAAGAAGTACTGCAGGATTTTACTTCTATTGCGGTCCAAGCCTGTGTATGTTCTTCTATTTGTGTCCAGGTTCTTATCACCTGTATATTTGCTGCCCAGTAATAAAACTGGAAGTTAGATAGAGCCATACTGCCTTCTGTCTTTTGTCTGTGTAGGGTCGCTCTTTGATGCGTGGATGTTTTGAGGTTATTGTTGAATCTAATTGCCTAAAAAATGATTTATTAATGTATATTGGAATGTTTTAGCTTAGGAAGAATATTCATCTTAACAGTGTTAATTCTTCCAGCTAGTGTGAGATGAAGGGTTGACCATCTATGCAAGTCTTGTTTAATTTTTTCCATGCAGACGTGAAATTTTGTTGATAAGAGCTTTATGTTTACTTGTGATGTTTACCCTAGGTATTTAAACTGTTCTGCAATGATAAAAGGTAGGTGTCTAATCTAATATTATATGCTTGAGAATTCACTGGAAAGAGTACACTTTTATTCAGATTAATTCTGAGACCAGAGATCTTTTGAAATTCTGTGAGTGCTGCTAAGACTGCAGGCACAGAATTTTCTGGGTCCGATATATACAGTACCATATCATCTGCATATAATGAGATTTTCTGTTCCAGTCCTTCTCTGCTAATCCCCTTTATCTGATCAGTATTTCGACAATGTATTGCCAGTGGTTCAATGGCAATGCAAACAGCAGCGTGACAAGGGCATCCTTGTCTAGTGCCACGTTCTAGTTTAAAGTAGTCTGAGCAAATGTTGTTGATGCAAACTGAAGCTTCTGGGTTAGTATACAGTAATTTAATCCATGCACAAATGTTGGGCCAAACCCAAACTTCTCCAATGTAGTAAAAGGTATTTCCATTCAATCATGTCGAATGCTTTTCTGCATCCAATGATAATAATATTTCTGGGGTGTTTGATTTAGTTGGTGAGTATATTACATTAAACAGGTGTTGAAGATTTGAAGATAAGTGTCGGCCCCTAATAAATCCAGTTTGGTCTTGTGATATTACAGAGGGGAGCACTTTCTCCATCCTTCTAGCTATAATTTTAGAGAGTATTTTAACGTCGTTATTCAAAAGTGAGATTGGTCTGTATGATGCACATTGTAATAAGTCCTTATTTTGTTTTGGAAAAAAAACGGTGATTAGTGCTTGGCGAAAGGTTTGTGGAAGAGATTGGTTATCTCTGGCTTCTGTAAATGTTGCTAATAGGAGGGGAGCTAGCTGAGCAGAGAATTTCTTGTAAAATTCTGCAGGGTAGCCATCAGGGCCTGCTGCTTTCCCGCCTTGGAGTGACTTTATAGCATCTAGTAATTCTGATAATGCCAGAGGTTTATGAAGTTCCTCCGCACTAAAAGCGTCTATTTGTGGAATCTGTGATGTATCCAGAAATGCATTAGATTGCGTGTTGTCTTCTTTAAACTCAATAGTATATAGGGATTTAAAGTAGTCTCTGAAAGTATGCATTATATTTTTGTGTTCGACAATTTTATCTCCGTTCATGTTGGTGATTATCGAGATTGCGTTGCGCACTTCTTGCTTGTGAATTTGTTGAGCTAAAAGCTTATTAGTTTTCTCTCCATGTTCATAATAATGATGTCTGGATTTGTAGATTAGTTGTTCAGTTTCTTTAGTTGTCAAGAGTTATTGTCTATAAAGAAGTAATCAATCCTTGAGTAGCAATGATGTACTGGTGAGTAGAAAGAATATGTTCTTGAATTTGGGTTTAAAAACCTCCAGGGGTCTGATAAGTTGTGATCAGTTATAAACTTTGTAATTATCTTTGCGGTGTTAGATGTCGTTCCCCTGTGAAGGAAGTCCTATCTAAAAGTGGATTTAGAACACAATTAAAGTCCCCAGCCATTATAACTTTATGAGTGTTCAGATTGGGAATGGATGCAAATAAATTTTGTATAAATTCCTTATCATCAACATTAGGTGCATAAACATTTCTCAAAATCATTTTACAATTAGATAAGTCTCCCATGACCATTACATATCTCCCTTCAGGATCCAGTACTAAATCTGATGCTACAAATGGTACTGTTCTATGTATGAGAATTCCCACACCTCTAGTTTTCTTCGTAAAACTAGAATGGAACATTTGGCCAGTCCAGTCTTTTTGCAGCCAGAACTGATCCTTGCTTAGTAAGTGGGTCTCCTGTAAAAATACTATTTTAGCATTTAGACCTGTTAGGTGAGAGAGTACTTTCTTTCTCTTTAATTCATGATTCAGGCCTTTAACATTCCAGCTTACGAAGTTAACTGTCCCATCATGGAGACACTGATTCTGAGTTTTTGATGTCATTTTATAGTCTTAACTGGAAGTGAGACAGCTTCGGTCTTAATTTCCTATTTCCCCTAGAGTTGTTTCCATGCAGCTTATTATTACGTTGGTAGTTACAATTATAAAGATTAATAGGATAGATTAGGTATAGATCAAGCCTGCTCTCTTTCTCTTCTGCCTTAACCCCCCACCCTCCCTTTTTGCCTCCCCAAGTGAGGCTAAACCCCACTTCACACAGTCCCAGTCCTCTGACATACCCAGAGACAGAGCACGTCCAAAGCAAAACAAGCCCCAATGCAGTGGCACTGTAGGGTTAAAAGATAGAGGTATCTATTACCAATATAGTCTTTAAAAAAGAAAAGAAAAAAAAAGAATTTTGCACTTAAAATATATATAGTCTTCACAAATTTTAGTGCATTAAGATGATATACCCAGATAATAAACCCGGGTGATGTTGTTAAAAATGTGTCCAGAATAAGCATAACAAGTCTTAATGCAGCAATAACAATGACAATAAACAAAGGATATGACATTGAACAGTCTAGTTTAGGGTAGAGATGAAATAATTAGAAAAAAAAAGAAAAGAAAAAGTAATTAAGCACAATAAAACATAAACAGATAGCACCCTAGTACTAATACTAAGTAATAATGAGAATATATGAAAATATATGCTGATAAAAGCCGTATTTTAAAACGAATAGATCAGACAATAGATTATTAATCCTTGCTTTATCATTAACCGCCATGACTCACTATTATGTATCAGAATAGTCCCGGGATCAGCTTTCTTAATTCCTTTTCTGCTTCTTCCTTGCTAGTGAAGACATAGAATTGACCCTGCCATTCCACTTTCAGTTTTGCCAGATACAAGAGGCTGTATTTGACGCTGGCTTGCCATAACCGCTCTTTAATGTTGTAGAAGGCTGGGCGTTTAGTAACTGTTGCTGGAGATAAGTCCGGGAAGATATGAATGTGGTTATTTTCATATATAATATCTTCCTTGTTTCTGAGGAGTGCCATCACCTCTAGCTTAAATGATAATCTTTCAAAACGAACTATAAAAGATCTGGGTCTGGGTCTGGGTCTAAGGCCGGAGTTATACTTCACGCGACGCGACACATGCTGCAGTGGACACTCCTGCTACACAAGCGTTGTAGTGTTCATACTTGCGTGTGTACTTTACGTAAATCTGGAGGAATCCACCAGGTGGCAGTGCGAGATATTATCACGGTGAGAACATGTTCGGCTTCTCTGTGTTGTGAATTGCCTAGAACACCTATTAAATTCTGATGACACCTTACCGCAATATCTCTGACAAAGGATGTTTATTGATTAAATCCATCAATCCAGGGATGTGTCCATTCCAGAAAGCATTGGGCACGAGTGAGAAACAGTCCCTTGACGAGGCCTCAGCTCATCGCAAGGTGAATACAAGCACACACATACACTAGCGTCATTTTAGCGGCACCAAATCCCCAAATATGCATATCTTTGGAAGGAAACCGGAGCACAGTGTGCAATACAAGCAGGAAATACCAGCAACATAACTCCCTGCGAGACAGCAGTGCTATCGCTCCGCCACCGTGACACCCCCAGGTGTGTAATTATTCCCCCATGTGTGTATTTATTAACAGTATTCATTATTTAAACGAAATTATATGTAAAATGTAACATACACATTTTAATGCATTTCTTCATGAAAGTGATATCAAGTATAAATCTAAAGATTTATAACGCTATACATTATGTTGCTGCTGTTAAGTTGCAAAAATTAAAAAATAAAAAAGACATATATAAATGACACGATACATTTTAAAAGACTCACATACCATCTTTTGTGCCGTCTATTTTTTTTTTTGCAACTTCACATCGGCAACATAATGTATAGCGCTGTATCTGAGCCACTGAGAAAAAAATAAAAGACACGGTGAAAATGTGATTAAAGTAGAAATTTCGGCTTTAATCTCGAAATGTCCACTTTAACCTCGTAGTTTACTTTATTATTAAAGCAGACCATCGTAAACGTCATCCCAGTTTTTAATCGCTACGAGCTTCTTGGACCTGACAGCAGGTAAAGTAAAAAAAGAAAAAATAGACGGCACAAAAGATAGTATGTGAGACTTTTAAAATGTATCGTGTCATTACGATCGGGAATATGCGACGCTTGAATATAAAAGCACCACGAATGCATCTGTATGTCGGCATTTTGCTTCACCACTTTGAACCATTCATCAAACTACAAAGCGCGCACATCGATCCCTGAAGGATCTCCATAGAGGCTTGCTGTCACATGTAGATAGTAAACAGAGAATCTGACGTCACGTTCCGACTTTTAGCACACTGCGCCCCCCCCCACTTTTTGCTGGTACTGCAACTCGCGTCGCGTTAATTTCTGAGGACCTGCTCAGAGGACACGTGAAATGAACGCTGGGAATGCGTGGCAGCCATACACGTTCTGAGCGTGAAGTATAAATCGGCCCTAACGGTGTTTGATCCGCGTATGCGGTAAGCCACTGCTATTTCAGATTCTGCTTTAAAGTCGTCCCTGACTATTTTAGAAAAAGTTCAGCTGCGAATTTTACAGAGTTTGAACTTTCTCGATTCTCAGGCAGACCTTCAATTCTGACATTATACCTTCTACTTCCATCTTCCAAAGCAGAAAGTCTGTCTCTTAGTTTTTTGCATTCGGAGCTGACATTTTCTGCTTTTTCGTCAGCACTGGTAGCTAAATTTTCGGCTAATTCAATCCTAGTCGAGAATGTCTCCTTGAGATCTTCCAATTGATCAGTAAGCGTTTCAATTTTACCCAGCACCTGTCGCATCTCCACTTGCATTTCTTGTCGCAGCCTTTCCATTGCCTGTTGCAGCATCAGCCGTTGCGTTTCGTTTGCTTGTTGCAGTTCTCTAATCTTCTAAATATAAATTCCTTGCTATATTATAGGAATAAGAAGAGAGAATAAAGTGCTAATTAAAAGAAAAAATGTGTAGCTAATAGTTGATTTTTGGGTTGTTTCCATCTCGACTAACAATGAGAACAAGGAAACGTGCAATTTTAAACTTAAGATATACTTCAAATAATATTCAGAGCATATTAGTAGTCATACTGTAAAGCAAATATAGTTTATTTTAAAAAAATGAATAATTACTTTTTAAAATGGTGTTTTTTTATTAATCTTGCATCTCACAGAAATAATTTGCGGTAGAGAAATTGCAAATTTTAGAAATGGATTCGGTACACCTACAGTAAATCCATCAAGTATGCTGATTTATTTCACAGGTGGATTTTCTTGTAAATTGTTGTAATATGATACTCAATTTGTAAACTTTTAGTTACAATTTGTCACACAATCTAAAACTAGAAAACAAAAGTAATTTTTTAATATAAATAAATTGTGATGAGCTGTATATTTAACAGCAAATTAACAGTTTTCACAGGAAATGAAGCATAGTTTAAACCTGAAAATGAATAAACAGGTGGATAGAAGTTTACTCTATTTAGAACAGGAAAAAGTTTTGTAATAATGCCTCAGACAATTTAAGAAATTTGTCATAGCTTATATGAAATTATTTATTGTATCTGTTGTAGAAACAGTGCCTGTGACTTAGGTTTTTTGTTTTTCTTTTAATATTTGTTTTTTCAATGCAGTAATGACAGGTCATGGAATCGGAGAATAGTTGGGAAACCAATTGGGTCTTCCCATTTAGTAAGGAAGTCCAACTAAAATAAGTGCCTTTATGACTTCAATAATCAGCCATTTGGGCAAGAAATATTGTCATAGACCGAGGTCATTCACAGGAGCTATGTCCAGTGGCCTGCTCTGCTCATAAAAGATGCCTTCTTCTCGGATGGCCCGGCATCTGGAAGACTAATGCAGACTGAAAGGGACAGGGCTAAGTGCCCTCACTGGGTGGTTTCTTGGTGCTGCAGGGAGAAAAGGAGGAAAAAAAAACGTTACTGAGAGCTTCCCCTTTTGCCCCAACGGGTTATCACCTACAGTACCTCAATTGAGCCCGTGAGGAGATCCTCAGACACGCATGCGGGAAAATTGGAAAGCAAATAAATCAAGATTTTCTTAATTCTACCTGTCAATGAATTGTTGATTTAACAGAGGTTATAAACTCCCTATCAATTAAATTCTTCAAAAGCAAATGTTTTCTTAACATAGATTTTGCTAACATTTCTGAATGGGATTATTATATCTTTTGATGTCAATAATAACAATTTGGAATGTAAATGAAACAGGTTTTTATAAAAATTCAAGAAGATACATAAAATCTGTGTATAAACTAGGATTTAGAGGAAAACAAAATAAGCTCCACAACTTGAATTTAATCAGAAATCTCCAAAACAATACATTAGAAACACTAAGAGCCAAAGCACTCTGCCTCTTATGCCTTTTCTTTTCTTCTCTTTTGTACCCTTGTCGGGGAGCTCAATTAAGATTGTTGTTTACAATAAAGGCAGCAATTCATTCAGATGCTGGTTCAAATGTATTTAAATATATCCAGGAGGTTATTAAGGTAATACTAATTGACGTTGTCTAGGAAACAAGTATCATCGAAACCCCACTTTTTATTCCCAATGATGCTTTTAGTGCCTTTTTTAAATATAGACCTATTATAGTTATGCTACAAAATAGATCTTAATACCTTTGTCTATCATAAAATAACATTTATGAAGAAAAATTAGAAAAGGTCAAACAAAAATGACAAAACTCTTCAATTTAACTAAGAGGCACTTCCATCTTTTTAGTAATGTTACCTTATGGAAATCACTAATGCACTTTCCTGTTTCCACAAACAGCAATGCAAAGCTCATCAATGTCTTTTTTATCCTTTAAAATCTATATATTTTGGAAATTGGAAACCAGATCTCATTTGTGCAAAAGATGAACTTAAATTCAGGACTAGACTGGCTTTTTATATAAAACATAGGGAAAAAACAGGCCATTCTGCCCAGACATATTTGTATATAATGGATTGGTTAACCCTAATTTGTTAATTGATACATGCCTTTCAATACAATACAAAAGTTTAAAAAAAAATCCCCACTCTGCACTCACTCTTATCTTGTTTGTAAACTGACTGTAAAATAATTCAGTTCTTAAACCTATGTTGTGTGTCCAGTAAATTACATTAACCATTAGTGAATTCCATGTACTAAAAACACTCTCTCTGGGATCTGCTTTTCTTCAGCTTCTTCATTTTGGGCATAGTAGTGCTGTTACACTTTTCTGAACAGAAACATTTTCAACAACTGATTTTGTTTATACTTGTAAAGAATTATCGGGTAGTTTCTTTTTACCTGTTTTGTAAGCTGTATAAGTTAATATTTTCCAGACCTTCCTTGTAACTCACCCACCCCTTCGTACCAGGATCAGCCAGATTTTTCTTTGTTGAACATTCTCAGGTCTTACAGATCTTTACTGTGGTGAAATGATCAGAATTGTACATAAGCAATTATTGCAAAGTATGGGTAACTGTGTGACTGCACTGGGTTGGGCATCACTTTGCACCCAGATATTCCAAAAACAATGTTAAATTCTTAAAAGCCTTCCAAAATTGTTGAGGTACAGAGAAAAACTAGTCTTACTCCTCCTTATTTTGAAGTGTTGCAAGCACCATCCATTCTCTTTAGTATGATACTTCATTTAAATAATCTATATTCTTCACTGGGAGTGTCTTTAAGGATAGAATAATTAAACATGCTATGTTTCAAACTTGGGGAAAGAAAAGCACTGACTGCACCAACACAGCTAAAAACGCAGCGACAAATTTCGGCAAAAGTTAAATGCTTGTGTCATGAGCACGGGCTTAGTGTCTGCACCATCCACGTGCATTAATTTAATAAATTATTTCATCAAGTGAAACCTTTCATTTGCTGGTATCCAGCCTCTTCTGATGTAGGTTTACTGGCTCACTTTTTGTTTCTTGGGCTCCCTTCAGCCTGTAATTAACATTTGTTTTTGGCAATCAGATCACAATTAGACAGCAACTGGTCTTATTAATAACCACAGGTTAATGCACTTGTGATCAATTTACTTAAACCACATTCAGAAATTCAGAGGTGCTCAGAAGAAGAAATGTTACAAATGTTAATGTAAAAGCATTTTTTCATCTGCATACAACAACCACGTATGTGGAAGCTGATCTGAATTTTGCATGGGGAAGGTCACATCTGACATCTATCCAGACTCAAAACATAAACTAAAAGTGCATTTTAATATACAGTATAATACAGGTAAATTATATCCAGATACAATAGAAATGCACGCTAATGCCAGATGTATAGGGGGCCTAAAACTCTAACCTTCAGACCTTTAATCTGTATGTAATACAAATCTACAGTATCTTTGATCGAACTGACTTAATTAATTCATATAAATATTGTGAGAAGGAATAGAGGACCTAACACTGGAAAAAGCAACTACCGTATAAACATCCCTTTAATAATCACACTGATTTCTGCCTTCTTGCCATTTGAAATTGAATATTTCTCACAGCCCACTTATTCCTCAGTTTTAGTGAACATACCTTTTTCTGAACTGTGTCTTACACCTTTTGGAAAACCAAATAATTATAGGATGCTTTTCATCCTTGCATTGTATCTGTTACCTCCTCAAGGAAATCAATCTAGTTAGTCTGACAGGAGTGACCTTTGGTAAAACCATGTTGGCTTTCTTCAAGAATATTGCCATCAGATTTCTGTATAATTTAGTCCTGATCAGTCCCTCCATCACTTTTGCCAACATTGACATTAAACTTACTGGTCTGTAATTAGCTGGGCCTGTTTTCACCTCCTTCTTTGAGAAGAGAGATTGAGCTTTTCTTTTTGACAGCTGGGGAAAATCCATAATGTTTTTTCTTTGTAAAGCCAATATTAAGACTTTGTTAAAAATGTATGTGGATGTAAAAACAGTATAAAATGACTTCAATTGTTTGTTTAGTTTTTACTAAGCTTTTTGCCCCATCATTTTCTCTTCTTTTTAAATATTTAGTTATTAGTTTCTCACACAAAGTTACCCTTGTAACGATCCCAAAAAATGACTTGATGTTCAAGAGCAGTACAATTGCTAGCAACCAACCCATCAAGAGCAGCTGCAAAAGACAAGGAAAATAGGTGACCACCACTACTCTTTACAGAACAAACCACACACAATAGCTACTGAAAAATCCAGTTCACTTTCTTTCATTGTTTCATGGTTCAGTTCTGATGCTCAAGTGTCCATTCTAGATACTCTGACCGCCTGCGGCTACACACTTCATTATGCAGCAAACGGTGGTACATAATGTGTTCTAAAATCTTTCTTTTATGGCCAGCATTAAGTTTTTTCAACAATTTTCTCATCTTGGAATTGGAGCAGACGGTTAGCTCCCGATGCACATCAAGGAGCTTTCGACACCCATGACCATGTTGCTGGTTCACTGGTTGTCCTTTTTTTTGACAGTGTTTAGTAAATACTAACTACTGCATACAAGAAACACCCCACAAGACCTGCCTGTTTAAACAAGCTCTGACCCAGTCATCTAGCCATCACAATGCGGGCCTTGTCACACTTGCTGAGATCCTCACACTTGTTCATTTTTCCACCTTCAAGAACTGACTGTTCACTTTCTATCTTTATATATCTTACCCATCATAACAAGATAATAACTGTTATTCACCTGTCAGTGGTTTTAATGTTGTGTCTGATTGGTGTATACCCACTAGTATATATGGGTATAATCTACCAAGGGTATCAGAATCAGAATCAGGAAAAGATATTCATTTTAGCAATGTTAATTCTTCCAGCTAGTATAAGATGAAGAGATCATCGTCTATTTCCATCTGTTTTTAATTTTTAATCAGACTGAAAAAACTGAATCTGAACAGCCAAAGTTGTTTTCTTTTTTTAACTATAACTTCTAGATTTTTCAACAATTTTTGATAATGAGATGCATCTGACTATTCACTAGGTACAATTCATCCATCCATCCATTATCCAACCTGCTATATCCTAACTATAGGGTCACGGTGGTCTGCTGGAGCCAAACCCAGCCAACACAGGGCGCAAGGCAGGAAACAAACCCCGGGCAGGGCGCCAGCCCAACCCAGGGGTACGATTTCAGTTTCATTAAATTTTACTTTTGGACCCAGAAATGCTATTGAATTTGCCCAATAGATTTAACCATGGCAAAGAGATGAAATATGAATATGGAATTAAGAGCACCTTCAGCATAAAGACACATTTTTTGTTTAGACCCTTCTCTTATGATTTTGCTTTATTTCTGGCTGTTTGCAAAAACAAGTGGCTAGCATTTGAGTAGCAACTACAAGAAACATTAATGTTAATAGACAGCTCTCTCTTCTGAAACTGTCAGAATTTATAATGGCTCCTGGTGAGGAATAAAATAGTATGGACTAAACCCAAATCTACATGATATAAAAAGCATATATCTACATTCAACTCTGCCAAGACTTTTTCCTATGTGGAAAGATAGCAGGATTTCTGGAAGCTCACATACTACAGGGGTTTATATTATACTGAAAATCTGTTGAAGATTTGATAATGGATGTCTGCCTTTAGTTTAGTTTGATCTTTTGATACTATAGAAGAGAGCACATTATCTGTCCTTTTTTGCTTAAACGTTTGCCAAAATCTTTAAATTAGGTAAACATTTATACTTCTCTTTGGAATGCCAAAAGACCATATGTAATTTTGGAGTGACCTAAAGCAGAGACGTCCCAAAGCACTGCAAAAGTTACAGTTTTATTACTGAATTGTGAATAAATGTACTTCTAGACAATGGCAGGAGGTAGAAAGTAATGAAACTGAACCCGGTGGCTAGTTCTGGAAAGCAGACCCTTTTTAGTGTTGCACTTGACTTGTACTCTTGCACTTACTAAATATAACTAATTTGCTAGCATCGTTTATGCAAAATGTGGCACCCAGGTAGAAAACACTTTGAAGCTGAATTGGTATTGCTATTTACATGATTGGCTTCAGTAAACACTAGTTTTATGAAATAAGTTAAAAACGTTGTCAAAAGAAATCTTCGTATTCCATTAGGTGGTGAACCCCTAAGGATGGGTGAGGTGGCATGAACAACTTCATGGCCTTCTGCTAATTTTTGCTCCAGACATCTATTTGTTTACTTTTTATAATATGGGTGTAATTTTCTGTACAAAATATGATCCAAAAATGACATAAAATTAGGGGTTTTCAGGTCTAAAGGACCAAAAATAAGGGGGAACCCAAAAAAGCTTAAGGTCATACATAATTAGACATAAAGAGAAGCTGAACAGTATATCATATGTTGTTATTTTGAGAACCAATGAATCAGGAGGCACAGGACAAACAAACAAAACCAAAGTGATTTCAAAATGTTTATAAGTAATTCCTATGAACACAATTCTGAATACAGTATTGTTATCAAGCATTAGTGTTGATCAGCAAAATTTGCCAGAGCATTTTGCACTGTGAATATGCTATCTTTGTTATACCATGTTTGCCATATATTTTTTTTAAATTCACCTTGTATCAGATTAGGCAAACATTTTCTTTTCACAGTGCCCCGTGATGATTTGTGAGGTCAGCATGACATCACAGTGGTGCAGCAGCTATGTCCAGAACTTTTGTAAGGACCAATTGTAAGATCATTATAATAATCAGTACTCCAGCCAGATATCCATAGCATATGTCTAAAAAACAAAAAAATGTGCAGTATTTTTATTGAAGGGTACCTTAGCTTAGTGTTTCTCAACCACCTGGCCATAACCCATCTTTGGGTTGCCATCAATGAATCAGGAATTGCAGTCAATGGTTCACAAGTGGGTTGCAGTGGATCGCTTAAAAGATCAATAGCACTGCACAATAGGATTTGCTGTTCTTAGTAAGCTTGCTTTACAAATTGGGACCCCTTACTCTGCTCTTCCAATTGTGCTTGTGTCACCAAATTGACGGTTTGCATTAGTTGCTGGTGGGTTGTCAAAAATTTTAAAAGGTGAAACAGGGTTGCGGGACCATAATAGTTAAGAAAAAAGTGCATTAGCTTACCACTATGACAATATTATGAGCATATTGCCACTGAATATACAATACAGATCCCTGCTGCATGCCTAATTATCCATGTGGCCAAGTACGATCTCAAAACAAGCCTTAAAGGATCCCTTACCTCTGTATACTCGTATCAGAATGAGACCCCGTTAAATAGTATTAGTAACATTATTTACAACATAGATACATTGAAAGCTGTGCCTGGAGCCAAGACTTTAAACCACGGATGTTGAACTCCAGTCTTTGAGGGCCGCAGTGGCTGCTAGTTTTCATTCCATCACTTCATCCAACTCACTCCAAAAATCTTCTTTCTTATGCATTGCACACCCAACTTGCAGGGCATATGCACGAACAACATTCATCATCACACCTTCAATTTCCAGCTTCATATTCATTAATCAGTCTGACACTCTTTTCACCTCCAAAACACTCTTGACAAACTGTTCCTTCAGAATAACTCCTACCCCATTTCTCCTACTATCCACACCATGATAGAACAATTTGAACCCACCTATGATCCACCTGGCCTTACTCCCTTTCCATTTAGTCTCTTACACGCACAATATATCAACCTTCCTTCTCTCCATCAAATCTGCTAACTCTCTCCCCTTACCAGTCATACTGCCAACATTCAATATTCCTACCCTCAGTTCCACTCTCTTTACGTTCGTCCTCTCCTCTTTCCTCTGGAAACGTTCCCCCCATATTCTCCTTCTTTGGCCAACAGTAGCCCAACTTCAGCCAGCACCCTGTTGGCTAACAGTACTGGTGGCGGTTGCTGTTAACCCAGGACTTGACCGATCCAGTATGGAAATCCGTATTGTTGTTCCCTGTTGATATGGCAAAATTTTACACCAGATGCCCTTCCTGATGTAACCCTCCCCATTTATCTGGGCTGGTTAGTGCATATCCTATGCCTAGGTTAATTTACTTATTGCTATTTTGTTATATTTTGTTGGTATTTGTGGTATTTGTTCCAACTGCATCTTTGTTGTTTGAGGCACAGCAATGCAGTGGTTAACACTGTTGCCTCAAAATTTAAATCGCATTTGTGAGCATAATAATTGGTCCGGCAAAGTTAGCAGATTTTTTCCTAGCCCTTAGAGTTGATTAAAGACCATTTCACCATTATAATTCAATCATAAGTAGTTCGACTCCTCCTTCCCATTTGACTTCAATGCAGTGGTTCAGTGAAGTCCCCAAACATTTCTGTGATTTCACTGAACATTTTTAGCACTAAACTTACTAATGTATTAAACTGCAATACTGTTTTGTTGTGTTATTTAACTCAGTGGAAGAAAAATGTCTTATTTTACTTAAAATTTGAAAAGATTAATTTTTCCTGTGAGGAGGTAGAATTTAATTAATGCTGTATTACTGTGAAATACAAAAGCTGGACCACTGTTAGATGTTTTGATGACTGAACATATATAGGGAACTCATTTATATTGTTCTTTTTCACATAAGGAAGGAATGATGATTGTGATTTCATATGAAACATAAATAAATGGGATTTAGTACTGTCAATCCTTGCCTGTTCTGTACTCATTCATTGTAATCGGTTTGGTAAACTTAATGAAATAACAATCAAAAAGGTAGGGATTCCCATAGGTGGTATGATGGTGCAGCATCACTGTCTCACTGCAGATAGATGTTGGATTGAACCCTATCTGCATTGCCTTCTTTGTGTAGTTTATATATTCTGCCCATGTTCATGTAAGTGTCCTCTAGGAACTCTGTTCTGTTCATATAATTCAGAAACACAGTTAATAACACTACTATTTTAGCTCATCATGACAATTTGTTTGCCAATATTGCTGTGCACTCTGTTATTTCCTTCACAACAGCAGCTCCACTGTACCTTTTTTATGCAAACCAGTTATTTTTATGCTGGTACTTGATTTGCCTCCAGTTCAGAATGACACTTTTTGTGAATAGTAGAATTCTAATACATAAGTCATACGTCTTGGGATTAATGATGCAAAATAAATGCAGCTCATGTTATTTTTACAGAAGAACATAAGTACTCTGGTCTCAATTTATGTTATTGTTTGAACCTGCATTGTGTAGATAATTTCTATTGAGAATACCAAAATACCACTTTGCCTATTATATGGCATGATTAATTTCAATCTCTGTTGCATTTCCATGTGTTTATTATAAAGCACTGGGATTATTTTAAATCACAAAGTGTGTTTGACATAAGGAATATTTATAGATACAACTAGGAGTGTGTTTTGGATCACAATTGTTTAGGTTTTTCTTTTTCACTACAAAGAGGCTATTGTTTCTTTATTTCTCGCTCCTTAAATTATTACTGTTAGTGTTTGTTGTGATATTCATGTTAAGTATCTCTTGGAATTTCTGCATAATAAAATGTATTGTTTTCATATCAGGGAAAATTTAGCTACTATCTAAAATAACTCACTGCATTAGCCAATTACATATCTAGCAAAAAAAGCCTAAGTGATTTTTGTTTCTATAAATATAGAAAGTTTTCTTCTAAGGTTACAATAGGGTTACTGGGGTAAACCCAGCAGTTTGACATTTAACTGTTACAAATGAACATTTACAGATATGCTTAAAGCTTATCACCTTTTCAGGTGTTTGAAGTTCAAGTCAAAAATCTCAACGTAATTTTCTTTATATTTTAACATATCTGTCTTACATTATGAGATGCCTGAAATGCATTTCAAGATACGCATATAGAGTAAGTGTTCAGATATGTCAACATAATTTTGAACAAATTTCAAGGTAGGTATCTCAGATAAATTTCATACGAGGTGTGGCAGAAAAGTAATGAGAGTGATTTTTTATTTACCAAAGTTTTTATTTTTTTCAAACATCAATGTTATCCCCTTCAAAGTAGTTCCCTTCGGCAGCTACACACCGATGGAGACGTTGTTCCCACTGTTGGTAGCAGCACTGGAAGTCTTCAACCGGTATGGTCTTCAGCATGTCCGTTACACTCTTTTGGATGTTTTCTAACCCTTAATGGCACAACGTTGCACCAACTTCTGCTGTTCCATTTTGCGTGACGCACAACCAAAAACACAACTTCGCTAATAGCAGTCACAAAAATCACGCAGTTAACGGAAGGAGTTGAAACTCGCACTGAGCTATGGGAGGGTACTGATACACGTGCTCTATCAAGGACAACAGCGCAGCGTTGTCAGATCGCTTGCAGTGTTGCCAGTCTCATTACTTTTCTGCCACACCTCGTATATTACAGAAATTGGTTTTGTATACATTGTAAGATCTATTCAAAAATCATATCTATGTAAAGTTATCTTTCTTTCAATTGTACTTATTGTATATTTTTCTAAATGTACAGTAAGCTGTTTTGAGACATCAGGAAACACATCTGAAATATCTTTAATTGTGTTTTAAATATCTGAAAACGTTCAGTCTTCTAAAACATATCTTAAAATTGTATTTCATTCATTTTGATATATTATTAGAACATTTCTAATCTATCGGAAAAACATCCTTAAGTTAAATTTGAGATATATTTAGATATTTCAAATGCGAGCTAATGTAAAGACATCTGAATTTCATTTTAAGATATAACATTGCATCCACACCATGTTGTGATTTCTGAAATGCATCTCCAGATGTCTTAAAATAACACCCTGTACAATTCAAGATATCTCAAAATAATTTTAAGGTATCTTAAAAATGACACAAAATCCTATTGAAAACATTGTTTATTCATTAGTTTATTCTACCAGATAGCTGCTGTTGTACTGACAATGAGTTTCAATGCTGATGTTTGTCACAGTCTAGCTGCACATTTAATTATGTAGTAGTAATGATACTACTTCCTCTTGTTCTTTGTTTTTATTTTGTTCTTTGTTGCTTTTGTTAACTGCACATTCTAATCTTTCTTGTATGTAGTACATCTTGCTTTGTAAGTTTCCTGCAATAAAGGAGTCTTCTAAATAAATTGATTATAATAATCATCATCATCATCATTATTTCTGATAGCTCAACATGGGAATAGAGGTATTTTTAGCCGTCTTGAAATGTTTTTGAGTTATCTGTGAATGCACAGGAACTTCCTAAATTACCTTTCAGATATATGACAGTGACCAAGATGTTATTTTAAAATATCTGAAACATCTGAAAAGACTTCAACATTTCTTAAAATAGACCTATTTTCAGATATTTACAGTTTCTTTTAGGATATCTTAAAATACATTTTGAGATATCTTTAAGTGTTAATTTGGCTTGCCATACTTTCAAGACTTGAACGTAATTTTTTTGTGAATTAGTCTTTGGTTTGTTTTGTTCTCCAGGATTTTCAGTTTTATCCGCATTTCATCAGCTATGCTTTCAAATTCTAAAGAGGTCAGTTTGGCATGGATGCCCAGGCTTTGAATAAAAGTTAAAGAAAAACGTTTTTGACCATTTATTTAGGGAAAGGCTCATTAAATAAGTTTAGTTTTTGATTACATATAGGTTTCCCAGTATTTTATATATAAGTCTGTTCTCTTACCATGATTCAGTCTGCCCCCAAAAGCAGTTTTTTTTTCCAGGTCCAGAATCTTAACTTTAGTCATTGTACTCTTGACATTTTTCAGTGTGAGCTCAGCCATGTACTCACTGTATGACTCTGAAGAACGAACTTTACCTGTCTATGCACTAATTATAAAAAAGGTTCATCAAAATGGTTGTACTTATGTCACCTGGCCAATACAGATGCAGTTTTAAAGAATAATGATTGAGATCATTCTCACGTCATCAATTACAGTCTGGTTTGTCACAACATCCACTCACTCTAAGAACAAAATTGTCAACTTAAAAGGATAGAAAGTCAATGAATATCATCATCCCCGCCTTGAAAAATAGCAAAAATCCAGAACTAAGTAGTGAGCAAGGAAAAAGATTTGCTGATTCATTCACCTTGATCATCATCCGTTTCATAAATTGTCATCTAGGAAATACTTCCACTTCCTCAGATTCAAAACCACCCAGAACCTAAGCAACTTTTTTCTTAGAGATGTTTACATTATTAATCCAAACCTTGGAGTTGGACATTGTTATTGATGCCTCATATAATAAAAAGTAACAATAAAAAACAACATGTCAGTACTGTCAAGATTATCAGCTGACATTCTTTTTCCCTGAATAAACATTTCCTGTCCACCCTAGATATAAACGTTTTGCACTAATGTTAACCTTGTCTGAAACTGTGTTGTATAATGTGAAATTCAAGTTATTGAGAAATGCAAGTAACAAAGTATTTTACACACCAAAAACAAATCCCTAGTATATCTGTGTTGTAATCAAATTAAAGATGATTCTGAATTTATAATTCTGACTCAGAACTAATTTCAGCAGAGTTTATTAACAAACATTTTGCAAAGCTTAAAATAAAATAAATTGATGAGCGATGAAAAGAAAGATTTTTAATGTTAGCATGCATTTTTCTATTTAAAGTTTCTTGCCTTCATGAATGATCAGTATATGTCAGCATGTATAGTAGATGCTTGAAATATGACTGTAATGTTTATTATTCAATGAGGGAAACACAGTGTAAGCATCCGTAGGATGCCATCTGATTTTCATAATAAGCTGCTTTGAACGTATATTTAATTTGCGTCTACCTTATATTTGAAATTATGATCATTTATTTTTGCATGAGTGAAACAAATTTGATTATGTACTTGCTCAAGTAACAGCATAACAAGACAAAACATATTTTGTATCTTGTTAATTATATCATAAAAATATGTATGGGCAGGGAAAACACAACAAAAAAGTCAGCACCAAACTGTGAAGAAGAAGTAATGGTGATTTTTTTAATGATGTTGAAATTATTGTTCAGTAAGCTTAGTTTCAGGACTTAATAATCCATATAAATGACAAACAGCAAAAGCATCCCAGTTAAAAAAAATATTTGGTCACTAATGCTTGTGGTGATGGTGTACTATGAAAATATTTTAGTGGCTAAAAACATCTGCAAAACCTTGATTGTATGAAAGACTCTTTGAAACACATAGTATGCTACTAATGGCTCTTTTAATAAAGTCATTAAAACATTATTTTTGCCCTATGAAGTAATTGTTTCCATTTTTTAAGCCAGTTAGAGAATTGTTTTTATTTACCTGAGGGCATCCTTGAAGAGTACATTTTTTAGATTAATGTGAACAGTAAACCTTGGTTTGTTGGAAAAGACAAAGTAAAAATGTCAAAGAGACATTCGGTTTCTGATTATATAAAGTCTATTTACTCAGAGACAGGGTTTCAATTGGGGCTTTTTATTTACTATAATCAAATTTTATTTGTTAGTTAAATTAGTATCAGTTAAATTTCCATCCATCTATCCATCCTCTTCCGCATATCCGAGATCGGGTCGCTGGGGAAGCAGCTTGAGCAGAGATGCCCAGACTTTCCTCTCCCCGGCCACTTCTTCTAGCTCTTACGGGGGAATCCCTCCAGTGTGTCCTGGGTGTTCCCCGGGGCCTCCTTCCGGTTGGACGTGCCTGGAACACTTCACCAGGGAGGCATCCTGATCAGATGCCCGAGCCACTTCATCTGACGATGAGGAGGAGCAGCGGCTCTACTCTGTGCCCCTCAAGGATGACTAAGCTTCTCACCCTATCTTTAAGGGAAAGCTCAGACACCCGGCGGAGGAAACTCATTTCAGCCGCTTGTATTTGCAATCTCGTTCTTTTGGTCACTACCCAGAGCTCATGACCATAGGTGAGGGTAGAAACGTAGATCGACTGTTAAATTGAGAGCTTTACCTTACGGCTCAGCTCCTTTTTCACCACAACAGACCGATGCAGAGCCCGCATCACTGCAGATGCCGCACTGATCCGCCTGTCAGTCTCACGCTCCATTCTTCCCTCACTCGTAAACAAGACCCCAAGATACTTGAAGTCCTCCACTTGGGGCAGGATCTCGCTACCAACCCTGAGAGGGCACTCCACCCTTTTCCGGCTGAGGACCATGGTCTCGGATTTGGAGGTTCTGATTCCCATCCCAGCCGCTTCATGCTCAGCAGCGAACCGATTCAGAGAGAGCTGAAGACCATGGCCTGATGAAGCAAACAGGACAACATCATCTGTAAAAACCAGTGACCCAATCCTGAGTCCACCAAACCGGACCCCCTCAACACCCTGGCTGTGCCTAGAAATTCTGTCCATAAAAGTTATGAACAGAATCTGTGACAAAGGGCAGCACTGGTGGAGTCTCACTGGAAATGGGTTCGACTTACTGCCAGCAATGCTCTGACACCAGTTGTACTGGGACCAAACAGCCCTTATCAGGGGGTCCGGTACCCCATACTCCTGGAACACCCCCAACAGGATTCCCCGAGGGACACAGTCAAATGCCTTTTCCAAGTCCACAAAACACATGTAGACTGGTTGGGCAAACTCCCATGCATCCTCCAGGATACTGCTAAGGGTGTAGAGCTGGTCCACTGTTCCGCGACCAGGATGAAAACCACACTGTTTCTCCTGAATCAGAGGTTCGACTATCAGAGTACTACAGTCGTCTGCTAGGATTGAACAACTGGCTACAGGGTTTCTGCAAGAAGAAGGATGTCGGTTTCATCAACAATTGGAATCTCTTTTTGGAAAGGCCGCGTCTCTTCAAGCGTGATGGCCTGCATCCGAACAGTTTCGGCGCCCAGGTCCTCTCCGAAAACATGAAGGTAATTCATTTTTCTTGACTATCTATCTCTGCTCTTAACCCCTTCCGAAATAATACTGCTGTGCCAGGACATGATGAATGTTTAATAGAGTCTTCCGTTAAAGTGCACACCATTAATACTGTAATAAGCAATCTCAATGCACATAGAAAACCTAGGAAATACGGCATAAACTCCAATAATCTAATTAAAATCACTATTGTAGCGACCCGTGGTCGAGTCTTGAAGATTTTTAAGCCGATTTCGCCGTGCACCTCTTCCAAGCTGTCGGCTAGCGGATTGCCAGCATTAGGCACGCAGCTGTACTCAGCTCTTTAAGTCGGCTTCGTGTCCCATACACCGCACGACTACGGCGTCTCGGCAGCACGCAGCTGTACCCAGCTTCTCAAGTAACGAGCACTCGTGTCCCATACACCGCACGACTCCGAGTGTCTCGGCATTAATTGCTTAGATGAAATCTTAGCAATGAATAACAGCTCTGTCCTGTTGTATCTCTTTATTCACAGATAGCCAGAAAGCAAAGCTCAAATTCATCCGCTTAACCACTGTCAAGGTCAACAACGAAACGACATTTCTTAACGGCGGTATCTATTTACATTTTACAACCCGGACGGCGATATCCCAACCCACCCCACCGGGCTGCGCACAAACACATATAACATTTACAACAGGAAAGACAATGACGAACTTAGTTAATCTTTACACACAATAACTTTCACATAAATTTCCCATAAATTCCCCACAACTATTTTACATAATTTACCCACAAGGCCACTCCAGCTGACTGCGGGTTGCTACACTATTTTAGAGGAACAATGTATTAAAACTATAAAAACAGATCACAGATTAAACAAAAAATACACACAGAGCGGCGCTAATAATAATAATTTAGATCCTATTCCAAATAACAATAACGCACATAGTACTCATCTCTGCACCTCCAAACATTAAATATGGCACTATTAAATGTTAGAGCTTTAACTAACAAAACGTTTTTATCAACGATCTTATTAGTGATAAAAATAGATCTTATTGCACTAAATGAAACATGGCTTAATTCAGATGCGCGCAGTTTTAATCGAATCTGCCTCCGGATTACAGTTTTACTCATGCAAACCGCCAGGGAAAAAGGGGGGGCGGATTGGCTAACATTTACTCGAGCCGATTAAAATGTAAAGATGTCAGTTTTGGTAAGTTCAAGTCCTTTGAGTATCTCGCCGTTGTTATTCATGGAGATTCTCAAGTTCTAGTACTATCCGTGTATAGACCTCCTAAATATAACGCTCGCTTTTTGAGGAATTCTCTGACTTAATGTCAATTTTAATTACTAACTATGACACACTCCTAATAGTTGGCGACTTTAATTTTCATATAGATAATCAGTGTGATCTAAAAGTAAAAGAATTTATGAACCTCCTGGATTCTTTTGATTTGAGACAACTCATAAATCAGCCTACACATAAAGCAGGTCATACATTAGACTTAGTGATTACTAAAGGACTGAAAGTTGATATAAAACAGATCATTGATATTGGTCTATCAGACCATTTTCTTCTACTTTTAATATAGAAATAATGATAAAAACACTCATGAGAAGCATATTGTTAAAAACGCTTCTTTGATTCGCAGCAGCTTTAAAACTTACAAACATTTTAAGCAATCAGTCCGTTTATAGTGCCAGCTATAATAGCGAGGATAATGTAAATAGTAAGGTGGAAAGATTTAATTCTAAAGTGAGAGCTGCTGTTGACATAGTTGCACCTGAAAAGACAGTGAAAAAATCTTCTAGCATTGTTATACCATGGAAGACCCAAAGAGTGTCTGATTTAAAGAGAACATGCCGTAGAGCTGAGCGTCAATGGAGGAAGACTAAACTTACTATCCACCACGAAATATTAAAAGTCAAAATAACAGAATACAATCACACTGTCCGTCTTGAGCTATTGGCTATTTCTCCAAGATTATAAATAACAATGCTAGTAATCCCAGAGTCTTATTTTCAACAATTGATCGCCTACTAAACCCAGGTAGCTCAAAGGAATGCCTCCTAAGTGCTTCCAGTGAAACCTGTGAGGCTGTCGCTGTATTTTCAATCAAAAATTAATGATATTAGAAATAACATAGTATATCTCCCCAACACTAAGGATCCTCCTAAACCCCAGCATCCTGTTATAAACAAATTAAACTCTTTCACTAGGATAGATTTACCTGATTTAAAAAAATAATCTCTCAATTAAAACCCTCCACCTCGTCCTTGACCCGATACCAACAAGGTTTTTCAAAGAAGTATCAGGCGTGCTAATTGATAATGTTCTTGACATAGTAAATTCGTCACTAGATACTGGGGTCTTCCCAGACTGTCTTAAGACTGCTGTAGTTAAACCCCTACTTAAGAAACATAATCTTGACCCCTCAGCTCTTGAAAATTTTAGCCCCATCTCTAACCTGCCTTCTTAAGTAAAGTTCTAGAGAAGGCAGTCATTATGCAGTTAAATGACCACCTAAATAAACATGCTATTCTTGATAAATTTCAGTCAGGTTTTAGAACAAATCACAGCACAGAAACTGCACTCGTTAAAGTAGTAAATGACTTGCGGGTAAATGCAGACAGAGGCCATTTATCTGTTCTCATCCTCTTAGATCTGAGTGCTGCATTTGACACCATTGATCACAACATTCTTAGAAATCGCCTTAGTCAATGGGTGGGCCTCTCTGGCAGTGTCTTAAATTGGTTTGAATCCTACCTGACAGGGAGAAAATTTTTGTTAGTTGTGGGAATTACAACTCAAGACACATGATATCCAATATGGTGTTCCACAAGGCTCTATCCTGGGTCCGCTGTTATTCTCAATCTACATGCTTCCGTTAGGTCAGATTATCTCAGGGCACAACGTGAGCTACCACAGCTATGCTGATGACACACAGCTGTACTTATCAATAGCACCTGATGACCCTGATTCTATTGATTCACTAACACAATGTCTGACTAGTATCTCAGAATGGATGAATAGTAATTTTCTCAAGTTAAATAAAGAGAAAACTGAAATTTTAGTGATCAGCAATAATGGATACAATGAGGCTATTAGAAATAAACTGGATACATTAGGATTAAAAGTCAAGACGGAGGTAAAAAGCTTAGGGGTGATTGTTGACTGTAATCTGAATTTTAAATCACATATTAATCAGATCATTAGGACAGCATTTTTTCACTTAAGAAACATAAGTAAAGTTAGACCTCTTATATCACTGAAAGATGCTGAGAAATTAGTTCACGCGTTTGTTTTCAGTCGACTAGATTACTGTAATGCACTCCTCTCAGGACTACCCAAAAAAGATATAAATCGTTTGCAACTAGTGCAGAATGCAGCTGCTAGAATCCTAACTAGGAAAAGAAAATCAGAACACATTTCTCCAGTTTTAATGTCACTACACTGGTTACCTGTGTCATTCAGAATTGACTTTAAAATTCTGCTTATGGTTTATAAAGCCTTAAATAATCTCGCCCCATCTTATATATCGGAATGTCTGACACCTTATATTCCAAATCGTAACCTCAGATCCTCAAATGAGTGTCTCCTTAGAATTCCAAGAACAAAACTTAAAAGAAGTGGTGAGGCGGCCTTCTGCTGTTATGCACCTAAAATCTGGAATAGCCTGCCAATAGGAATTCGCCAGGCTGATACAGTAGAGCACTTTAAAACACTGCTGAAAACACATTACTTTAACATGGCCTTTTATAACTTCATTTTAATCGTAATTTAACTTAATCCTGATACTCTGTATGTTCAATTCATCATAATAACTATTCATGGTGGCTCTAAAATCGTACTGACCCCTACTCTCTTTTCTGTTTCTTTTTCCGGTTTCTTTGTGGTGGTGGCGCAGCCTCAAAGCTTCATGATGCTCCAACAATGATGGACGGATTAAAAGGCAGAAGTCTACGTGACCATCATCATCATCAAGCCCTTCCGTGAGAACCCTAAATCCAAAGAGGACTGTTTCATTTATGTTAGGTAGAATGCCCAGAGGGGACTGGGCGGTCTCATGGTCTGGAATCCCTACAGATTTTATTTTTCTCCAGCCGTCTGGAGTTTTTGTTTTTCTGTCCCCTGGCCATTGAACCTTACTCTTATTGATGTTAATGTTGATTTATTTTGTTTTATAATTGTGTCTTTCATTTTTTCTATTCTTTAATATGTAAAGCACTTTGAGCTACTGTTTGTATGAAAATGTGCTATATAAATAAATGTTGTTGTTGTTATCCGATGGACCCTACTCTCCAGAACCCCCGAATAGACTTTTCCAGGGAGGCTGAGGAGTGTGATCCCTCTGTAGTTGGAACAAACTCTCCGATCCCCCTTCTTATAGAGGGGGATCACCACCCCGGTCTGCCAATCCAGAGGCATTGTCCCCGATGTTCATGTGATGTTGCAGAGATTTATCAACCAATACTGTCCTACAACATCTAGAGCCTTGAGGAACTCTGGGCGTATCTCATCCACACCCGGGGCCCTGCCTCCAAGGAGTTTTTTGACCACCTCAATGACCTCAGTCCCAGAGAAGTGGGATCCCACCTCCGAGTCCCCAGGCTCTGCTTCCTCATTGGATGGCATGTTAGTGAAATTGAGGAGGTCTTCGACGTAATCCCCCCACCGACTCACAACGTCCCAAGTTGAGGTCAGCAGCGCACCATCCCCACCATATACAGTGTTGACACTGCACTGATTCCCCCTCCTGAGACGCCGGACAGTGGACCAGAATCTCCTCGAAGCTATCCGAAAGTCGTTCTCCATGGCCTCCCCAAACTCCTCCCACACCCGAGTTTTTGCCTCAGCAACCACTGAAGCCACATTCCCTTGGCCTGCCAGTACCTATTAGATGCCTCCAGAGTCCCACAGGACAAAAGGGTCCAGTAGGACTCCATCTTCAGCTTGACGGCATCCCTCACCAGGGGGGACACTTAGAGCTGTGCCTGGCCGAGCCCCATGGGTGCAGGCCCGGCCACCAGGCGCTCGCCATTGAGCCCCACCTCCAGGCCTGGCTCCAGAGGGGGGCCCCGGTGACCCGCATCCGGTTGAGGGAAAACGTCGACCAAGGTTTTTGTTCTTCATAGGAGGTTTACTGAACCGCTCTTTGTCTCATCCCTCACCTAGGACCAGTTTGCCTTGGGTGACCCTACCAGGGGCATAAAGCCCTGGACAACAGAGGTCCTAGGATAATTGGGACACGCAAACCCCTCCACCACGATAAGGTAGCGGTTAAATTTCCAGCAGCTCCTAAATTGATCATGGCTAGATTTTCAAAATAACACCATTTAAGCATAGTTAAAATAAACCACAATCAATAGTTGTCACTGATCACTGAGCAGCCAAAGTAAAACATTGAAATTGTTCTTAATTTTTTTCAGCTAGCAGAGAACAATTGAAATGTCAAACATTGCCATTGTACCACTATACTGTAATTATAAACATAGCTTTTCAGCAGTAGCTATGCATGGACATTTTTAACTGAATCGACTAATCCATTTAAAACTGCATATATAGCTCTGGCTCTATTATACAAAATGCATTTCACTCGGACAATTTTCAAAATGAATGGGTTACTTAAATAATTGAACGTAATTTAAACTTTTTTTGACCTTTTGTACACAATTTGAAAAGTTATACTTTATTCAGTTGTGGTTTTATTTTCTTTTTACTCAGAGTGAATAGTGTGTGTGAACTTGTGGAATTTCCTTCAGATACACCAAACAACAGTGTAGCGCTCATCTAAAAACTAGGAAAGTTGCTCTAGGAAATCAGTTGGCTAATTAATACCATGAGCAGAAATTAAGTGTGAACAGTGAAAAGACAACTGGGCTTCAAGTATATTGTAGACTTCAGAAATAACAAGGGTAGTCACACTCCATAGCAACAATTCCAGACAGTTAGTAGCTTCAGGTTACAACTGCTTTTCGTAGTGAGAAAACATCACCGGAATACCTAAAAGGTATCAGCAAAGTCTCTTTATACTGTAGATGCTAAAGAACTATTGGGTGGGAACTACCATACTATTAAAAGTATTCCTCACTGGAAACATCAAGGTGTGGTTTGGTAACTTGACTTGCCAGGATCACTAACTCCTCCAACGGACTCTACATGCAGCTTTTAAAATCATCTACTGCTTAATACCATCAACTCAATCAGATGTCTGAAGAGAGTTGAAACCATCATCTATGATTACAGTCATGTCAAAGATTACAAGAACATTAAGAACCAGAATAAAACTTAAAAAAATGAGAAAATAGCAAAAATGTCAAAAAATTGTTGTTGTGCAACTCTCTTACATAGACAGAGAAGGAACTTAAGGTGCATGTTCTGATTTGATGGTAAATAGGTAAAACAGAAAAAAAAAATGACACTACAAGACAGACTGTGACAGTGTGGGTTAGCTTAACATTCTTTTGTTGCATCTACAATATAGGAACCTCTTAAACCCGAAACCTTCGATAGTTATGAACTAAGATGAGCCGGGCCAATGAGGACACACATATACAGCCAAGGGGTAGGTGCAAAAGTGTCAGTGCTTTTATTACAATCCATCAAAAATAAAAAGTGTTCAAATTAAAGTGCAGTGCATCCAAAATCTTCTATAAATAAATAAATAATCCGTAAAAGCTTTGAAATCTGGTTATCCTGTAGAGGTTTAAAAATTCATAATAAATAAATCCAATAAAAATGAGGTTAAAATTGATACAGTTCTTTCTTCAAAATACCTGGCATCTCCTCCACTCATCCTGGCTGGACCTTGCAATAAGAGGAGATGCCCGCCAACAGGTGCAGTCATTCTGCAATTCCTGCCCCTGGTCCCCATTGCCAGGCCTGCTGCATCCATGAGGCCCTGCATTGAGCCACACACATGCCTCCCGTCACCAGTCCCTCAGCATCTGCACACTGCATATCAGGTCACTCCTACACCCTAGCTTTGTTCAATAGGAGCATTCATCTTCTGCCCCAGGCTCCTCACCTCACAACTTACCTGCCTCTCGCTTTTGCTTGTTTTGCTTTAACTTTCTTCTTTATTTCTCATTTTTGTTCATTCCTCTCTTCTTTCTTTTCTTTCTCTTTTCTTTCTCTGTCATTCCTTCTGCCCATCTTATTTTGGCTTGATTGTGACACACTGTTATCTCCGAGATATGAATAAGACACCTGACTGATCCACTTACCTTTACATGTGTAAGTGCAATCAGCCAAGCACCTCAATCATCTCCTGAGCAAACTGCACTAATGTACACATACACTCATTTGGAGCCTGCACTTCCCAGGATGCGATTATTTATTTAAAAACACACTCAACGTGACAGACCACTTGTTACACAGACATCTGCATACATTTTTTTTTTACTGTTCCAACTGAATTGTGATATTGTCTTTCACAAGTCAGACAAGTAGGAGGCAGAGAGAAGAAGTGAAATCATACAGCTAGTAAAAGTGAAATAGCAGACAGCATTAATTTTTCAAACTTAAAGTCTCGCCCCTGGAGAATGATATAGTTCTGAGGGTAGAGTTTTGTATTTTTTTCACTTAAGGACTCTGTAGTAATTTAGAATGGTTGTTTTGTTTGGGGATGCTCAGATTTCTATACTTATAGTAAGTATATAAACTGCTTAGAGATTAGAGAATCTGGAGAATGCTCAATATTTATAAAAAGATAAGGACAGTTTGTAAAGATTTTTAACTATGCAGTAATAAGATTTGTGGGCTGCAAACACAAGATGCTCAAGAGACAACATGAAAAGGAGAAAATAAAGAAGGTAATCCTGTTTACAGTCCCTTAGGCTACTTAGGCCACTGGAAATATTAGAACTAGATTACTTTTGAAAAAGAATTTATTTTTTGAATCTTGTTATTGAATTCAAAGACAAAACTCATACACTTTAAGAACTTGCCTCATTAAGACCAATTAAGACCATCAAAGAAATATTCACTATTCAATTATAAGCAACCAAACTTGCAAGAAAGAGTTGGAGCTATATCAATGCTAGGCAGTAACCATTAAGTGCCTGATTTTTTCCAATTTAAGGTAAGTTCATACAAAGTCAATGTGGTCGGGGTGTTACAATTTGTGAATCACTCTTTGTAGTCTTCACAGAAAAAATTTTGTTAGCAGTTTCAACATTAGAATTCATTAATGGTCTGTTACTTGAACATGACTGACATCTTTGGTTTGTTTGAGTTTATTCTTGTGTTTAAGCAAGTGTTAAAAATGGAAGCCTGGATCATTTTTAAAAATGTTGGGGAAAAAATGATCCCAAAATGATCAGTCAAACTTTGGAAACATTTCTATCAAACTCTGGTGCTTTTCCTGTTTTCATTTCATCCAGAGCATTTTTCGTGGCAAATAAATAGATAGGGGTTTCCAATATGGCATTATTTTCCTCTGACTGACAGGGTAATTTAAGTTTTTACAGATATGCATCCATAGGTTTAATGAAAACAGTAGACTGTTAAGAAACTTAATTATAACTAAATTCATTATTTATCAGAATTATCATTAGCTCTGATTTAGTTTACAAACCAGGAATCATAGCAAATAATTCACTCAATGCAATGGCAGAGCAAAGATTTTTACTTGGTGTTTTGTGACGAATCTTTGTTTGGACACATTTAGAATCAATTTAGTTTGTTTTTGGAAATTTTGGATATACCATCATGTTCTGTCCTTTTCAGGTGGCCATAGCTATGTCTGGAGCTGCTGTGCCTGAGACAGAGATCACATGATGCCCTGTGTATACAGATGAAGGTATCCAACAGCATCTGTCTTAACACTGGTTTAATTTAAAAACAAATATCAAACAATAGCAGTAGCTGGAATGAGAAAAAGACACAGTACCAGAACCTTTAGCCATGAATATTTTAGCTACAACTTTTGTTTAACAGGTAGGCTTTGATGTTTGGTTATTGTTTTGCTCTTTTGGTACCCTGATTTCTGACTGTTCTAAGATACTTTACTTTTTCTGCTTCGTTCTCGTTGGTCATACTTGATGACCAAAAATGGACCCCTGTGTGATGTACTCCAAAATATCCCTGTCTAAGCAACAATGAATTTGACAGTTTTCATTGCAGATATTTGAGCATGTAAGTCTTGACTAACCACCTGGGATTGGCCTTCTCTAGCAATGCTATATTATCTAGCTTTAAATCCCATTCTTTGATCTTAATAGGTCTGGCTGGTGATAACTTTGATACAATGGAACAATTTCTTGCAATACCTTTAATAACCATTCAGACACTGTCTACATTAAAAGATTAAAAAGTCATTAATCCCAGTCCTGATCTTTTCACAGTATTGTTGATTACTAAGTACTGTAGTCTACACAGACAGTACTTAACTGCAAGGATGTGAATCTCAACAACATTATGATTGAATAGAGAAGAAAGGAGCATAATACCATTAGTAAAAGAAGATACCAACATGATAAAAGCACAAAATCAATTCTGAGGTATGACTTGTCTAATTGAAAAAAAAAAGAATATTTCTTTACAGTCAGATTGATTACCTGCAAACTGTCTTTAAAACTGAGATCCTCACATAATGGACCTAAAATAGGGACCATTTTGGCATTTGTATTCATTATATTATAGTCTGCAAACTCAACTAAACATTTACTTAAAAGGGGAGTGTGATTCTGCTAGCTCTCACTACTTCAGTTTTCTCTGAGCCAAGACTAGGAAACAATACCTGATCATAAGTGTGTCAGGTTTCCAATAAGATCATCTTGTTTGGTACCCTCTAGTAGAACAGTTATTGTCTCTTCTCTCTCAGTTTTTAAGATTGGTAAGCTTAGTCATAAAAATGATCTTTTCTTTAACAGTTTGTTCTGTATCATATGCATGGTATGTTATTTCCTCATTGAACATACTTATTGCTTTCTAGACTTTAGCTAGGCTGGATTTAATGTTGTTTATTTCTTCTTGAATGTCATTGAAATGCATTTAGAGATGTGTGTTCAAGAGCAAAAAAAAAATAAGACTTACCAATTAGATGAATTGACATTTGAAATTCCCCTGTTAGATGTTTTTTTTTTGGTATACTGTATTAATCCCCGAGGGGAAATTCTCTTTTCACATAACCCAGTTTACTCAGAGTTTTAGGGGCAGAGCACAGGGTCAGCTATTTGTTCAGCACTCCTAGAGCAATTCCAGGATAAGAGCCATGCTCGTGGGCCCAACGGAGTAGTTTTTTTTTCTGTCACTACCGGTATTAAACAAACAGTTAAATGACTCAGAATGATGCCAGTGACCTTACACATCATTCTTAAATATAGATGGTGTTTAGAGCTTAATTTCAACAATCGAGTTAAAGAATATAGTATATTTACAGTCAACTGAGCAGAACAGAACAAAGGCACGTCAGAGCAGAGCAGCCATCTTACTGCACATTGCAAATGACACCTTCATTTTTTCAAGCTTTCTGGCAATCTAATAATTGTAAGCACTTTTAAATGTAAGCATTTTAAGACCAATAGATGGTGTTGCTGCTTTTTGGCTATTGGACTTCTATTTTTAAACCTTCTCTATGCATCTTACACAATCTCTCGATATACAGGTACATGAATGTTTTCTTAAGGTGTTTCAGTTTTCTTGCAGCATACCAACATGTACTATATGTCTGACAATAATGGGCAACAATTCTCAATAACTCTAGACAATAGTGCATTAACGGTGGAGGGAACACAGACACATGCATGTTGCTGTCACTTTTCCCTGTTAGCAACACTTTTCATTAAAATTCATGAAGAACCTTCCATTTTTTGCACTTCTTTCACTTTCTTTTCCTATATGTATAGTTCATCGTTGCAACTGATTACTTTCTGTTGTGATGGACGGCCGGCAGGTCATCCCGGTTGACACATCCAGGACGCTAGATGGCATTCTCCCTGCAGCCTAGAGGTGCCCCAGATTCCCGCAGGGAATCATGGAAAATGGAGTTTGGCTTCACAGCCCTGCTGGGTACCGTGGGTGCCGCCAGGGGATGTTGCATGGAGACACGGAGACTTCTGTTTCTATTATAGCCCGGAGGTACAGTGATCCCTCGCTATATCACGCTTCGACTTTCGCGGCTTCACTCTATCGCGATTTTTTTCTCATACACGCTTACATCACTACGCATGCGCTTTCTGAGAACTTTTATCTAAGCCCTACGATGGCTCCTAAACGTGCTGCTTTTTCTAAGCCTTCTGACAATAAAACTAAGCGCCGGAGGAAGATGTTTACTATCCAGGAAAAGGTGAAACTCTTGGATATGATTAAAAATGGCAATACCCTACAAAAGCCTCCTCACGTATATGTAAAGGCAGCGCCAGCAACTGCCTATCAAGATGTTCTTCAGTCACGCACCCAGACACCCACTGCCTACTCCTAGTACTTCTTCACTCAAGACAACAACGCACCTGCTGAACATACTGCACTACCTCTGAAGACTCTCCTACTGAGGTCGTGCCTTCATAGGTTAGTGGTTGTGTGCAATTAAATGTACAGTACAATAATCTACTATATAAAAGCATTCGGGATTGTCTTTCCGTCCCATGAGTGCAAAGTGTAGCGGTATTCCACTTACTACAGACTTACTACTTGCGCCTTGAAGTACGAAGCGACGCGATGTGAGCAGAGTTCTGCTGCTCTCATCGTTCCCTTGCTTTAGAGCGCGATGCGCTGGAAAAATAGACAAAATTATATCTCTGGAAATAATTAATGTTGATGGAGTACAAATGCCTCACCGCGTAGTAAATATCAGGGGAGATGGTGCTTGCTTATTCTCATCTATAGCTTATTTAGTGCATGAAACTCCGTCTTTAGCGGTGCAGATTCGGGCTGACATTGTACGACTTTGGACAGGCACTTGAGGGGATAAAAAACTTAGGTTTTCGGGAGATGTTATGAATGGGCACTTTGATGTTCTCATTCCCTACACTTACATGCCTGAAGTACACATGGAGTGCACAAAAATTGAGGATAAAGTCGGTAGAAGCGACGATGTGAGCAGAGTTCTGGTGCTCTCATCGTTCCCTTGCTTTTGTGCGCAATGTGCTGGAAAAATAGACAAAATTATGTCTCTGGAAATAATTAATGTTAATGGAGTACAAATGCCTCACCGCGTAGTAAATATCAGGGGAGATGGTGTTGCTTATTTAGTGCATGAAACTCCGTCTTTAGCGGTACAGATTCGGGCTGACATTGTACGACTTTGGACAGGCACTTGAAGGGATAAAAAAAAAAAAACAGGTTTTCGGGAGATGTTATGAATGGGCACTTTGATGTTCTCATTCCCTACACTTACATGCATGATGTACACATGGAGCGCACAAAAATTGAGGATAAAAGTCGGTCGCCTTAAAAGGCAAGTGCGCCTAGTATTATGATATTTGTAATGTCTAATATGTCTTATTTTCTCTTATTTTGTCTAATATATTAGGTAATATGAGTGTAATGGTGACTAAAGGGTGTTATTTCATGTCTAGAGGGCTCTAATAATGTTAAAAAAACGTATTTAGAAGGTCGTAAACAGGTTTTCTATACTCTAACTGCGAAAATATTCAATTTATAAATAAAGAATCCTACTTAAAAAATTCATTTATCACGGTAGAGTTTGGAATGGATTAACCGTGATAAACGAGGGTTCACTGTACTTCCAAGTCACGAAGATGGAAGAACTGAAGTACTTCCTGAAGAAAAAGAAGTTTTCATCTGACCCGGAAGTGCTATGGAAGCACATGGACTGAAGTACAGAAGCACTTCCGGGTCAAGGACGATAAAAAGGACTGTGAGAAACCCAGCAGACTGTGCCAGAGTTGGGAGGGAGTGTAACAGAGCTGCTGGGAGGACAGGAGGATTATTGTATTGTCATTATTATTGTGTATTGTGGTGGAGTAGGTGCTTTGTGCACTTTAAAGAAGAAATTAAAATACTTCTGGGTGTTTTTAAACATTGTCTGTATCTGTCTGTTGGGAGAAAGGTGGGCATAGCACCACCAAGCGTCCACTGTATTACATCTGAATTTTTGCCTTGAACTGAATTTGCAGACTCAGGGACAACTGATTTGAATCTTTTTGTGGTTCACTGGACTAAACTTTGTTTTGATTGCCCCTCTCCTGCCTGATGTCTGATTTGTAAACATTTTTCTTTACATTGGGGAGATCAAGGAACTGAGAATAATCTATCATCTTTATTAAAATCTTTATTAAAATGGATTTACTGGATTGATGTCAGTGCCTTAAATATGTGCTTCAACTGAAGAAATACTTTGATGTTCACCCTCACCTGTAATACCCATGGTTATATGTATATGGTTATATGTTGGAACCTCTGAATTCTGGTAATTATCTTAATGTGCATTTTATAATATCTCTTACTTTTTCTTTAATGGTTCAGTCCTCAGTGGCATCAGTCTATGCTTCTACTAGATTCTTCCTGCATTACTATCGCTGCTCATTTGCACTGCCCCACCTACCCATCTGACCTTTTCTGCTGTGTTGCTTAAGTGTGTACTATTACTGCCAGATAAGTTTTGGCTTTCTACTATGCTGAAATACTCCTGTGATAAACTGGAAGGTTTACCTGCAACATTTGTTTGGAATACATCGTCCTGCTCATGGCTTTGGAAAAAAGAGTGTCAGTGTGCTAAATTTGCAATATGCTAAAACAAACTCTGGCTCTGGAACTGTGCACAACAAACCTTCATTAGCTAAAATTGCAATTTTTAACAGATCTCTCAATGAAAAAGTATTGCCATTAATGAATAATGAATCAGAATTCATTGCCAACTCCAACCTTGATATGCTATGTTTAACAGAAACCTGGCAAAAAACAAACAAATTGACATATGTTATTGTATGCAACACCCTCTGGATATGTTTATTTCATAGAGGCTTGCAGTTCAAGACAAGGCAGAGGGGTCCCAGTAAATTGTTGGATAACAGTTAAACAAAATTGATTTCTCAATGAAAAGAATCCCAATTAACTGTCCATTGTTTTTTGAGTGTCTAACTCTTAAACTAATAACGAAATTTGGTCCTATCTTACTTATTATTCTCTATCGTCCCTCAAAAATACAACAGATCTTTCTTATCTGATCTGACTGAATTATTAACCCACTCAAGTTCTCTTTCTCAGACAGGCATTCTTCTTGGTGATTTCAATACTCATATTGGCATTTCTACATGTAAACTGAGAAATGGATTCCTGTCCTTGCTAGACTATTCTGACTTGGTGCAACATGTTGATTTTCCTACCCATTTTGGTCTGATCTGCACATCTGCACTGTTGGCAACACTTGTAGCAGTGATTTAAGACTCTCTGGCCGTAATGGGGTATTTTTCACTGTCTCATTATCTCTCCCTCATCCTACTTGTAAACATCTAATTTCTTTCAGAAACCTTAACAATATCTGTCCCTCTATCCTTGCTGGATCCATTACTGATCTTTTTCTGTCTTTTCCTATTCCATCTGCACTAGATAGTCTTGTTCAGTATTATAACTCTTCAGCCCTTCATTCATCACTAGATAAAACAGATCCTTTAAAAAATAAGGAAGTTTCATTTAAGTATTCAGCTTCATGGTATTATTATGAATTATGGTCTATGAAAGCAGCTGACCGATGCCTTGAGAGAATGTCACATAAGACTGGTCTCTGACTATCTAAGGACGTACAGAGATGCACTAATTGCAGCCAAGAACACACATTATGGCAGAATAATTGAAAGTGGCAATGTTAACCTAAAGGTTTTGTTCACTGTAGCTAATAAACTACTTCATCCTGTATCCGGTCCAATTACTTCCTCTGCTGAAGTCTGTGAAAATTTCTCCACTTTTTTTGTAATAAAATTAAAACTTTAAATAATTCAACTAACATAAATCCATCATCCATTTATATCTTTCCCTGTCTTGCAGTGACTTCCAGCTCCTTTTCTAAATTTCACAAGTCACATATGCATTTGTTAATGACCTGCTTTGTAAGATGAGGCAAATTATTTGTCCTGTCGTCATGCCATAATCCCGATTGTTACTGCAATAATACATACAGCCCTTGACACTGGCTTTGTGCCAGCCTCTTCTCTAACTTGAAATGTTAAAAAAGTCTGGTCTTGATGCTGACAATCTTAACAATTTTTGGCATATATCTCACTTACCTTTTCCATTAAAAGCTCTTGGGTGTATTGTTGCCTCCCAATTCACCAATTATTTTACTTCTAATAAATTTATGGAACTCTTTCGTTTTGGTTTCAGAATGCAGCACAGCTGTGAAACTGCTCTGTTTTGGGTAGCTAATGATTTGCTTATGGTAGTAGGCTCTGGACCAGCATATTAATTTTGTTAGATCTTAGTGCAGCATTTGACACTCTACTGTCCAGAATGCAGAACATGCTGGGTATCTCTGGCTCTGTCCTCCAGTGGTTTAAGTCCTATCTGACTGATAGGTAAGACTTTGGCAACAGCAGATCCAGGTCAGTGCCAATCACACAATGAACATTAGAACACTCAAGACAAGAACAGACCATTCGGCCCAACAAAGCTCGCCAGTCCTATCCACGTATTTCTTCCAAGAAAACATCAAGTCGAGTTTTGAAAGTCCCTAATGTCTTACTGTCTACCGCACTACTTGGTAGCTTATTCTAAGTGTCTGTCGTTCTTTGTGTAAATGATTTCCTCAGGGTTCCATTCTCAGCCCTCTGCTCTTTTGTATCTACATGCTTCCCCTTGGCCATATTGTTTGTAGCTTTGGACCGAGTTATCATTTTTTATACAAATGATATTCAATTCTATTTCAATGTTAAAAGTGAAACTTCATCAGAGACTTCTCAACTTACAATTTACCTCAGAGAAATTAATAACTTGGATGAAGTATAACTCTTTTAAATTAAATTGTAACAAAACTGAACTCCTGCAATTTGGTATTAAAGCACAACTTAAGGAAATGAGCTCCTTCTCAGTAATTCTTGACACTGAACTCAACAGACCTTCTTCTAAGGCAAAGAATCTTGGTGTCATTTTTAATTTCTCCTTTTGTTATTCCACCCACATTAACCACATTAAGAAATGAGATTGGTCTCATCTGGTACAGGAGATAGACATCTGAAGTGGAATTCTGTTAGCAGCGGTGTTATTTTTCTCTTTTTTAATCACCTGGAGGTATTCTATATTTACTTAAACCAAGGTGGGTCAATTACAGTATATCCAAGCATATATTAACATGATCGGCAGAAATAGGGTTAAAAAATATGGAAAAACAACTAAAGTCGTTATTCAGTTTTACACCAATGTCATGTTGCAAGGGAACCATTAAAATTGCATTGTGGGCCACTGTTTCCTTCTAGCCTTTTATATTAAGTCCCATTTCAGGTACACTGATTTTTTGGACGGCCGCAGGTCATCCCGTTGACACATCCAGGACGCTAGATGGCATTCTCCCTGCAGCCTAGAGGTGCCCCAGATTCCCGCAGGGAATCATGGAAAATGGAGTTTGGCTTCACAGCCCTGCTGGGTACCGTGGGTGCCGCCAGGGGATGTTGCATGGAGACACGGAGACTTCTGTTTCTATTATAGCCCGGAGGTACAGTGATCCCGCTATATCACGCTTCGACTTTCGCGGCTTCACTCTCTCGCGATTTTTCTCATACGCTTACATCACTACGCATGCGCTTTCTGAGAACTTTTATCTAAGCCCTACGATGGCTCCTAAACGTGCTGCTTTTTCTAAGCCTTCTGACAATAAAACTAAGCGCCGGAGGAAGATGTTTACTATCCAGGAAAAGGTGAAACTCTTGGATATGATTAAAAATGGCAATACCCTACAAAAGCCTCCTCACGTATATGTAAAGGCAGCGCCAGCAACTGCCTATCAAGATGTTCTTCAGTCACGCACCCAGACACCCACTGCCTACTCCTAGTACTTCTTCACTCAAGACAACAACGCACCTGCTGAACATACTGCACTACCTCTGAAGACTCTCCTACTGAGGTCGTGCCTTCATAGGTTAGTGGTTGTGTGCAATTAAATGTACAGTACAATAATCTACTATATAAAAGCATTCGGGATTGTCTTTCCGTCCCATGAGTGCAAAGTGTAGCGGTATTCCACTTACTACAGACTTACTACTTGCGCCTTGAAGTACGAAGCGACGCGATGTGAGCAGAGTTCTGCTGCTCTCATCGTTCCCTTGCTTTAGAGCGCGATGCGCTGGAAAAATAGACAAAATTATATCTCTGGAAATAATTAATGTTGATGGAGTACAAATGCCTCACCGCGTAGTAAATATCAGGGGAGATGGTGCTTGCTTATTCTCATCTATAGCTTATTTAGTGCATGAAACTCCGTCTTTAGCGGTGCAGATTCGGGCTGACATTGTACGACTTTGGACAGGCACTTGAGGGGATAAAAAACTTAGGTTTTCGGGAGATGTTATGAATGGGCACTTTGATGTTCTCATTCCCTACACTTACATGCCTGAAGTACACATGGAGTGCACAAAAATTGAGGATAAAAGTCGGTAAGAAGCGACACGATGTGAGCAGAGTTCTGGTGCTCTCATCGTTCCCTTGCTTTTGTGCGCAATGTGCTGGAAAAATAGACAAAATTATGTCTCTGGAAATAATTAATGTTAATGGAGTACAAATGCCTCACCGCGTAGTAAATATCAGGGGAGATGGTGTTGCTTATTTAGTGCATGAAACTCCGTCTTTAGCGGTACAGATTCGGGCTGACATTGTACGACTTTGGACAGGCACTTGAAGGGATAAAAAAAAAAAAACAGGTTTTCGGGAGATGTTATGAATGGGCACTTTGATGTTCTCATTCCCTACACTTACATGCATGATGTACACATGGAGCGCACAAAAAATTGAGGATAAAAGTCGGTCGCCTTAAAAGGCAAGTGCGCCTAGTATTATGATATTTGTAATGTCTAATATGTCTTATTTTCTCTTATTTTGTCTAATATATTAGGTAATATGAGTGTAATGGTGACTAAAGGGTGTTATTTCATGTCTAGAGGGCTCTAATAATGTTAAAAAAACGTATTTAGAAGGTCGTAAACAGGTTTTCTATACTCTAACTGCGAAAATATTCAATTTATAAATAAAGAATCCTACTTCGCAAAAATTCATTTATCACGGTAGAGTTTGGAATGGATTAACCGTGATAAACGAGGGTTCACTGTACTTCCAAGTCACGAAGATGGAAGAACTGAAGTACTTCCTGAAGAAAAAGAAGTTTTCATCTGACCCGGAAGTGCTATGGAAGCACATGGACTGAAGTACAGAAGCACTTCCGGGTCAAGGACGATAAAAAGGACTGTGAGAAACCCAGCAGACTGTGCCAGAGTTGGGAGGGAGTGTAACAGAGCTGCTGGGAGGACAGGAGGATTATTGTATTGTCATTATTATTGTGTATTGTGGTGGAGTAGGTGCTTTGTGCACTTTAAAGAAGAAATTAAAATACTTCTGGGTGTTTTAAACATTGTCTGTATCTGTCTGTTGGGAGAAAGGTGGGCATAGCACCACCAAGCGTCCACTGTATTACATCTGAATTTTTGCCTTGAACTGAATTTGCAGACTCAGGGACAACTGATTTGAATCTTTTTGTGGTTCACTGGACTAAACTTTGTTTTGATTGCCCCTCTCCTGCCTGATGTCTGATTTGTAAACATTTTTCTTTACATTGGGGAGATCAAGGAACTGAGAATAATCTATCATCTTTATTAAAATCTTTATTAAAATGGATTTACTGGATTGATGTCAGTGCCTTAAATATGTGCTTCAACTGAAGAAATACTTTGATGTTCACCCTCACCTGTAATACCCATGGTTATATGTATATGGTTATATGTTGGAACCTCTGAATTCTGGTAATTATCTTAATGTGCATTTTATAATATCTCTTACTTTTTCTTTAATGGTTCAGTCCTCCAGTGGCATCAGTCTATGCTTCTACTAGATTCTTCCTGCATTACTATCGCTGCTCATTTGCACTGCCCCACCTACCCATCTGACCTTTTCTGCTGTGTTGCTTAAGTGTGTACTATTACTGCCAGATAAGTTTTGGCTTTCTACTATGCTGAAATACTCCTGTGATAAACTGGAAGGTTTACCTGCAACATTTGTTTGGAATACATCGTCCTGCTCATGGCTTTGGAAAAAAGAGTGTCAGTGTGCTAAATTTGCAATATGCTAAAACAAACTCTGGCTCTGGAACTGTGCACAACAAACCTTCATTAGCTAAAATTGCAATTTTTAACAGATCTCTCAATGAAAAAGTATTGCCATTAATGAATAATGAATCAGAATTCATTGCCAACTCCAACCTTGATATGCTATGTTTAACAGAAACCTGGCAAAAAACAAACAAATTGACATATGTTATTGTATGCAACACCCTCTGGATATGTTTATTTCATAGAGGCTTGCAGTTCAAGACAAGGCAGAGGGGTCCCAGTAAATTGTTGGATAACAGTTAAACAAAATTGATTTCTCAATGAAAAGAATCCCAATTAACTGCCCATTGTTTTTGAGTGTCTAACTCTTAAACTAATAACGAAATTTGGTCCTATCTTACTTATTATTCTCTATCGTCCCTCAAAAATACAACAGATCTTTCTTATCTGATCTGACTGAATTATTAACCCACTCAAGTTCTCTTTCTCAGACAGGCATTCTTCTTGGTGATTTCAATACTCATATTGGCATTTCTACATGTAAACTGAGAAATGGATTCCTGTCCTTGCTAGACTATTCTGACTTGGTGCAACATGTTGATTTTCCTACCCATTTTGGTCTGATCTGCACATCTGCACTGTTGGCAACACTTGTAGCAGTGATTTAAGACTCTCTGGCCGTAATGGGGTATTTTTCACTGTCTCATTATCTCTCCCTCATCCTACTTGTAAACATCTAATTTCTTTCAGAAACCTTAACAATATCTGTCCCTCTATCCTTGCTGGATCCATTACTGATCTTTTTTCTGTCTTTTCCTATTCCATCTGCACTAGATAGTCTTGTTCAGTATTATAACTCTTCAGCCCTTCATTCATCACTAGATAAAACAGATCCTTTAAAAAATAAGGAAGTTTCATTTAAGTATTCAGCTTCATGGTATTATTATGAATTATGGTCTATGAAAGCAGCTGACCGATGCCTTGAGAGAATGTCACATAAGACTGGTCTCTGACTATCTAAGGACGTACAGAGATGCACTAATTGCAGCCAAGAACACACATTATGGCAGAATAATTGAAAGTGGCAATGTTAACCTAAAGGTTTTGTTCACTGTAGCTAATAAACTACTTCATCCTGTATCCGGTCCAATTACTTCCTCTGCTGAAGTCTGTGAAAATTTCTCCACTTTTTTTGTAATAAAATTAAAACTTTAAATAATTCAACTAACATAAATCCATCATCCATTTATATCTTTCCCTGTCTTGCAGTGACTTCCAGCTCCTTTTCTAAATTTCACAAGTCACATATGCATTTGTTAATGACCTGCTTTGTAAGATGAGGCAAATTATTTGTCCTGTCGTCATGCCATAATCCCGATTGTTACTGCAATAATACATACAGCCCTTGACACTGGCTTTGTGCCAGCCTCTTCTCTAACTTGAAATGTTAAAAAAGTCTGGTCTTGATGCTGACAATCTTAACAATTTTTGGCATATATCTCACTTACCTTTTCCATTAAAAGCTCTTGGGTGTATTGTTGCCTCCCAATTCACCAATTATTTTACTTCTAATAAATTTATGGAACTCTTTCGTTTTGGTTTCAGAATGCAGCACAGCTGTGAAACTGCTCTGTTTTGGGTAGCTAATGATTTGCTTATGGTAGTAGGCTCTGGACCAGCATATTAATTTTGTTAGATCTTAGTGCAGCATTTGACACTCTACTGTCCAGAATGCAGAACATGCTGGGTATCTCTGGCTCTGTCCTCCAGTGGTTTAAGTCCTATCTGACTGATAGGTAAGACTTTGGCAACAGCAGATCCAGGTCAGTGCCAATCACACAATGAACATTAGAACACTCAAGACAAGAACAGACCATTCGCCCAACAAAGCTCGCCAGTCCTATCCACGTATTTCTTCCAAGAAAACATCAAGTCGAGTTTTGAAAGTCCCTAATGTCTTACTGTCTACCGCACTACTTGGTAGCTTATTCTAAGTGTCTGTCGTTCTTTGTGTAAATGATTTCCTCAGGGTTCCATTCTCAGCCCTCTGCTCTTTTGTATCTACATGCTTCCCCTTGGCCATATTGTTTGTAGCTTTGGACCGAGTTATCATTTTTTATACAAATGATATTCAATTCTATTTCAATGTTAAAAGTGAAACTTCATCAGAGACTTCTCAACTTACAATTTACCTCAGAGAAATTAATAACTTGGATGAAGTATAACTCTTTTAAATTAAATTGTAACAAAACTGAACTCCTGCAATTTGGTATTAAAGCACAACTTAAGGAAATGAGCTCCTTCTCAGTAATTCTTGACACTGAACTCAACAGACCTTCTTCTAAGGCAAAGAATCTTGGTGTCATTTTTAATTTCTCCTTTTGTTATTCCACCCACATTAACCACATTAAGAAATGAGATTGGTCTCATCTGGTACAGGAGATAGACATCTGAAGTGGAATTCTGTTAGCAGCGGTGTTATTTTTCTCTTTTTTAATCACCTGGAGGTATTCTATATTTACTTAAACCAAGGTGGGTCAATTACAGTATATCCAAGCATATATTAACATGATCGGCAGAAATAGGGTTAAAAAATATGGAAAAAACAACTAAAGCTTCATCCAAGCCTAGACAGGTATCAAGCCCAAGTTCAATGTATGGACTTTTAGAAACTGCCCTGGAACAGATAGGCGAATGCACAGATTTCCTGGGACCGGATGCTACTGCATCATCTCAAGTTAAGAGCGAAAGTAGGAGCAATTGTACAAGCAAATCGGGCTCATCAATTCCAAAAGATTCATTGAAACTGAAAAAGGCCTTACCTTTGTCAACCACTCCTTGCGAGCAAGAATCATTTACTTCAACTGGGCTTGCCAGTTCATCTGCGGCACACGGGGAAGACCAAAACAAGTTGTCCGCCACAATGGCCACTGCTCAAGACATATAAGAGCTCAAAAACGATTTAAAAAAAGATATAAAGAAAGAAAGAAATGATATAACAAAAGAAATAAAAGACATACACAAGACAAGAAAAAAGCTGCTTCAGGATATTAAAGACCAAAAAAATATTTAAATAATGGATTTGAGGTTGCCTTTAAAGGTATGCTAGAAAAAATTGAGGAACAAATACAGGAAAATGTATCTAAGTTTGAGAATAAACTTAAAGCACTTGGCACTCAGTTGGAAGATGTGAAGCAAACACTCGGCTGCAAATTCTGAATGCAAAGCACTCAGAGACAGACTTTCTGCACTGGAAGAAGGATGCAAAAGGAATAATATTATAATCAAAGGCCTCCCTGAGAATTGTGAAAGTCCAAACTCAGTGAAATTTGTAGCTGAACTATTCTCTAAATTAATAGGAAAGGACTTCAAATCAGACAACCAGATAGCAGCAGCTTACAGTATAAGGGGATCACGAGGATCAAATCTCTTTAAACTTAGAACTCTCATTGTGCATTTTGAAAAATTACAATTTAAACTCCATATAATGTTACTTCTCAGACAGAAAGATTATATTTAAAAATAACCACATTCTTATTTTCCCAGATTTCTCACCCTTAATATCAACTAAACGTGCCGCATTTTACCTTAAACAGCATTTATGGAAAGTCAAGATCAGATACAGCCTTTTGTATCCTGCTAAACTGAAAGTGGACATTCAAGGCAAGCGCTACATTTTTAGTTTTATGGAGGAAGCAGAAAAAGAGGTTAAAAAAAACAATCCCAACACTTTTTTGAAATACAATCGTTAGTCGCATTCTGTTCAGGTATGACAAAGAAGATATTACTGGTTGTTTGATCTCTCTGCAATGATATTGGTACCATAATTATACACCCTATATACTTCTCAGTCACTTTTTGTTTATGTTTTATGTTATAATTACAATTACATGTGTGTATGTATGCATGTATATGTATGTATGTGTACCTTTTTTAATTTAAAGAGGCTGTTTAACATCATACCCTTAGTTTATTGCATTAGGGTTTACTATACTTATCCAGGGCTACTGTTTAACATCATTCCATGGGTTTACTCTCTCAAGACTGTTTAAGATTATATTTTGTGCTTATGCTTATAGTATTTGGATTGTATTGTAAATAGATATCTCTACTTTGATCCTTATATGCCGCTGCTGGTTGTCTTATTTTACTTATTACATGCTCTGTCTCTAGGTATGTTAGAGGACTTGGTCATTGTGGTCTAGGCAAAATGGGGGAGAAAGGGGAACTAGGGAGGAGAGAAAGAGAGCAAGCTATTTCTAATCTATCCTTTTAATTGTTATAATTATGTGCCAACACAACATTAGGCTTCATGGTAATAAAGTCAAAGCTGTCTTATTTTAAGTTAATACTACTCAATGACAGCAAAAGCTCAGAATCAAGATCTTCATGACCAAACAGTTTCCTTTGTGAGCTGGAATGTTAAAGGGCTGAATCACAAGTTAAAGAGAAAGAAAGTATTCTCTCACCTAACGGGTCTAAATGGTAAAATAGTGTTTTTTTACAGGAGACCCACTTATTAAGCAAGGATCAGTTTCGGCTGCACAGAGGCTGGACTGGCCAAATATTTCATCCCAGTTTTACAAAGAATACTAGAGGTGTGGTAATTCTTGTACATAGAACAATAACATTTGCAGTAACAGATGTAGTATATCATCCTGAAGGAAGATATGTGATTGTCATAGGTAAATTATTTAACTGTAAAGTAATTTTGATAAATATCTATGCACCCAATGTAGATGAGAGGGACATCATCCAAAACGTATTGGTATTCATTCTCAATGTAAACACACATAAAATTATAATGGCTGGGGACTTTAATTGTGCTCTAAATCCAGACTTAGATAGGTCTCCTACCACAGGGGCAATAACGTCTAAAACCGCAAAAACTATTACACAGTTAGTAACTGATCACAACTTATCAGGCCTCTGAAAATTTTTAACACTAACTAAAGCACATATTCCTTCTACTCACCAGTGCATCACTGCTACACAAAAATTGATTATTTTTTTTATAGATAACTATTTCTTACCTACAATTAAATCTTGTAAGTACAACGCTATATTTATCTCCGACCACGCTCCTCTGATCATTGAGCTAAAATCACCATGCCCCACATACTTATCTTGCAGATGACATCTTAACCCACTTTTATTAGCAGACATAACTGTACAGAATTTATATCCAAGCAAATCGATTTTTTGGAGACAAATTATCTTGCCCAACTGGAAGAATCCTAACTCACCTCTTTTAAGTCAGTGGATAACTGATGTTATACAGTATATTATCTAAAATTGGGAAAAATCGAATTCTCACTTAGAGGATCTGTACAAAACGTTTTCAAAACCTAGCAGGATCTGATAAATAACATTTTAGAATAAACATTTAAATTGAGGAGGTGGATTCTCTCCCCTCTTTTTCTATTAATTTATTTATTTACATATTTTTACTATTTTAATATTTTTATTATATATTTTAAGTGCTACTCTGCTGACCTAGATCTCTTTCTCATGGGTGAGGGTCGATTTGTTTCAAACCTAGTTTTGTTAAACTTGACTTGCATATATGGAATGTTTTTTGATTTTAATTAAATAAAAAGAAGAAACATTCTTAATTATATTTCCATAACACATAACACATCCCATGTTTGCTCATTCTTACATTTTCCAATGCTGAGAAACTTGTCCATGCTTTTATCGAATCCTACTGTATATCAATTATTGTAACTCCCCACAGTTAGGTGCCCCTTCAAGTCTTATATCACAGCAAAAACATTCAAAACTCTGATGCAAGAGCCCTTACACGAACCAGCAAGAGCGAGTATGTAACACCCATCCTGCTTTGCCTTCACTGGCTTCCTGTGTCTTACAGAACTGAAAATAGAATTCTGTTAAAAACCTACAAAGCTTTAAATAGCCTTGCACCAGACTACATCAGAGACCTGCTCCATCACTATGCTCCTGTTCACTCACTAAGTTCCTGTGATTCTGGCAATCTTGTTGTGCTCCACACTAACCTGCACTCTGTGGGTGACAGGACCTTCAGATTTGTAGCGCTCAGACTTTGGAATGACCTACCTAAATTAATTACAGTAGATCAGCTGATTCAATTCATTCATTTAAAAAACTTAAAACTCATCTCTTCAAAAAGGCTTCTGATTTAACCTAACATTCTGTCGCTTCTTCCAGTTCACCTTTCTGTCCAGTTGTGTTTGTATTATATCACAAATTATGTTCTTTGTTAAGGAATTTTTTTCAAGAATTGAATTTAGTATTTTACTCTGGTTTATTGTCTTTTATTCTGTTTAATGCTTTGCATATCTTGTATTTATCCATTTTAGTGTTCCATGCAAAAATTATTTTCATCCAATTTTACATATACCTTGCTGGTCTTTCTGAGATTCTGTCAAGGGAGTTGAGAATGGGAAAGGCACAATATAAATAAAATGTATCGTTATTATTATTAGACTGTACTACTTTGTGTGATTGCAAAACTGTGTTAAAGTGGTGTAATTTTTCCCTGTGTTGATTTTGAATAGACTTTACTTTAAATCAGTGAATTGTTACTTAGTATAAATAAATAACAGTGAATAAATACCTTTTTCATCATCCAATACTTATTAAAGCATCTTTAATAAAAGAAAACAATGCCATACTGCTGGTCTTTGTGCACCCTCTTACCAATAGCCTTCTTCTTTCAATCTTGTTTATGCTCCTTAGTGAAGTTTGTTTCTGAGAAAATGACATTTTGATAATGACATTTCTTAGTGTGGTGTATGGTTCCAATAGGGGGTGGTTGGCTTTGTATTTTCTTATCAAGCCTGTATGTGCTTTCTCTCAGAACTAATGATTTCCTCTCACACCCCAACAGATCATGTTTGATTGACTGGAAACCCTAAATTTGTATGGTATCAGTGAGTGTGAGTGTTTTGGTGTTAGAGTGTGCATTAGAAACTTCCTCATAGTACCCTGAAACTCTTACTAAGGTATAAGAATAGCAGTGCATTATTTTTGTCTCTTAATCCTTTGGCCTTTGTATGATGCTTTCAGGATTATCCATGTGAACCTTAGCCTGTCTTGGCCCAAATAGTTCTTCCAACTTCTGACTTAACTTGGACCAGTAGTGTGGCACTATGCCCAGATCTCTCTAAAACCAAACAGAGAGACTTATTAACTAATTTAAATTAGTAGTTAATAGTTAAAACAACAATTGGATTACATTTTATTGGTTTAAGAAATCCTGCTACTGATAATTTTATGTATAGAAGAATGATTTAAGCCACCAGAAATAACAAAACCTTTAGTTAGTTAGAAAGTATATGTTTTAAGACACCTATATATACCTATCTGTTGTGGTGTACAGCCCGGACAAAGAAAGGCAGACATGATGGTTTCACTACACACACAATTATTTACAATATTTACACAAGACAAAGTGCACAACCCGAGTTCTGCAGCACCAATCACCCCTTAAGTCCAGGCCTCACAGTCCAATGCCTTTTACTTCTCTGGTCCGCCTCCACTCCTCTCCTCTCCTCCGAGCTCTGTCCTCTTCCACCTGACTCCAGCCATCGAATGGAGGGAGGTTGCCCCTTTTATGCAAGCCCGGATGTCCTCCACGGACACTCCCCTGTGTGGTGGAAGTGCCGGCTGTGCACCTGGAAGCACTCCTGGTGTCCCCAGTCTTCTTCCCCCCAGCACTTCTGGGTGTGGCAGAAGTGCTGAGGTCCAGGGCTTCAAAGGCATAGGGGCGTCCCCTGGCGGTGACTACGGGTCCCTACAGGTCTGAGCTTCCAAGCTCCCAACACATGGTCCCCAAACATACTGTATATATGATGTTAATAATAATAATATCATACTATACTATTTAGATAGATAGATAGATAGATAGATAGATGCAGTTGTGATAAAGACACTTCCCAGAATTTTACAGGAAGTTTAAGAACTCTGGCAAGTGAGGTGGAAATGAACGACTTTGATTCTTCCAGTCTTGTGACCGGTTAACAGGGAACAAAAGAGCCAACTGGGGAAAAAGAAGGCAATTCACAATATGGGGAATGAATGATATACATAAGGAGGTCTATTCTAGGGGTACTGTGGTCTAGGCAGAAAACAAACATAGAAGTGGGATTTATTCATTGCTGGACCAACTCATGCACACTCATAATGGGCCAAATTAGTACTGGCAATTATCTCAACATGATATTCATTGGGAATGTGAGAGGAAAGCCCAGGCAGATTTGGAGACAAACTTGATACAGATAATGACTAGGCACAGGATTTGAAACCAGGGCAATGTGTTTATTAGGCTGCGGTTTTAACCATAAATGTATTGGTATGGTGTGTACATGTGTATATTTAAGAAAGGATATTCAAGTAACAGTTGTATGTACACAGATATACAGTACATAAACAAAATAGTATGGTAAGTGTCATATCAAAAATAAAAAACATATATTATATTGAATGGAGGAGAAAAGAAATCAGGAGGAGACAAAGATGAATCAGAGAGTGTGTTTAATGTTGGTGACTGCAGTAGGAGCATATCAATATTATGGTAGTGAGTGTCCCCATCTAGGGTTTGCTTCTTGTCTTGTGACATCTGCAGCTTCAATATTCTCTGCCCCTATAGGTCCCTGGCTTGAAAAATGAATGAATGAATCACTATTGCATTAATTCTATCTAGGTCACTCAAATTAAAGTCATTAAATTATTATGGTTCATGCAGAACTTATTCACAATTAAACAAAAACTCTTGAATGACGCAGTTGCTGTGGATGACTGGCTTGACCAAATTAATGCTCAAAGCAACAGCTCGGTGAAGTGTTTCAGTAGTAATCAGAACATATGCTGGAGACCTTTACAGTACACATATAAAATGGCAATTTCTGGTGCTGATTGGAATTTTTTCAGGAATGTTGCAAATGACCCGTCACTTTGTGATGTCTCCTGATATTTATTTATAACAAAAAGAATTTGGCTCAATCAAATATTGTATTCCAAAACATTTAGATGAAGATTTTTTTTCTGTATTTTCCACATCTTGCTGCATTTACATAATCCACATTGTAGCCTTGTACCTCTAGCAGTACTTACACACTCTGTCATCCTTTCAAGAGAGTGGAGGAAAACAAATTAAGCAAATCTGTCCTCAACATTAGGATTTCTAGACAAATTAACTGGGATTTCACAAGTGAAGGTAGAATCAGATCATTTATCAATCCCCCAAAGAACTGTACAAGAACGACATGATTAAAGATATTCATACGTCCTGGTGTCCCTCATCCCAAAATATTAATCTTCACATCTTCAATGCACAGAAAACGAGGCTCCACAACGTAACACAATGAAATTTGACCTTATACAGCAGTTTTCTTGATTAACAGCCAACTATTGCTTAACCCACAAATTTCAGGCATGCTCAGATTGTAAAAACATTAAACATTTAAATGTTTCAAAATAATCAATCTGCATGACAGGTAATGTTTAAGATGAAAGCCATAGCATCTCAGTGCATTGATTAAGTTCAGAGGTCATCATAAGATTTAGGCTTTCTTTTTGAGATATATCACATTAAAATTAGGGTGTTAGCACTTTCCTTTAAAATAAATAAGCAAAAAATTACATTTCATATTAAGTAAGTCAATAATTTAACAAGTCAGCTTTTTAAATGGTGTCCATTAACTGACAGTGTGCAGCACCTTACCTTGTAACAGTGCCCTTTGATATATCCAAAAAGCTCTGCTAACGGTAACAGTCCCGCTCAATTAGTAACACTGTGTAGTAAAAAAGCACTTTCCAGGGTTCAGGTCAACCCACCTGCCTTTATGTGCTGATCTGGGTAGAGTACTGAGTGTATAATTTCATTTAAATTAGAAATAAGGAGAGGATAAGAGAATTGAACCTCCCTACTCTTAAGCAAAGAAGGCTCTGTTGGGACCTAATCCAGGACTTCAAAATTCTCGAAGACTTCTCATCTCTCTACTGATCCAGTAGAATCCTTTATTGCTATAATTGTCACGTTTGTGACGATGGGCAAACTGTCTAAGTATTAATTATTTCAATTTCTGTAAACAGTTGTCATGTTCAAAATACAGTATGCTTGCTTCATGATATTTGTCCTTCCTGAGCCGCCTTACAGTGGAGCGTTCCCAATGTAAGTAGTGTATCTACCACAAACACATGGGTGAAGTTGTCTCTTTTTGTTTAAGCCTTTGGTATCATGGTCAGTAAGTTTATATATATAAAAGTTTTGTTATTATGTGCTGAATACTATTTTTCTTTTTTTCACAACTCCTCTTTGTTAATAAACTGGAGATTTGTACACCATGTGTCAAGCCAGTCTCCAAGTTGTTACATTGATAAACGAGGAGTGTAGCTGTCTGAATATCTATTGCATTGTAATAATGAGATCAAAACAATAATAATAATAATAATACATACGTTTTATATTTTTACAATTTATGTAATAGTAGTGAACCATTTGTTTGAGGACCCAGATAAAATCTTCATTCAAGAGGCAATCTAGGAAGCATATCTTAGTACAAAGGGTCATACAGTTGAAGCTAAAACCTTGACTGTTTTAAAAAGTTCTATATGAGATAAAGTATCAACTCAGCTGCAAGATAACCTAATAAGCTTGATTGACATTAATGGTCCTCTTTTATTTGCTCTCATTTGTTCTCTCATGAAAACAATAACACAGAGAACTGCTGAAATCTCACAAGGAAGTGGGCATACTGCTCTATTGAGAGTCACAGCTTTAGTTTTTATTTTGTATGAACCCTCACTTGATCTTCTAGTTCCCAATTGTAGACATAAAACAAAAAGCATAGTGTCTATGTAAAAAACTGGAGTGTATTTCAGACATTATGGAGCAACAGCCTATGGAGAATATTACTGTACTGCCTGGATTATGGATTAAATATTTTTCACTAATCTAAAATAATATATAGAGGCTGCTACATTGTACATTAATTTACTGTACTGACTGGATTATGTTTTAAATATTTCCACTTACCTAAAATAATATATAGAGGCTGACACATTGTACCTTAAATCAGTTGGTAAAGATGAGTGCCCATTAGGAAGGTCCTGCTAAAATTGACCCAAAATTATATCTGCATAACTTTAAGAATAAAACTATTAACACAAACTGCTGGGTGTCATTCAAGAAACAGTAGAAACGTAAGTGTGGCTTATAAATGGCTATCAGAGATATCACGATTTACTGAAGTTCTAGCTTTGATCCTTGTATGACTTTGCTTACTATACTTTGAATTACTTTTTGATGCTAGTACTTGCTCATCTTGATCAACTCACTCTGTCCTCCGTAATCATACACCTCTCATAGATTTCCAGGTCTTTTTCAGCCTATTTTCATCTGCCTCTGCAGTCTCAATAAATTAAACTTCTACATGCTTGAGCAGAGAAATCTGCATGGGGACCCAGTCCAAGTATTCAGAATAATCAAAGGCATTGATAATCTTGATCCAGCAGAACTCTTTCAATTAAATAGCGAAGGATGTACTCAAGGACTCCAGAGAAAATTAAGGGGCAATGTACTTATAACTAAATACATTGAAGAACGTATTTAGGAAAAGAGTTGTGGAAATCTGGAACAAACTACCACATCAAAATTTAAAGCAATATTGGAACAAATTAGCTATTAGCTAACGAAGCAAGTCTGATGGTGTAATTTTTCAAAAATGTTATATGCTCATGTTTTCAGTTGGTTTATGCCTTTTTAATGCAATCTGCAACTCTGTGGTAAATACTCATATGACACCCCAGTGCCCAGCAATGAAGCAGTAAAACTAAAAAATGAGGTGTCATCAGAATCTTATCATTATCATGACAAAAGAACACATTTTTAGCTTTAGATGGCAGACTTACATTGCAGTCAGCATCAATGCTGTGCCACTTTTATTTAAGAAAAGCCCATCCTCCCTAAATCACATCCTCCTTTCAGTAAGCATATAAGCTTAGTGCAAGTAAATAATTCTCTTTAAACACTCACAGCATTTATTTTCTTGTTTCAAATCAAAAATGAACTTTTAACTAAAATGACTAGTTAAGCGTCTTATTAATATGCTATTTTGTAATCCTTCAGGTTCGTTCCCATGCTTTGTCTCTTGGGCCTTTTCATTCCTGAGACAGTCATTTTCGCAATGATTTGCCTGAGCCCTTTTCAATTTTGTTTTACATTTTTAAGACCTATTGTGTGCTTTCAAGGTTAACTATGCATTCTTGTGTGGCCTGAGATGAAAATTATGGTAGAAATCTAAGGGAAATTTTGAGGAAATATGGATGCCTCAAAGCATGTTCTGTTTTGCTTCAGAAGAGAACTCAAAAAAGAAAGTTCCATTCAAGCAGGTCTCTAGAAGAGAAATTACACCCCTTCAGTCCTCTTAAAATACAGTCAGAACTTCTGGTCACATGGTCTGGATGAATAAAAGAGACATCATGACAGACAGCCAGCAGTTTACTTCCAGACAGTGAAGAAGAGAGAACTCATTTGATAAAGAAGCCCCATCTTGACAACTAGGGCAACTGCAAACAGAAAAAACAATGAGAAGACATATGTTCACTTAAAAAGCTTAACTTCTACCTCTATAACTGGACCTGCTTATATGTTTTTTTGCCTAATTCATCCAGGGATGGAAAAATATACAACAAAAGTGTTGCCTTGTCATTTTGAGTTCTCCCATTGGTCATGACATATATCCAGATTTCATTTTTTTCTCCAATTTGTTGCCCCTACCTTCAGATTTATAAGTGAAACCATTTTAAAAGTAGGTTTCATTAGCAGTTATGTTTTGTTTTAAATTAGGCATACATAAACATTACTGCTCAGAATTATGATTAACTATTTTATAATGGATTGTTAGTGAAACCTGCTTTAGTCCAAATCTGGCCCCCCAACATTTGCATCAAAGCTCCTGGATGTGAGTTACAAATCGCTGAACAAACAGAAGTGTATGAGGCCCCAGATATTCTCAACTCTATAGCTTGGCAGGTCTTGCTGGTGTAACAAGGACCAGATCACCAGGGATGGAAACAGTTTTTACACTCGGAAAGTGTATGAATAGCTCAGAGCGAACCAACTGGCTCATTACTCTCTATTGTCATTTGGTGGTTGAAATGTTAAAATTATATGAAAATGTTAAGTGTTAAAATAGTACTACAAGGTGATTTCTGCTATATTACATATTAACACATATACATATTCTGCCCCTGCATTGCAAAGGTCTTTTTGGAAGAAACAAGCATAATGCTAATACTAGATGACACATGAAGTATACCATAAACAAAACAAAAATTTCAAGAAAAAAATAACTTAACTTCCCAAAACACTTTTAAGACAATCTTAAACCCGAAACACTTTTTATTGATGCAGGTAAGTGGCTTAGTCTCATCTGCAAAACTCATTCACACCAAGTAAGTTCAGAGTTTCCAATTAACCTTCAAAATGTGCAACCTTGGGATGGAGGAGAACTCCTAAATGAAAAGAAATGAAAGATTTTTAAAAAATGTAAAAGATTTTACAGAGACAGGTTTTACATCTTTCTAAGTAGTTTTGCAGGTAACTGCCTATATAATTATTTTTTTCTTGATCTTTTATTTCCATTTTTTTGGTGGCATCCTATACCCTCCTGCGTTGGGCTGGTACCCTGCCCGGGATTTGTTCACTGCCTTGCGCCCTGTGTTGGCTGGGATTGGCTCCAGCAGACCCCCGTGACCCTGTAGTTAGGATATAGCGGGTTGGATAATGGATGGATCCCTCATGCAGAAACATTCAAATAAGGACCTGCAGTTCTATTTAATTATTATTATTATTATTATTTTTTAGAAATTGTATTCATCCCAAAGTAAATTACTTGGTTTTCTCATACCCCTTGGGGTCAGAGCACAGGGTCAGCCATTGTACAGCGCCCCTGGAGCAGTTGAAGGTTAAGGGCCTTGCTCAGGAGCCCAGCAGAGTAGCATCTCTTTTGGCAGTGATGGGGATTTGAACCAGCATCCTTAGGGATAACAGCACAGATCCTTCCTTAGCCTCAGAGCCACCATTTCACCCTCAATTAATTACTAATTACTGTATGTGTAAGAGTAAAATCCTAGCTTAGAATCAAAGGATACACTCTCTTGAGATCTGAATAAAACTTTGTTTTTTAAAGATCAGCAGGGAGTTTCTGTACAAATCAGAAAATAGTTGTTGGTATATATTCTGTTGTTAATGATGTTTTCTGAACAAAGGCAGCACACTGAGACAGTAGATTTATCACATGGCATGTAGTAAAGAAATCCTTTAGTGGTGTCAAGAAAATAAATCATATTTTACAAACTGCCTGAATAAATGCATGAGAAGTGCTTCTTGTGAGAAGCTCATCTAAATGTCTTTGCCAAATGCTGCGAGTTTGTTCCGTCTTCATTTCCTGAACGAATTGAAATGACTCTAAATTGAACTCCACGAAGATTGTACATGTGGCTGGACCTTGCACAATCTACTAACAACCAGAGAAGGAACACTTTATTGGAGTGTATCAATTTAAAAATAGAAAAAAACATTCCTTACTAGCTAATTGGCTGGTGAAAGTCACATGATTTCTGGAAGACTTAATGGGTTAAAGGCAATTGGCAGGCATTGTGACAAAAAAGCATTTGTTGTAAAAGTGCTGTTGGGGAGTGAAGAAAGTTGCATTATCGCCCCTAATGGAAAGACATCAATACAAATTCTGGGGAGACTCATTTGGTTCTATTTCTGTCAGCTTTTTCTGCTAGTAATTTTCTCCAAATGTTAACATCATTGAGTCTGCCTATTGATTCTATTATTTCTGACCTAGCATTAGTGTAGGCTAATCCAGCATGCCATCAGATTTCATTTCATAGTGAAAATTATATTGCAGCCCTTAGGGTAAGTTCAATGCTGCTTGCCGTGCCCCTGAGATTTATAATGGCTCACAAGGGTAAACAAAATATACAGAGTGAATATGTCTTGTGGGTATCCTTGAGGTTTCAAATACATGGGCTTTGAGAAAGGGAAATTGGTAAGGAAAGAAAGGTGAGCGAGCTTGCCACCACTAAAACATGTGCTTTACATTTCAGTTGGTGACACAGACCCATTTGATGCCATAGACCGTGACGGTGCAGCCCCACCTGCAGGTACAACATTTGCATATAGCTTAAGTTTTTCCAAATATATACAGTGTTTATTTTAATTATGAAAAAGTTATTATATCTGCCTGTTTACTTGCATCCTGGACTACTTTTCAAAACATTCTTAAAATATGTAGAAAATCAGTTCTACTACTCATTTTTATTTTATTTTTAGGTTTATTAAATCTTCATATGGAAAAGTGTGAATACACTCATAAACCAGACTTACCTGTTTCCTGGTACCAACCAATGTAGGTATTTAACTACATATTACATTTGATTCTTTTGCTTAACCAAAGAAAATGAAGTGCATAGGCTCCAGAAAATGCATATCCAAAAAGGAAAAATACTGTTGTACATGGCAGGAATCAGAAATAAACAAAAATGTTTAGAATCAGTATAAAATGATTGAATGTACTTAGCACCATTCATTTCTAGAATTGTTGTTGATACATTGGAAAGGGAGTGCTGAAAAAACTGCAAGTGAATTATTTTTGTTTTGTGGACTAACAAATGATTAAAACATGTAAAATAACATAACAACATTCCTAAAGCTGCGAGGCTAAATTCAGGGTCACAGAACCTACCCCAGTAGTATCCTGTAGAAACCAGGCCTCAATGGGGTACCAGTCCATTTCAAGACCCACTAAAAACACACTCATACTCGCACTTGCACAGGGCCAATTTTGAATCATCAACCAAGTTAATACACATGTCTTTAAAAATGATGGAGGAACTCAAGAACATCTGAAGTAAAACCAGCAAAGAATATGCAGACTCTACACAGACAACCATAGGATATAGGAATCAGACTCAGAGCACTGGATCTTTGCAGCATGAGCACTTACCAGTGTTTCACCATGTTAAAGATATATTTTCCATGTAAACATTTGAGAACCACATACCACTTCCTTTTACATTTTTTGTGGCTTTGTATTGTCATTACTAATGATGAAAATTGCAAGTGAAATGTGGCTTAACTCAGACGGTGCGGCTGTTTTAATCGAATCTGCGCCTCCGGATTACAGTTTTACTCATGCAGACCGCCAGGGAAAGAAGAGTGGCAGCATGGCCAACATTATTCGAGCCGGTTAATGTGTAAAGTACACTGTTAGTTTTGGTAAATTCAAGTCTTTTGAGTATCTCGGCGTTGTTATTCATGGAGATTCTCACGTTCTAGTTTTATCCATGTATAGACCTCCTAAATGTAATGCGTCTTTCTTTGAGGAATTCTCAGACTTAATGTCAATTTTAATTGTGAACTATGACACACTCTTAATAGTTGTCGCCTTTAACTTTCATATCGATAATCAGTGTGACCTAAAAGTAAAGGAATTCATGAACCTCCTGGACTCTTTTGATTTGAGACAGCTCGTTAATCAGCCTACACATAAAGCAGGTCATACGTTAGACTTAGTAATTACCAAAGGACTAAAAGTTGATGTGAAGCAGATCATTGATATTGGTCTATCAGACCACTTTCTTCTACTATTTAATATTGAAATAATGATAGAAAACATTCATGAGAAGCATATTGTTAAAAAACACTTCTTTGACTCATCAGCAGCTTTAAAACTTACAAACATTCTAAGCAATCAGTCTGTTTATAGTGCCAACTATAATAGCGAGGATAATGTAAATATTAAGGTGGAAAAATTTAATTCTAAAGAAAGAGCTGCTGTTGACATAGTTGCACTTGAAATGATAGTTAAAAAATCTTCTAGCATTGTTATTCCACGGTACACCCAAAGAGTGTCTGATTTAAAAGGAACATGTCGTAGAGCTGAGCGTAAATGGAGGAAAACTAAACTAACTATCCACTATGAGATATTGAAGGTTAAAATAACAGAATACAATAACACAGTCCGTCTTGAGAGCGCTGCTATTTCTCTAAGATTATAAATAACAATGCTAGTAATCCCAGAGTCTTATTCTCTACAATTGATCGTCTGTTAAACCCAGGAAACAAAAAGAAATGCCTCCAAAATACTTCCAGTGAAACCTGTGAGGCTATTGCTGTATTTTTCAATCAAAAAATGAATGATATTAGAGATAACATAGTATATCTCCCCAACACTGTGGAACCTCCTAAGCCCCAGTACTCCGTTATAAACAAATTAAATTCTTTCACCAGGATAGATTTACCTGATTTACATAGAATAATCTCTCAACTGAAACCCTCCACCTGTCCTTGACCCAATACCAACAAGGTTTTTCAAAGAAGTATCAGGCGTGCTAATTGATAATATTCTTGACATAGTAAATTCGTCATTAGATACGGGGGTCTTCCCAGACTGTCTTAAGACTGCTGTAGTTAAACCCCTACTCAAGAAAAATAATCTTGACCCCTCTGCTTTGAAAATTTTAGACCCATCTCTAACCTGCCTTCTTAAGTAAAATTCTAGAGAAGGCAGTCATTATGCAGTTAAATGACCACCTCAATAAACATGCTATTCTTGATAAATTTCAGTCAGGTTTTAGAACAAATCACAGCACAGAAACTGCACTCGTTAAAGTAGTAAATGACTTGCGGGTAAATGCAGACAGAGGCCATTTATCTGTTCTCATCCTCTTAGATCTGAGTGCTGCATTTGACACCATTGATCACAATATTCTTAGAAATCGCCTTAGTCAATGGGTGGGCCTCTCTGGCAGTGTCTTAAATTGGTTTGAATCCTACCTGGCAGGGAGAAAATTCTTTGTTAGTTGTGGTAATCAAATCTCAAAGACACATGATATTCTATATGGTGTTCCACAAGGCTCTATCCTGGGTCCGCTGCTCTTCTCAATCTACATGCTTCCGTTAGGTCAGATTATCTCAGGGCACAATGTGAGCTACCACAGCTATGCTGATGACACACAGCTGTACTTATCAATAGCACCTGATGACTCCGACTCTCTCGATTCACTAACACAATGTCTTACTGGTATTTCTGAATGGATGAATAGTAATTTTCTCAAGCTAAATAAAGAGAAAACTGAAATTTTAGTGATTGGCAATAATGGATTCAATGAGGTTATCAGAAATAAACTTGATGCATTAGGATTAAAAGTTAAGACGGAAGTAAAAAACTTAGGGTAACTGTTGACTGTAATCTGAATTTTAAATCGCATATTCATCAGACCACTAGGACAGCATTTTTTCACTTAAGAAACATAGCAAAAGTTAGACCTCTTATATCATTGAAAGATGCTGAGAAATTAATTCACGCTTTTGTTTTCAGTCGACTAGATTACTGTAATGCACTCCTCTCAGGACTACCCAAAAAAGACATAAATCGTTTGCAACGAGTGCAGAATGCAGCTGCTAGAATCCTAACTAGGAAAAGAAAATCCGAACACATTTCTCCAGTTTTAATGTCACTACACTGGTTACCTGTGTCATTCAGAATTGACTTTAAAATTCTGCTTATGGTTTATAAAGCCTTAAATAATCTCGCTCCATCTTATATATCGGAATGTCTGACACCCTATATTCCAAATTGTAACCTAAGATCCTCATATGAGTGTCTCCTTAGAATTCCAAAAGCAAAACTTAAAAGAAGTGGTGAGGCGGCCTTCTGCTGCTATGCACCTAAAATCTGGAATAGCCTGCCAATAGGAATTCGCCAGGCTAATACAGTGGAGCACTTTAAAACACTGCTGAAAACACATTACTTTAACATGGCCTTTTCATAACTTCACTTTAACTTAATCCTGATACTCTATATGTTCAATTCATCATAATAACTATTCATGGTGGCTCTAAAATCCGTACTGACCCCTACTCTCTCTTCTGTTTTTTTCCAGTTCTTTGTGGCGGCGGCCTGCGCCACCACCACCTATTTAAAGCATCATGATGCTCCAACAATGATGGACTAAAAGCCAGAAGTCCACGTGACCATCATCATCAAGTCCTTCCGTGACAACCCTAAATACAAAGAGGACTGTTTCATTTATGTGAGGTAGAATGCCCAGAGGGGACTGGGTGGTCTCATGGTTTTTTTTTTGTTTTTTCTGTCCACCCTGGCCATCGGACCTTACTCTTATTCTATGTTAATTAATGTTGACTTATTTTATTTTCTTACTGTGTCATTTATTTTTCTGTTCTTCATTATGTAAAGCACTTTGAGCTACATTTTTTTGTATGAAAATGTGCTATATAAATAAATTTTGTTGTTGTTGTTGTTGAAAACACATTTCAGCAGTTCTAAACATTTAAAAAAACAGGCCAGGTTCAAAGAAAATTGACTTGAAGAGGCTTGTACATTTAACCATTTTAATGGGTACAGATGTGCCGACACAGAAGTATGTGCTTTTAATGAAAACATGTAGAACATCAAACAGACAATCATTCCAAAAGCATATCTTCTTTTACTGGCCAGTATACCATGGATGCGTACTCCTGATAACAGTGGAACCTGTCTAATTTGGGAGATATAATTACAGCAATACCTCAGTTAACAAATTCTCTAAGAAAAAATCTCTCTATTAAAAAAAAAAAATTTTGGAAGGAGACGAAACAGGATTTTCTCGGAGACACTTAAATGTCCAATGAGACAAAAACACAGCTGCTGTATAGGCTTTTAAATGATCGAAGTGCTGCTCGGCATGGAGATCACGCAGCACGGCACAAAGCAGCATCACCAGCAAGCCAGATGATCGAGCATAGAGGAGGTAAAAAAAATGTATTTGTTTCCCAATGTATCAATGTTTAAGAGGGGGTTTCAGAGGAGAGGGTTTCCTTAGCGTGTGTTCAGCCCTCTTCTTCACAACGTGAGTGGCAGATGACCCAAAGTGGCTGTCACATACCGCACCCCAGAGGGAGGGGGGTTGGGGGTGGTCGAGTGACGCAAGCAGAGGGCAAAGCCCCCTAGTCTTCTTTATTATGAAGCTGGCTTTGAACACGTTATGACGCATGTGCAAATTTCAGTTGCAATCCACTAGCAAGCTGTAACACAACTTTCTTATGGTTGTTGTCTGTCTTTGATATTGTGTGTGCTTAGTTATTTCACATATACTGTTGAGATATTTCTCATATACTGTAGTTATATTCACATTTTCATAAAATAGTAAATATAATTTGGCCTGCAATTGTAACACCCTACCAAACAAAGTTTTACATCAGGATTAATTTACTGATGTGTATTTAAATCAGATTATCAAGTGTTTGTTAGTTGAACTGTGCTTTCATAAATCGTTACTGTACAAAATATTGCTGGTGCAATGTCTACCATAAGGCCATTTTGCTCAATGATGTTCATAGTGTCAAGAAATGTCATACACATCATCTTTACTTCTCCAGCTGTCAGGTATGTTCACGTACTTTGTCATTTGCTCATTAATATGTTAAACAAAGAGCTTGGACATATTCTTGTTACTCACCAGCAAAACACTGTCAACAAAAACTTTAATTTCTTTTAGGCTCGTACACTTCTTTTCATTTTTAATTTGCCTTTTGTTCTTTTACGCACAATTTTGAGCAACTTGGAAACCAGTCCACCTCTTAAAGAAGAATTTCTACATACAGTATAAGTCTACTTACCTCGCCAATATGGTGTTTTCTTAATTAATAAATGCTGTTTTAAGGAATTTAGGTTTCCACACATTATCCTTGTCAATGCGAGCAAACCACTCCTGTATCTTCTTCAAACATAAATATTTCATACAGTTTAACATGTATTATGATTTGGTGTATTCATTTCCACCTTTTCTTCAAGCCATTCAGATTTAAAAACTGTGGCAGTTCACTTGCATTTTAGACCTCTCGATGTTGACATTTTTAAATTACGACCATTTCTCCAATTTGATGAAAATCAATACAACAGTACTGTAAGCTGCTGAAATAAAATTTATACTCTATATATAATCTTTTTACTGTAATAACTGTAGAAAACCTTAAAGAGAATGACAGAAGTGTAAGTTTCTTTTATGAAGTTCATGCACAAACAGTCAGTACTGTGAAGGCCGACTCCATTTTGGCAGCTGCCTCATTTATTCCCAACCCTCACTTCCTGGAATCTTGAAATCACTGCTCCCTTTATTTCCCTAATGTTTTATAAAAGTTATATTTACAGTTAGGATTAAATAGGTTTTTGAGCATAATAAGAGTAAAAACAGAAAGGGTAAAAACAGAAATTGTTTTTGCAATTTATTATGGTGTATTAAAATGAAAAGTTTTAAAAAAATTAATCTAAAGTGCCATTTTGCATATAAATTAAAAAAATATATATAATGAAATGTATTTGTCTCCATGTGCTCTTTGTTTCATGTGATTTTCTTCTACTTCAAATGTATATTTCATTGTTTGGAATACACGTATTAATTAATTATCTTACATCTGAAAATTGTACAATTAATAAAATATCCAAGGCCACCTGTAATCCTAATAATACTGTTTTTTCAGTTTTTGTGATTATTTTGATTGCTCAAACATTTGTTTGGGCTCAGACCAATAAATTTAAATTTATACAGGAAACTGGGCTGACAATACATTGAGTAATATCCTTCTAAGAGATACATTACAACACAGACTTTGGTTCTAGCCTAAAATTGACTAAGATTAACAAACATCTCCTAGAGAAGCCTTTAGCTACTGCTGTAGATTCAAATGATTAAAATGAAGAAACCTACTCCTAGATGTATTCAAAAGAACTGTTTATTTGTATAATAAACCATAAGGTATTCATACAAAATTTATTGTCGAACTGCATAGGCGTAGGCACTGGGATATCTGATATAAGAAGACCCTAATATCACCTCTGAATAAGACAGGCAAAGATAGATAGATAGATAGATAGATAGATAGATAGATAGATAGATAGATAGATAGATAGATAGATAGATAGATAGATAGATAGATAGATAGATAGACACACACATGCTGTGGAAGTAGAAGGTGTAATAAGTGAGTGACACAAATGCACACCACCCTCCACAAAGACAGTCACATATATATGTGAAGACAGACATTTTTCTACACCCTATAGCACATTATTAGATATACAAAATCATTTAGAGTAAGCACTTAATTGAAAACTTACTTTCTTCATAGTAAATTACCATTCTCACTTAATTGAAAAATACATTTTCTCTTACAGTATGACAAGACCTATTTTTTTTACATTTTGTTTTATATTGAGCCTTTTTGGGGCACGTTGATGAACTGCCATCATGTCCATGATGAGTTCCTGCCTTGGATCTGCAATCCTAAACTGGATTAAGAGGTTCTGAGAATGTTATGTTATACTTCAGTCTAAACAGGGAATCCTGTGTTAAAGCACTTTATAAAGTGGTTATGACAACATTAAAATATACAGTGAAGTAAGCAATGCAGCAGGTTGATGTCATTAACAATAAAAACAGAAGCATAGTGGCACTGCCTTGAATCTCTAGAAAAATCCTGACCTAGTAGATGTCAGAGTTAAGATAGAGAGAAAGGTTGGGAGCATGCATATTACCACACCCCCCACAAACCCAAATTAAGACCTAAGTGCAGCCATGCAATGGATGACACCTCACTAGTTTAAATTGAATGGTGTGAGGATTTTTACAGTGGTTGGAGTGCCACCCAGGCACCAACCCCTGTATTCTTCTGCAATTTGAAACCCTGCTGGCAGAGCTTGAAGTAGGTTAACATCAGTAAAATCACTTCTGGCATTTATGGGATTTGAACCGGCAACCTTCTGATTGCTGGTGCAGATCCCTAGCCTTAGAACTCTGTCTCCAGCTGAATTAAGTCTCCATATTATTTCAAAGCCTGCTTTTGCCATTTTTTCTGACTGCTCTTATTTTCTTCTCACATTTTAAATATGTGCCATTTAAGATATTTGTTTACTCTAAATTGTTTGTATACGTGTGTGTGTGTGTGTGTGTGCGTGCGTGTGTGTGAAGTGTGTCTTGTTATGGTTGCTTCAGAATTTTGCATTTGATGCTTCATACATACTCCATTGTACCACAACTCTATAACTGGATTAAGCTTGTTTGGTAATGCATAGACGAATATTAGTATTTAATATTCAAGATTTTCCTTGAAACGTGATGTTCATCCTCTGAGATGCATCCATAGTGTCATTAATGGGTAGTTGTACTGAAAACCACTCTTGTCTTATGTGTCATTGTTACTCATCAATATATATTTAATTACATGATATGCAAATTACATTAATATTTAAATGTTTCATAAAATTGACCTTCCACTGACATCTGTAACACAAGAAATCCAAGGTAAGGGATTTTAATTATTTTTTTCTGAGTTTTGATGTCTTTAATAAACACAGGTGCACACATTAGGCATCAATCAGTCATCTGTCTTTGGCTAAATTAGCTTTTCCTATTGATTCCAATTTAAAGGAATCAATTAAAATAGTGTTACCTGCTAAGTGAGTATCAGCTATATTGCTGAATGATAATGATGATTCATTTAAGCTGTAACTACACACCAATTGAATACTGTACCTATTTGCATTAAACACCAGGGGACCCTGGAAGATCAATTTGATTAAAAGTCTGAGTTGGTAAGGGCATAGAGCATTGCTTTTCTGTAGCATTGACTTTGATGAAATATATTTGAGAAAAGGAAAATATATTTTCATAATTTCTCTTTTGCTGTATTTTTTCTTTTTCTTAGTCCTCTTCTGTTCTGTAATCATGTCTAGAATACAGAAGGTATTTAATATGACCAAAGGTATGGATAATTTATCTTCAACAAGATTTTCAGTTCTTACATATTTCCAAACCTTGTTGTTATAGCTTAACATGATATATTAATGGCAGTTTAAAAGAAAGAGGTATACAGTCATATTGCTGTCCTAGTTTAAGGTATCATACTCCATCCATCCATTCACTCAATTTCTAAACCCACTTACCAATGGTAGGTTGGTGAGGAAGCCGAAGACAATCACAGCAAGCACTGGGCACAAGGCAGGAACAATACCTGGATGTAGAGTCAGTCCATCCCAGAGTGAAGTTGTCATATTACACACATTCATGTAATCATCTTCATCTTAGAGTTCTATGTAGCACCCACTGTTGCCCATGTAGTACTGTGAGAAATAAGTAATGGCCAGCCAATCCATTGCAGAGTACGGCCAAGCACACATCTTCCTTCTTTTATAATGTTGTTATTCATTTACTTCTATAGAAATGTAGACTGGTTATAGTCAACAAGGAACTTAATAACACATTTTTGTGAGAAGTGAGAAGACAGCAGAATTCCTGAAGGGAGCCTGTGTGAACTTTAGGAGAACATGCAACACCTCTGTATAAGAAACTGAATTTTGTGAACATGATCCTGGAGGAATTCGATCAATGATGCAAATGTCAATGTAAGCACAACAATAATGACAGAACAATTCAGTAGGGAAAGGAAAGCAAAAATGTGACTAGGAGTGGATATGTTTCCAGTTATAGCAGTGATCGAGCCCAGTTTAAGAGCTAACTCGGGTCTGTCTGATCCATTCACCTAATTAGCAAAACTAGTGGGCCGAGTGGCATTTTGCCAATTATGCTGAAGTAAAAGATGGATATTTTTTTATAATACTTTAATAAGCAGTTTCAGCAATTACTTCAGAACGGACAGGCACCTTATGGCTGGAAAGTTAAAAACAAGACTCCAGCCCATGTTGAGGAAACTAATTAAATTGTGGGAAGTAAGGATGCTGAGGATGATGCAACACCCCCTAGTGAATTGTGCATATACTGCGTTGTAAATTACAAAGAACATGCCTGTTATAGCAGCGCCCCCGAACCAAGAGCAGTAATTACTTTAGCTCAGTTCTGCCCACCTCGCACCAATGTTCTCCCAGGTGAACATCTTGGAGGGGAAAACATTTGCTCTTCTTTTCATCTACAGTGCTTTGATAAATGGAGGTTTCTATACTAAGATGTGGAGATGTGTTTTGTTTTTTGTCTTGCATGCCTCCAGGCTGTGAAGAAAAAGCAAGTGACTTTAGATCAGCACAGGTGGAGAGATGGGCTTTTCATGAAGGCAGAATTTTCCATCTGCTGCAAAGACAGTTCAGAATTCCCTGACCTGAAATAAATTGTTTGTAATAGCTTGTGTAAGGAGAACGTTCTTCTCAATTAAAAGCATATATACATTTTGCTTTCAAACATTTCAATAATAGCAACAATAAAACACATTTATAAAATTAAAACAAAAACAATAATAAAATGAAAATTAGTTATTTTTTAGATTAATAAAATATAAGCTGCTATATTAAAAATCAACTCTCTCCTTTGTCAGAACACCTAAAGTATGTACAATACTGCAGAATATGGTATTTTTCAAAGTGAACCAAAATTTATTAAATTTATTTATTAAAAAGAATTCTGAGTTCCCAAATATCACACATATGAGCAGTAAGGTAATTTAACAAGAAATGTATGCAGTCCCAATGACTATGGAAAAACATCATTTCCCATTGGACTCAACAATTGCTTATGTCACCTTCAACAAGAATAAGTGCAAAGTGAAATTTCCTGTCAGTATGGATCACCACAATTGGAGGAATTCTAACCCACTCTTCCCCTCTCTGTGATAACTGTTGATTTTCTACCAAAACTTTCATGTTTCAAGCCCAGCCACGACATGTCAACTGAGTTTAGGTCTGGACTTTGACAACTATCTTTGAGATTTTCAGTAAAAAATTTAAATTCACAAATAGGGTGCAAACATGCAGACTTCATAGAGCAGGAAATGTCTGGGTCAGTATTTGAAGCACTAACAAGTATTCCAGCATGTCAATTGTCATGCATCAGTATATGTGAAGTGTATACATAAATCAAGTATAACAGCTACAGTCTCAAAGAATTCAAGGGGCCATTCCATTTTTATTGACCTTTTTAACACTGACCTTTAGAAAGTTAGTCATAATTAATGCTACATTATAGCTACTAAATATTGAAGTAAATGTTTTTCATGAGGTGGCGCAGTGGGTAGCGCTGATGCCTCGCAGTTAGGAGACCTGGGTTTGCTTCCTGGTCCCTGCGTGGAGTTTGCATGCTCTTCCTGTGTCTGCTTAGGTTTCCTCCCAACGACATGCAGGTTAGGCGCATTGGCGATTCTAAATTGTGCTTGGTGTGTGTGTGACCTGAGGTGGGCTGGAGCCCTGCCTGGTGTTTGTTTCCTGCCTTGCACCCTGTGTTGGCTGGTATTGGCTCCAACAGACCCCAGTGACCCTGTAGTTAGGTTTTAGCGGGTTGGATAATGGATGGATGGTTTTTTTCATGATGTAGTATATTTGATTATTAAGGTTAGACTCCAGGGAAATTGTTTGGAGATGGAAGAAAGATAACCATTGTTGTGAAACTCCACTTGGCCTTATGGAAGAGTAGCCTGAAGACCCGCATGGAGTTTGTAAAAGGAACCTAATGGACTCTAATATTGTGAGAAAGAAGATTCTCTAGTCTGATGAAACCAAGATACAGCAGTTTGAACTCAATTCTAAGCATCATGTCTTGGAGCAGACCAGGCATCATTCAACACCTACACAATACAACAAATGTTTTGAGCAGTAAGGACTGGGATACAAAGCAGGGCTGATGAAAAAACTGGACGTACAGAGATACTCTTAATGAAAGACGCTTTCAGAAGGCTCTACACCTTAAGCTGAGCACAAATTCACTTTTCAACAAGACAATAATCCAATGTTTTTGAGCTTTTTAACATTGGCCTTTAGGAAGGTAATCATAATTAATGCTACTAAATATTGTAATGAATGTTTTTTCATGATAAAGTACTATGATTATTAAGTGTATCAAATGAAGTGATTATTAAGTGTTAAAAATCAAAAGAAATTTAACTTAAAATCAAGTTTTGTAGAGAACATTATGAGTTGCTGAAACAAGTAGCCAATGAGATCTCTGGTGTTCATTTCCTTTCTTCTAAATCTTGTCTGGTTAATGAGAAGAGAAGATTTTACATAAATTTACCTGGCTCTGACCTTTTTGTACATGTAGTTACTTCTTTTATGATCTTATTTATCAGTGAACTGTTTTCTGGAAATGTGTATTTCAAGAGCAAAAACTTGGCACCAAAATAAAAGGGTTAGATTTAAAAATCTGTTTATCTTACATTGCTAACGTTTTTTGAATATGAATCCTTTATATTATATTTTATAGCTGAGCCACTGCAATTTGGTCTAATGATGTGCTGATATGGCCATTAAGAATCGTCTACTTTTGAATTATCAGCCTTTGTACTTTAAATGGCACCTTCTTAATCAATTTTATTAAGATCTATGTAAGATATTTCTGGCTTGTGACCATTACAGTTATTAATTTCAGCTAACATCAATCATTTGGACTTATTAAGTTTAGAAATTTGTTTATATTAACAAAAATAATAATAATAGTTATTATTAGTTTTTATTTTATGTGTCTAACATGTATATTAAAAAACAGACTGATTAAAGGAGTGCTCAGTTATCTTGACAACATGTAAGTATTTTCAATTTTATTATTAAAAAGATTCACTATCTTGTGTTGCCCTGGTATTACTTCAAAGTGTTACCGTAAATTTTAATTTACACTTGTCTAATTAGGTTAAACTTGCCCTGTATTTATTTTTTCTGTGTACAGAGCCTTTGGGAAATATTTGGATCCTTCACTTTTTCACATTTTCTTATATTGTAGCCTTTTCTAAAATCAAATCGAAATATTTTTCTACTCATCAAACAACACTCAATATTTCACAATTACAAAGTGAGAACAGGATTTTAGGATTTTATGCAATTATTAAAAAAAAAAAAAAAACAAATATCACATTGACCTAAGTATTCAGACCCTTTGCTATGACATTTGGCTTAGGTGCATCTCATTCTATTTATCACCATTGAGATTTTTCTACACCTTGCTTGGATTTCACCTCTGGACAGTTCAACTGACTAAACGTTTTTAGGAAAGGCACACACTTGTCTATAGAAAGGCTTATAGCTGACAATGTGTGTTGGAGCAAAAATCATTTATGATGTTGAAAGAGTTGCTTGCAGAGCTTAGAAACAACAACATTTTTAGTTACAAAAAGCACTATGACCTTCATAATTCTAAAATGGAATAAGATTGGAACAACCACAACTTTTTCTAGAACTGGCTGCCTGGCCAAACTGAGTAATCAGTTGACAAGGGCTAGGTTAAGAGAGGGGACCAAAAACTCAATGGTCACTCTGACAGAGCTCCTGAAAACATGTTTGGTGATGGGAGTAGGTCAACCACTGCTCCAACATTGCACTAATTTGGGCATTATGGCAGAGTTTCCTGATGACCTGCTTGGACTTTGCTAAAAGGACTCTGACTATGAGAAACAAGATTCAACTGTTTGATCTCTATGCTAAATGTCATGTCTTGGATTAAGCTAGGCACCACTCAACACCTATTCAATTCCACTCCACTAGTGAAGTGTGGTGGTGCAGCATCAGGCTGTGGGTTGTTTTTCAGCAATAGGGCCTGGGAGAAAAGGCAGAGTTGAGGAAAAACCGAACATACAGCTATATATTTAATGAAAGCTGGCTCCAGAGCACTCAGGCTGGCCGTAAGTTCACATTACAACAGGACAATGGCCCTAAACACAAAACAAGAGTGGTTTAGGGACAACTCTGGAAATATTCTTGAGTGGCTTAGCCTTAGCCTAATTGAACATCTCTGGAGAGACTATCAAATGTTCCTTGACAGTCTCCAATCAACCTGAAAGAGCGTGAGAGGATCTGTAGAAAAGTATGGCAGAAAATCCCCAAATCCAGGTTTGTGAAGTCTATCACGTTATAACCAAGAAGACTCCAGAATGGTATGGCTGCCAAAGGCCCTTTGACAAAGTTAAGTTAAAGGTTTTAACACTTGTGTCAATGTGCTATTTCAGTTTTTTTTGTTTTTAATAAATTTGCAAAAATGTTTACAATCTTGTGTATACTTTGTCATTCTTGGGTGTTAAATGTTGCTTGATAAAGGGAAAAAAGAGTTGAAATTATTTTATTACAACTCAGTAATATAACATCAGGTTGGCACCCTGCCCAGGATTGGTTCCTGCCTTGTGCCCTGTGTTGGCTGGGATTGGCTCCAGCAGACCCCCGTGACCCTGTGTTCCGGTTCAGCGGGTTGGAAAATGGATGGATGGAGTAATATAACAAAATGTTTAAAAAAATGAATGGGTCTGAATATTTCCGGAAGGTACTATGTTATAACAGGAGGTGAGAAAATATTTACAGCCATTTCTGTGGGAAACCAGAAAAGCACAAGTGAATACTGCAGACTAATGTTCCACTTCTGAGTCCTTCTACAACTTTGAACCATCATTTAACCTGCACGAGCTGATTGTCATATTATTTTACGTATGGCTATATGGTATGAAACTTTCTGTATACAAATACAGATAAACTGGGATTTAACTGGGTGATGCTGGCAAGTCAGTCAAAGCAATAGCTATCAGAGTGGCGAAAGGTATTTCTAAAGACACTTTGTCAGTAACACAATATCAATTCTATACTTACCATAACTGGAAAAAGATTGGACATTTTGTTTTTATTTCTTTGAGGCTAGTTTGAATTAGTGCTCATCTTATATTATCAATTGGCTAATTTTACGTTGTTGCTGGTGCTGTCTTACTGTCTTCACACTCCTCACTGTATTCAGAACTAGTTCCCTGTCATTCACACCGTAAAGAAGGAAATAGATTAATGTACTTACAGTAACGTATTTGCAACTCAACAAACCAAAGACATACAGAAGCAAGATGGTCAGCAAAGTTTCATACAATTCCTAAAAAATATTAATTGCTGACATAATTTTAAAGAAATGAAGTACAAACCACCCGGCAGGGCATACACATTGTAGCAAATCTTGGTCTTTTTCAATAGTTTTCATATGATTAGTCGAATCACTCATTTCTTAGGAAGATAAAAAATGTTCTGTGGACACATAAATCTTTAACCAGTGGACTGGAGCCTGGGAACTGATATGACATTCATAGCATGTAGTCTATTGGATATGCGGCCTTTATCTGGTAAAATAAATACCTCTGAATATAAATATGTTGCCCTTAGGGCATTTTTACTTTAAAATGTAGTGTCTGTCATATTTCAGAACCATCTGGGAGGGACCCTGTTGTTCTTTTCTGAATGAAGTGAACTGAAGATATTGTTGCCAATCCAGTTAGGCAGCACTGCTGCATAGCATATACCATCATCCTCAGTGCATGTCAGGCTTAATATGACTTTGATCTTAATTTCTAGGAAAGATTTTATGCATGAGTGCTTGAATACTTCCTTCATTCTTGCATCTCTCTCTCTGCGTGCACATATGTTTTATTAGCCTCTGACCCCCTGGGAATCTATGCAATAGGAAATGGAGCTATTTAAAGACAGTGAATATTATTTCCTAACCTTTTTATTATTATACGATATCAATAAAAAGCATTGATACTGACAAATTGTCAAAGTACAAGGATGTGAAATGTGTGATTCACTTCAATTATTATTTGTCGTCATTAGTAAATTCAGAGGTAAAGGGAAAATGTCTCAAAGTAATGTGATACTTGTTTTTAACATGTGTCTGTCATTTTACGTAGGATTTTTGAATAACTGTGTGTTGAATCAGATCAGAACAAATATGGGAAGCCGCCAGTTTGATTAGAAATTCCCAATAAGGTCTTCCAGCCCTTTTTGCAGTATTTCCAGTTTTTATATTTTTCTAATTGTCATTTCCATAAAATAAAGTGCATTGACTTATTAAAACTGACCTCAATTCAGAAATCCATGATAGCGGATTTCTAGACAAGAATAAAAATAACCTGAACAATTATCCCTCTACGTTATTTTCTGTAGTGTAAGGAGGCAGCGCAAAGGGTATATGGCAGGAAGCCTTCACAGAGCACACTCATGTACACAACAAGTCTGCGTGAAAATAGGCTTGCTTCACCAAAAAGTTATTAAACGTTGGTTCAAGAGCTACATGCAATGCCTACAGAGCTAAAAAAAATAGCAAACACGGCAATGAAAGGCATTTACTAATTAAATAGCAACCCCCTAGTCAGGTGACAACAGGAAGATCCATTACCATGTACTTGATCTGGGTACCTGGGTTACTTATTTAAGTGTGTATGCCAGAGCTCAGGACTGCAGGGCTGGTGGGAGTGAATAGTTCTAGGACAAGGATAACTGCACAAGGAATTCATCACAGAACTTGTACCTGGCTGTGGCATAAAAGATTCATCTGATTAATACTCCAGGGATCTTGGGATTGGGAACACAGAGGTGGAAAAGAACTTGATTGGTGAGAAGAGGTAAAGGCAGAAGATTACAAAAAAGGCATGGGAGCTTAGAAAGAAATAGAGAAGAGTATTTGACGTAGAGCAATGGTAAGAAGAGGAGCAGCTACTCCACCTTGTAGACTTGGTGAGCTCCTCAGCTTTTATTTTGGGTTTGAGGTCAGCTCAAGACAGCTAAACTGGCGAGATGGACTTTATTTCTTTTATATTCTTTGTTACTTTTTACAACAAGAGCTCTGAACACTTTAATTTTAATATTTACAAAGGTAATTAAAACTACATTAAACAAAAATAACTATTAATAAATATGTTATTGTTTAATAAATGTTCCATAGTTCATTCATTGTTAATGTTTGGTGTTTCTTAAATCATTGGAAGTGTACAAAGGGTTCATCATAGCATGTCAGACTAGCTATAATAGGAAAGAACCTCTGTAGTATCCTTCCACTGCTACAAAATCAGCAAGATATAAAACACAAAAATATGCTTACTTCATTTGCCTCTGACAGAAGATGTAAATGAAACAGACTTTAAATAAAACCACTGGTTCTGTGTGGGCCTGCCTTCACGCAGAGCTGTCCCATCTCTGCACAGTGGTGGTTCACTCTCTGTCTCACCTTAATGAGTGCTACACTCAGTACACAAGTGCTGCCAACTTTCTCACTTTGCCCACATTGCCGTTTAATGCTGCCACTGTTGGCATCCAGCATTTGTCTCCCCATAATTATTTTGAATTCTTGATATGAGAAATGAGAGAGAAAAGGAAACCATGAATTCCAGATGGACTGGCTCTAAAATGAAATCATTTATTGACTGAAAATAATAAAGAATAATAGATTCAGATATTACAAAATATACTTAAGAAGATTTTACCAAGAAATTAAAAAATAATATACAAGAAAATATGGCTGAATAGTATAATATTAAAAAATACCCAAAAAAGCCTAAAACCTAAACAAGTAAATGAAAAAAAATGCAAAAAAATATAAAGTCAAAAATAATGAAAGCATCAAAAAGCTGAATGCACAACAGCAAAACCAACCTTACCAAAGAAGTCCAAATATGGAGCCATGCCATAGAGGAACTGCCTCAAAGCCACATTATGTGCAGGCAACTCTGGACTATACTTAAAGTGTAAAAGGAGAAAAACATGCTAAATTAAAACACAAAAGGGGAATGGTTAACAAAAACAGGAAAACAAAAACCATTTTGAATTAAAAGAAAAGAATAACAAGAAACAAAAGCAATAACACCATTTAGAAAGACACATAAAAAACACAAAGTAATACATAAATATAAAGGCGGGACCAGAGTCCTTGCAAAGCCGTGACAATTTATGCTTCCACCTTCTGTATTTTGCATGCATCACCTATTAATACTGCCACCCTTTGAATTTTTCACGCACCATTTACTCCTAAGACATCTCAAATTTTGTCTTATAGAACTTCTTAATCTTGTCACCCCATATATTTTATGTGTATCACCTCCTTTATTATTTATGACACTTCAGAGCCATTGTAAAAAATGGCCACATGGCAGGTGCAGTGATATTTTATTTTTTATTTTATTTGTCTTTACGGCTTTAAAATATGTTTTCATTCTGATTATAATGCTATCAAGGCAGTATGTTGTTCATTTTCTCTGCAAGCACCACAAATCTGAATTTTCGGCATGGCCGTGGCCATACTGATGACATTTGTCCAATGCCATTGCTACCTCTTTCAGTCTTACATGTTCTTTATGTATCTGCATACTAGATTGAAGAGAAAAAAATGTTTTTTTTAAACATTTTCTAAAATAGGAGTTAGGATAAACGCTATTAGACTAGTATTTTTATCTTTTATTTTTATCTTGTGATTTTGGCAATACTTTTTTCTCGTCCTCATTTTCACCTCTTTCCTGATAACATGATTCATTTTTTTTCTTTTCCTTTGAAACAGTTTCTGCTTCCGGGCCTTGTTTTCAATGCTTGCAGTTCCTTTTGACCAAAAATTATGACAGCAGTGCAGACAAGCTGCAAGGTGTGTTGCCCACTGTCAGGTACTGTAGATTTCCAGTGTCAATAGCGTACTTCTGTCCTATGTGACACTGGTGACACTCTCCTCCATGCAACCATTTGGCAAGTTAGCAAATCTTCATTTTGTATGTCCCCTCATACATTTGTGGAGAACAACATATAAAATTATATCTCAAGTCATACTCTTATGAGCACTGCTTTATATTTTGAAAAAAAATTGTTAACCAAATAGTTTTAAATGGTACAGCCTTTAGCACCATCATTTATTACTCTAGAATTACATATTTAAAAATAACCAGAGCAATAAATAATAATGCAAAATAACAGAACAAACCAACTGGAAATTTTTCTACTGCCCTTGGCATCAGATTCCACTCATTAAGACATCAGTTAAGCATGGGTGTGGGGACCACAGTATGGCTGAAAATAAGGACACAAATCTTTTTTTAATTACTTTCACATCCTTAAATTAATTTTCTGAATTACCTTTGCCTAATTATTTTCTTGTCAGTTTTTTGTTATAATGAGTTCTCTGTATTGCCTATTTTACTGTACTTTCAATGTACTGTGTACTCTTCCTAAATTAAATTATGGATGTTTTGCACAGTAAGCTAATTATTAATATTCTCCACATATGATCAGAACCATGTCTTTGCAGTGTAAAATGTTTTCAGCTTTTATACAACATCTCTGGTCTGTAAATTCATAGTTTTTGAAGAACATTTTTTTGAATTCCTACATCCCAAGATCTCTGAGGGCATTTACTGACTCTAGTATAATTAGCAGGCTGTATATGTAAAATAAAATAAAAAAGGGCTAACAAATATGTATATCTGAACATTCTCTGTGAATCCTGTAGTAGTAATAAGCAATAAGCAATGCACCATGAATTACACTTTGTATAGTTATGCAGATATGCTGTATATATATATATATATATATATATATATATATATATACATACTGTAGATTTAATTTGCACTTATAGACTGTGACAGGTCACGTTGTGCACAATTCTAAACAGAACAAAAGTGACAACAATTTTTTTTTATCAAAATAATAAACTACAGTATTATCCAAAGCCTTGCAAGTGCAGAAATGTAGGAAGAAATAGTGAGAGAATACAAAGTAACAAATACATTGACAGTGCAAAGAGACACAAGTCAAGAAACATGAGATATAAAATGTGTGGCCATTTTTCTTTCTCAACAAATGTTAATCGTGAAAATTGTTAAGATTATATTAGAGAATTGTTTTGCTTTGGGCTATCTGTTTGGCTCTGTTTCTTTTCTTAAAATGTAGCAAAGTTGTTTGCTTTGCTGTTATTTTTAATAAATGTCCCCTTTTAGTATACTGTATGTCCATTTTCATTCTTATTACTTTACATGCCATCACTACTGGTCTCTTAGCCTTTAAGTGATTGCAAGGACAGATAATTCAAATAACATTCAAATAAATGATCAGTTTTTGTACATAAGGTTGGCTTAAGATGGTGAATGCATATTTTCTTCTCATCATCTTTTGGGAAATGCTACATTTACGTGCAATCCTGTGGTTCTGGTTAGAGAAAAGTCATAATTATTAAATCATCTGCAATACAAAGGTATAAAAGAGGAAAACCAGTCGACCCAAAAATATTTGTACCTCTTCCTTTAACTTTCCACATTCTGATGTTTCATAATATGGAATCTTTGTGCATTGAGGTGATATTTTGCTTTCTTCAACAGAAAAAAAAACTTGTGAACATAGATTACACACATAAAAAAGTCAGTTCAAGCAATAATTGAAAAAATATGCGAATGAATGGAATACTTGATAAGTACTGTGAAGAGTTCAACAAATTTGAGTTAATATAAGATAGTTTTACCTTTCACAAAAATTGCACAATAAATCTCCCACAGGTTTGTGTGTCGTGTCTGCACACTGCCCTTTTTTTCTTTCTCCTTTAAAATGTTTCCTCAGGCCGAATGGTGACTTTGATAAACAGCAGTTCTCAACCTCATCCTCATTTTCTGTGATCTGGGCTTTACAGAGCCACTCCAGGACTCTTACTGTTTCATTTCAAAGCTACTCTTGAATAACACACAAGACTGCAATAATAATTACATACATTTTCATTCTTTGTACATTTACTCCTATGACAATTTCTTTGTCTTTGTTTTATCATAATGCTCTCTTATTAGCTTTGTGCAATCTTTAAATATATACTTTAATAAATCTGGAATAGGCAGTTTTCAGATTGGATTCACTAGTCGCAAACCTTGGGGACTGTATGGATTTCTCTGCTAAATTAATTCATATTGCAAGTATGCTAAGCTGTAAAGGAAGATCCAGCCTGCATAGAAGTGGTTATGACACATATTACATACATAATATAATCAGTACACTTTTGTTTTCTAACATAAGTTTACTCCTTAAATAAATGAACAGATACAAAATGTATGAAATGTATGAAAACTGCAAAAGGTTCACTTTTCAGGATTTAATAAAACCGTGATCTGATTTTCTTAGTTTATATTTGTCATATTATTTGCTTTTCATTAACATTTTCCAGTTTAACCTTAATTTGCTAAGCTGGTATATTTCAGGAATTATGCAGAATCCACTATGTATTACTTGTGCAGGTGCTCATTCGCTTGTCCAAGGCGTCGGTAATGTTCCGAGCTAAAAGTTACACTTTTGTAACAAACTCTTTGTTGCTTAACTGACATGTTCTGACAAGAAGAATGAATGTTTGGCATAAATATCTTAAATTGTTGCAGGCTGAAATTAGGCAAAACAATTATAGAAATTAGATATTTTGTGCAATAGGCAATTTTTTGAAACAAAGGAAAAGCAATATCTTTACAGATATCAAAAATAAATGTTTTCTGGGTGATTTTTAGTAAACATTTTGTTATTCATCTGATTTAATTTGACCAGCTGTATAAGATTAGGTCAGGCTCTATCATCAGCTTGACAAGATAAGATGTAACTTGATGCCACCCATTAAAAGCCTGCAAGTAGCAGAGCGTGACTGCTTGTAGGCTTGTGAAGGTGTAATGAAACACTAAGAATGCATACCTTTATCACTTGTGTAACCGTGGCTATTGAAATCACTCAATCATCTCTTAAAGAGAAACCAAATCATAATCTGGCAAACTCATGATGACTAGATATTATCTGATGACTCAAAGTGAGGGATATTACCATGATAGTGCACAAATACACTTTTTGTCTTTAATTAGACTAATTAAGCTCTAAATTCACAGATCTGAGTGTCCTGAAATCTCAGGTGAGGGACGATTCATTTTTTTGTTTGCTTTTTTGAAAAAAGTAAATGTCCTTTTTGATCAAAAGACATTTAATGTTGGCATTAAGACAGAATATTCAACTATATTGGAAGCTAAAGTACTGTGTATCAGTTATGGAGGGGAAAATGTGAGTCTATTACTGAGCCAATTGTGTTGAAGTTTGGAGATATTGAAATTAGATCTGCAGACCCGAGCAGTTTTCCAAATACAATGGATGCAGTTATTTAGGAGGTTTTCTGCCTAAAACAAAAATATTCCCAGATATTTTTTTTCTCCTCTGCATATTGTTCATAAGCATATTTCAAATGACCAACTTTCACATTGAAAAAGTTTTCATTTGAGCTGTGGTTTAGTATCCAAACATGTAAATGTGCTAAAGAACCAATCATCAAACCCAGAAGCATGATCAAATCTGAGAACATCATTGTAGGGTTGTAGGTTAGGTTGTTTTGTTCTTTGCGAACCACGGCAGTAGTATTTCATTATTCTACTGGAAGGTGAACAATACTCTTCCAGAGTGACTTCTCCAAGTACCCAGTAGGAACAATAAGCTGCATTATAGCAGGGCTGTCAAACTCACATCCTGCAGAACTACAGTACACCCCCAAAATTTGCAGGGGTTACGTTCCTACAGATGTGGTTAAAAAATGCCCATTTTCATAGTTTAAACCCTAAAAATGCCCCCAAAACACTTTAATTTAATTTCAAACTCAGCTTAATACATTACCTAAAAATAAAGAATGTAAAGGTAAACCTGTATACTGTACTGCTATGCCTCCTGTAGTGGTAGACTGTAAAATACCGATGTTACCGCTATATGTACTGTAATTCATGCAAGGGCGTTTTCATTGCCAGAAGCTTTAGATGGTGCAGCTCATTTCTGCGGCATCTTGGGACTTTAACTCTTAAACTGCCACATGCTTGGGGGTTAATGCATCCCTGGACCCCAAATACTTTTTTGCTGCACTTTAACTAAATGTCACAATTCACAAAGAAAAAGTGAAATTTTAATGGAACACATTTTTTTTTTCATGTAAAGAGCATCACAATTATTGCAACACTGATCATTTTACACACTGCTAATGAACTGTGAAAACTATTTAAAAAACTAGTGGAACAATATGTACAAAGTGCAACTGACACTAACTAGTCTTAGTGCAGCTTGGGTCACAGAATTGTTTATTTTTATGGTGGTGATTCCAGGGATGCACGAGAGACAAAAACAAAGCAAACCGGTAATCAAACAGCAAATAAAGAATGTAATGAAAACAAATGAAATAAGAAAACAACGATACCAACCCTGTTCCCCTTACAGCAATTACACATTAAATACATCAAAGCACAAACAAAACACACACAGTAAATCATGACAAACGGCAATGGATAAAATGTAGTGATGGAAATAGATAGTCCAGAGATCCGCACGTTGAATGAGAATGTACAGATAGTCCTACTGGTAGTTCCTGAAATGGTGAAGACGGGTTCAGGAGCGCTCCTTTCTTTGCAGGATGGCCATGAATCCACTTACAGTCCTCATGTACACAGGCAGAAAGCAGACAATTCAGATGCACAAAACAATCCAGGACAAAATGAATCAGTACAAGTAACCCAACAGAAGGCAGACAGACAAAAACTTGAAACACAAATTAAAAAACTTTTTTGTTTGTTTTTGGTCACTGCCCCCCTTTTTAAAAGCCGCGCTGACATCCTTTGACCTCAACAGCCCCAGCACCCTCAGCAGAAGACCAACCAGAGCCACTGCAGGGACTGCTGGGAGTTTCAGTTTCAAATTCTATTGGATACTTTTACCATCCCAAGTCGCAGTTTTCTTTACAGCTGCTTCCTGTTCTCTCAACAGTACAGTATTGCCATGAAAAAAGCCATAAAAATTGCGGAGGATATTTGCTGTTTCTGTTAACATTTATTAGTTAGGTTCTAAGGAAAAATCCGTGAATGACTGAGGCCGCGAACTCCGAAGAGCAATTTCATGGGGTCTACTGTATAGTTTTTCGTTCTAGCAACTTTTGAAATTAGTATTAACCTTCTCCTGTTAATGGAACAGACGTGTTTTGCCTTCATTTTAAATTAATTGCATTTTAAAATTCAGAACACTTCATTGTTTCACTTTTCCTTAACCAGTAGCCAAAAAAATAAGATGCAAATTGAGTCAACAGATGACCAGCTAAATCAATTCCATTTTTATCATCATACATTATATTTCATCATGTAATCAAAAAGAAAACATTTTGTGGCTCTCTCAAAACAAAGAAAATTAACAGTCTGGTTTGAGGGAATGAGAGCAGTACCAGGACATAAAATTAAATAATGTTTTCTATTTACAACATTATTTGGATTCTGTTGTGATGTGAAATTTTGCATACAAGTTGATAAATATTTTGTATGTCTTTATTTGTGCCTTAGACAAAGCAATATAATATTAGTGTTACATTATTGATTATAACAGCAATGGTTTGATGGTTTAAGAACCCCTTCTCTCTCTCTCTCTCCCCCCCCTCCCCTCTTTTAAGAATGAGTCTCTTTGTAATTTTACAACAGAGTTGGGGGCAGTGACTCAAACAAGTTTGGATAATATTTCTCTGCTGAAGTCTATCAGTCAACCCCCACAGGAAAGCCAGACTGCCTAACTGCCAAGCTTTAGCTTAACAAATGGTTTGGAGGGCAGGTGTGAAGGTGTTCTCTGCCCCACTGGTCTGAAGTATGGCTGTTTGGAATTGGCTTGTATCAGAAACCTTTAAGTACCATGATGTCCTATTGGCTGTAGGGGTTGGACAGAAACACATTAAATTTGCTTGCTTTACCTCACTCTCTCTCTCTTACCAATCTGATGAAAGACCATCTCACACACCATGAACTGAAATGGACAACACAACGAAGAGCACAGCTTGGCAGCCATAATGAGACAGGCATGTGGCCTGTTCTGAAGAAAGCTGACCACAAAATGAGGACTTAACTAGAGACATTTTAATTAAACAACAAGTCTGTGTGTCGCCTGAAACTTCACATCAACATTTATCAAGTTGTATGGTTGCCAATATTCAAATGTACTTTGCGTATTGATATTATTTATTAATATTATCAGTAATACATTATGTAAAGTGTAACTTAACTCCTGCTTGTCTTTTACTGCACCTAATTGACTGAGGTTATAAATTAGAAGTTTAGGAGAAGTTATATGGTACAATACCTTATAAACAGTGGTAAATCTGGAAGATTTGAGGCATTCTGACAAATCTACATATTAATAATACAAAATGGGAAAGTAGAGTAATATATTACTCTACCAAGACAAACAGTTTCTAATTAAGAAAATGGGTAATGTGAAAATGGTGACCTTCAATTAACTTTTCAGATCCCAGAGTTGGCTGGTCATCTATTGACTTACTTTATATGTTATTATTGTTTAGTTGTTGGTTATGGAAAAAGAAACAATGAAGGATTCTGAACATTACAAATTTTATCAATTGATATTAAGACCAAAAAAGTTTGTTTCATCGGCAGCAGTAATTGGTTACTACAAGGAAGAACTGCAGCCATTCTGTGAGACTCTGCCTTATAGGCACTTGTTTGTAAGAAATAAGTGCCACTTCTATGAACTGGAACTGAAAATGAAGAAACCTTTTTCTGGGTTTAGAATCTTAAGACCTTCACCCTGGTCTTTAAAATGATCGCATGAACAGATATGATCTTATGTCAAAATGTGGCATAACCCAAAGGAAGGATAGCAAGGAGAGCAAGCAATAGAATAGTTCTTTGAATTAAAAAAAAATCTATATATACGCAATATGTTTAATTGGTGTTGCTGTTGTCTATAACAATTTTAAGTAACAGTTGAAATGTAACATTAGTGTCACTGATCTAGCATTTGTAAATGCTAGTTAAGGCAGTGTGACCACTACATATATGGACAATGATTAAAAATAATAAAAATAATTAATTACATTTATATAGCATTTTTTTCAGTACTCAAAGCGCTATCCACACAGGGAGGAGCTGGGAAGCAAACTCACAATCTTCCACAGTCTCCTTACTGCAAAGCAGCAGCACTACCACTGCGCCACCTGTGAGGTGCACGCGGTCTAACAAAGGTATGATAGAGTGTGTTTTCAGAAATTAGTCGGACTCTTTTGCTCATGATGATGTGTGGCTTTTGAGTTCTTACTAGCTACCAAAAACCTATAGACTATTAGGCAGTTTGGGAGAATTTTAATCTATTTTTAGTTGAATCTTACCTGTGTAGATGATTTTGTCACCTGTTTTATGACCCCCACTGTCTAAGTATCCTACACAATATATTGTGATTTTCCAGTAACCCCAGTACTCAGGGTACCAAATAGTATCTGTTCTCTGTGCTCTATATCTCAATGAGAACCTCTATTTGCATTTTGTTGTGATCTTGGAGTCCAGTTGGATCTTTGATACTTTTTCAAATCCCAATATATGTGTTTTATGAACAATACACAGATGGGATTTTTTTTCTGCATATGGGCATTATATAAATCATTAATTGAGGAATTTCCCATTATTTGGGAAATAATCAAAATATTGAGATTTGCAAAAAAATGTCAATAAATGTAACTCTAAAAATACTGTAAAAGGTTAAAGTAAAATACCTTTTCTGAAAAATAGGAAATTTACCTCATGTTCTACTGAAAAATATATGTATATCTTAAACAATACATTTGAATTATTTTTTACTACTAAGTTCTGTAAAAGGGTGGCACGGTGGCACAGTGGTAGCGCTGCTGCCTCGGAGTTAGGAGACCCGGGTTCGCTTCCCGGGTCCTCCCTGCGTGGAGTTTGCATGTTCTCCCTGTGTCTGCGTGGGTTTCCTCCCACAATCCAAAGACATGCAGGTTAGGTGGATTGGCGATTCTAAATTGGTGTGGGTGTGTTTGTGTGTGTCCTGCGGTGGGTTGGCACCCTGCCCAGGATTGGTTCCTGCCTTGTGTTGGCTGGGATTGGCTCCAGCAGACCCCCGTGACCCTGTATTCGGATTCAGCGGGTTAGAAAATGGATGGATGGAAGTTCTGTAAAATCAATATTTTTCAAAATATGCTACATACCGTTTACTGACATATTAAAGCTAAACTGAAAAAAACGCTGTTAATTTTCCAGTGTAAAACTGTTAAATAGCGAAACAACTGTAAAACTGTAAAAACGGTAAAGCACTGCTTCAGTAACACTGAAGTTACAATATTTGCATATTGTTCCTGGTGAACTGCATACATTTGAACAGTAGGGGAATAAACTTATAGTTAGCAGACTTACTTTCCTTGTGTGCTAAAGGTTTTTTGAGATTATGGAAGCTGATTAATGGTGGGATGTATTTGATAAGCTGGCACACCTGTAAGACACCATACATAACAAAAGCAAACTTTACATCTCCAATGTGGCATAACTTCCTTAAACATTGAATTCTTTTTATTGTATATAATTAAATGATACACAGTTTTCAGTTGGTTGTTGTTACTTAACTGATGCAAACTGTATTGGTGTTTGATCCTGACAATATTTTCTAACGGTTTATTGATATTGAATTTTGGCATATTTCTTATACTGCTTGGATTTCAGGTTATGGTTAAACGTTCATTTTTACTGAGATGTATTGTAAAGTAAAAAACAGTTATTTACTACAAAGTTATACCGTAGACCTAAACATATTGTCACCTTTTTTACAGTAAAATTCTGGTAATCACAGTTGCCACTTTACTGCAAATTTAACATTATTTTTTTACAGTGTAGGATTCTAACCACAATATATTCTTCTTCCTCTTTCAGCTGCTCCTGTTAAGGGTCGCCACAGCGGGTTATCTTCTTCCATATCTTTCTGTCCTCTGCATCTTGTTCTTTTACACCCACCACCTGCATGTCCTCTCTCACCACATCCATAAACCTCTTCTTAGGCTTTCCTCTTTTTCTCTTGCCTGGCAGCTCTATTTTTAGCATCCTTTTACCATTATACTCAACATCTCTCCTCTGCCCATGTCTAAACCAACACAATCTTGCCTCTTTAACTTTGTTTCCCAACCGTCCAACCAGAGCTGACACTCTAATGTACTCATTTCGAATTCTATCCATTCTTGTCACACCCAATGCAAATCTTATCATCTTTAACTCTGCTACCTCCAGCTCTGTCTCCTGCCTTCTGGTCTGTGCCACCGTCTCCAACCCATATAACATAGCTGGTCTCAATACTGTCCCGTAGACCTTCCCTTTCACTCTTGCTGAAATCCATCTGTTCACCCATTCCACCCTGCCTGCACTCTCTTTTTCACTTCTCTTCCACAATCCCCATTACTCTGTACTGTTGATCCCAAGTATTTAAACTCATCCATTTTCACCAACTCTATTCCCTGCATCCTCACCATTCTACTGACCTTCCTCTCATTCACACACATGTATTCTGTCTTGTTCTTACTGACCTTCATTCCTCTCCTCTCTTGAGTAAACCTTCAACTCTTCAGAGTCTCCTCGACCTGCTCCATACTCTTGCTACAGATCACAGTGTCATCAGCAAACATCATAGACCACAAGGACTCCTGTCTAATCTCATCTGTCAACCTGTCCATCACCATTGCAAATAAGAAAGGGCTCAGAGCTGATCCCTAATGTAATCCCACTCATACCAGCACCCTGTTGGCTAACAGTACTGATGGTGGCCATTGTTAACATTCTAACCACAATTTTTAATAGTCAAAAAGGCATGGCTTTTTCTTACACAGTTTGTTGCTGAGAAATTCTTCCAATTTTGGCCTTCCCATTAACCATTTCTCATAACACTTGTCTTGCATGTATTCATTATTAAGCCTATACAGCAATAGCTCTCTCACAACCTGTTTTTTTTAAGTATTTTCATATGCACACAAACTAAAACGTCAATATTGGTAAAATGTTTTTTATCTACAAAAATGCTCAAAGTGACCCATGACATTCAAGATTGTCACCTTTCTTTGTCTTTCAAGGAACACAGAATTCTGATTTCTAAGTTGGTTTTCCCAAACAACCTGAAATAAATAATCTAATTGGCGCTGTTAACATAACACATGCTAATGCTGCTAGATCTAGCTCTCCAGTCCATGTTTTAGAAACAATTGACCTGCCAGCTGAACCTGCACGTCAGACTATTTCTACAAACTGCCACATTAGCTCAGCAGATGAATAAAATAATGCTATTGTGACCCTAGGCTGCACTGACCTATCGGCATATATTATAAGCCAGTACTAGGGGAAGAATGGTATTTATTGCTGTTAATCAGAAATGGATGTAAAGAATTTTCTGCAGTCTGACAAGAGTGTGCATTTAACAGGCAAGCAGAGTAATGCAGACGTAAACTGCCATGTGTCGGAAATGCTGCAGAAAAAAATCTATGAGGACTGAAATAATTTATTACATAAATAGGTCATTGAGGTTACAAAGAGCAAGTAAAATCATTTCTCCCAAGAAAGTATTATACAGTTATCAAGTAATATATTTCAAAATATGTTTTTTAGAGGTGTGCCCTTCATCTTTACAGCCCATCTTACCTCACCCTTGACCTAGAAACTAGCTTTGTTGAATTTGGTAATGCCACTCAGTTTCTTCTTCTTCTAAGTGGCAGTGGCACCTTCCTGTCCTTCATTTTGTCCTATCTGAGGGCAATGACAATCACTAGTGAGATTGATTTGCATATTTTTTTTATAAAGATAAGGCCTCATGAATAATTACTATATTGTTCGCTGTTATCTGGAACTTTTCCCCTTCATTTAATTAATTAATTAATTCTTATGTGAGTAGCATTTCCTCTGTATCTAACTTTGTTTTTAACTTTCTGGTGGGTCGGTGATTTTTCATTCTGTCCCATAGTATGGGCATAGCACTCCAGGATGCATCCTGTGTGTCTTGATATCTACCGTCCACCGGCACTACATTCTCTTGCTTCAGGTGGTTGCAAGTGTTTCATGTTTAATTTTCTCCTCTGCATATTGCTGTTCACAGTTTGGGATCTTGCTAATATACTTTTACACCATCTGCATTCTGGGAATGCAGAAGGGGTGGCTTGAGAGGGTTCGTTGCACTCATACAGTCTAAGTTTATTCCTTTAGTGGGATTTATGCCTTCAGGTTTATGTGACGAGGGGGAATGAATATGAAGGAGGTTAGTTATTCCTTAATGTTTGTGTATTTTCTATGCGCGCTTAAATGTTTTTGTGGCTATTGGGTTGTTTTGAAGTGGGTGAGTTTGCACTGTGATTATACCTTGTGCAAAGCAGCCCGGACACAGACAGATAGACATCATTTCAGGTCACCACACACGCTTTATTTACAAAATTTACAATGATGTATAACACGCACAACCCAGTGCCCCTGCACCATTCACCCTCAACTACAGGCCTCACCCAATGATGCCTCTCTTCTCACTGCCTCCTCTCCTCCAGGCTTCGTCCTCTTCCACCCGACTCCAGCTGCCGAATAGAGGGAGGTGGACCCTTTTATGTTCACCTGAACGTGCTCCAGGTGCCTCCCAATGAACTTCCACTGGCACTTCCTGGTGTGGCGGAAGTGCTGGTTGAGCATCTGGAAGCACTCCTGGGGCCTCATGTATAATGCCGTGCGTAGAACTCGCACTATAACATGGCGTAAGCACAAAAGCCGAAATGTGCTTACGCACAGAAAAATCCAGATGCAGGAATCTGTGCGTACTCCAACTTCCACGTTCTTCCGCTACATAAATCACGATCAGCGTGAAAACTAACGCTCGTGCACGCGCATTTTGTAACGCCCCAAATCCTCCCAGAATTACGCCTATTTGAATATGCAAATCAATATAAATCGCCCTTAAGCGCAGCCTTCTGTGAAAAGACAATGGGAAAAGCACGGGGAAAATATAAGAATTTCAGCGAATACCAAGTGGAGGCAAAGGAAAAACATACTATTTGTTCAAATAAACCGTGGTATAATCAACAAAATGAAGTTGATCGAGTGACATAGCGTGTTGGAGAAACTTGAAAGCTCACATTCACAAAATCGCACAGTGCCGGAAATAAAAAAGAAGTCACATATCAAAGTCGCCGTGAAAAGAAGAGTTGTAAGCCCACTGTCTGAGTGTCATATGAAAGCTTATTAGGGTACAGAGAAAAAGGCACACGGTGGGGAAAAAGCACGAAATGTCAACTTTAATCTCGAATTTTCCACTTTAATCACGTAGTTTATTTTGTCATTTAGTAGAACATTATAAACTTCATCTTAAAATCGTTTAATTAACCAGTTTCTCAAAATTACATCGTAATTAAAGTAGCACGTTAAATGCTTTGTTTTGTATTTGATCTTCTACTCGTATGTGATCTATGTGTGTGAATCACTACTTGCTTCTTAAACTGGCTCTCTTCCTCCAACTGGACACAGAGTCCATTACATTTGTGATATTACAGCTCTCTGAATAACTAAAATACTGAGATGTATACGTGATGTCATTTTCATGATGATAGGAGCTAAAGCACATTATTAAACATGTGTTTCATGAGCCTCGTGCTCATGACAAGCATTTATCTTTTGTCGAAATTTGTCGCTGCGTTTTTAGCTGTGTTGTTATTTTCTCTTTCTGTTTTATATTCAATATATATTGGCGTGCCCCCAAGAGTCCTTGCTTTTCTTTCCCCAAGTAACCGATCGCCACACAATCAGCTCTGTAATAGAAGTTAAGCCATCTGTAAGCTTAGCGCCGATTCTTCAAAACGTTTAAAGAACATTGAAATATCTTCGTAGTACATGTTTAATTATTCTATCCTTCACGACACTCCCAGTGAAGAATATAGATTATTTAAATGAAGTTAAAGTTTTATGTGTATAATTTAACAAACATATTTTGCTGCATTTCACCTTAAAAATGATATCGTCATCATATGTAAATACGCGCTTTATAAAGTGGCTCAGGTTGTGAGATATTATAACTGTAGTGCAAGTTTACAGTGGGGTGATTGTACTTATAAGTACAAACAGTTCTACAAGGAGCAATTGATTGAGTGCATTTAAAGTTCTTGGGATTAAACTGTTTCTGAACCGAGAGGTCTGTACAGGAAAGGCTTTAAAACATTTTGCAGTGGCTGAGACAGCGTGTCTTTAAAGCTGTATACCGATAATTCTCTTTCCGATCAGCTGCTGCTGTGATTCACACTCAGATACAGTGATATAAATACTGCGAGTCGTGCAGTGAGAGTAATATGGAAAAAGATGATCCGCTGTGGCAACTCCTAACGGGAGGAGCTGAAAGAAGAAGAAGAAGAAGAAGTGAGAGTAACAACGCTAAAGCAGTTATGGTATTTGGAATACTATGGCTGTTCCCTGGACCATTATATTGTTACGAGTTAATTACAATCAGATGCATTACACTAATAAACAATATGCGGTTAGTTTCTGTGTATTTATAAAGCCGCGTCATGAAAATAATGAGTAATCACACAAGAACAGTAGCATTGCTTTGACGCTGGGTGCCGCCAGTTTGCAAAACCGAGCAGAGAACTTGCATACGACAAGGCATGAGGTACCGTGGAAAAGTGCGTGGCTTTACGCCAAGTGTAGGTTTTATACATCGCGATTTGAACGTGGAAAAGTTCTTACGCAACATTTCTGTGCGTACGCACCGTTTATACATGAGGCCCCAGGTGTCCCTGGTAATCCTTCTGCCAGCATTTCCAGGCGTCCCGGCTGGGTACCACCCCACAGCCGCTTGCCACAACCTTTATTTGTTTTTTGCCTGACAATTAAACAGGAACATATAGTCTTCATTCTATTGATATTTTTTTTCCTAGACTTTGCCCCCTGCTCGCTTCACTCGCCAACCCCCTGGCCAGTTCTATGCACTAGCTTCTTTGCGGTTCTGCCACTCGTGTATGGGGATGTGGATGTACAATTTAAGCAGATTTAAATTTTCATGTGAAGTGTTACATTTGCCTCACACAACATATAACTGACATACATTTTAGTATGAATGGCATATCAAGATCTCCTTTGGTGTCTAATATTATCCGCGGGAGATGTACTACATTACTGTTCTTGGATAAATCCTTCTTTCTACAGTAATTTGTGTGGTGGAAAACTGGACGGTGTTAACGGTTGTAGACATTCTTCATGATATTGTAAGTTGTTGTTTTCATCTTCTGCACGATCACTACCAACTGTTTCAGCTATTCTATTGATACGCATTTAACCATTTTGCCATGTTACCAACATTTCTGGCGTAAATTAATTTCACTTCTTCATTTCTAGGTGCTAGGATTGCCTGTGTATTCATTTTATCTGTTCATAACCCTTCATGGTGATGAAATTCTTCAATAAGATTTGGACAGACTAAGTCTTGTTTTATTGGGAACTTAAAGTGAGGAAAACGTTAAAATTTATAAGAGCTGAGAGTGCAGGAAGTGTTTCTGACAAAAGCATTCATAAGACTGGGAGGTGAGAGTACCGTGGTCTGGTTTGAAAATGGTTGCTAGGTGGACATGACTTTTAAAAATATCTTAGCAATATTCACGTCTCGTGGGACTTGAAAAAGTTTTTTCCAAAAAAAAAAATCTCCTCCTAAAAAGTCTTGTCGCGTCGAAAGTTTTCTTTTATATAATAGAGAGATGTGTAACATTAAAATATTGTTGAAGAATGTCTGGGATGAGAGATCAAATGACAAGATGGTCAAAATTCTCAACAATTTGTGGTGCAAAATCATTGAAAACTAAGATCTACACTGATGATATGCATAAATTCTGCTGTTGCCTCACCTCAGTTAATTCCAGAAAAAAAGGTGTGACATTTTTATTTCTCTAAATCCTAATTGCAAAGCATTTGAGAGTGATTTCTGATAAGTGTAGCTGGTTCTCCAGTGTATTAGTTAAGATAGCTCAAAAGATATTTTCCCATACCCTATCAATCATAATTTCTTCCTTATATTTTTAATTAAATTCTCACTTTCGAAGACTATGAACTTGTGGGCATTGCTGTGAGTCCACTGCTTGATAAATTTCCATCCCCAATTGTTTTAATATCATAAACAATCTGGATAGGAAAATAAACAATAAGCTGGTTAAGTTCACAGATGATACCAAACTAGGTGAAATGTCAGATAATTTTAAAATGAGCTAAAATGTTGCAGAGGAACCTAAACAGCCAACAAGCTTGAGCAAATTTGTGTCAAATTAAATTTTATGTATTTAAGGTATTATAGCAAAGCATAGAGGCAGCACGTGTGTATCATTTGGAATTAAGCTCTTTTTCATGGCTGTTTATTGGTTCGCTATCCTGACAAGGACTGCTCACTCAGCCATAAGTACTGCAATGAAGACAAGGCAGCTGTTCAGATATTCCTTTTATATGGTGCATCTGTGTGGGATTTTGATGACATTTACATAATGCTTGTCCAATCACCGCTATGATTTTTCCTGCTCTGATGGTGCGGCTTTGTCATTGTTATTGCTGGCACAGGTGCTGGTGCTGCCATTTCGGTATTACACATAGGAAACAGAAATGTTAGGTCTGAATATACAATAGGAGGTCTACAACCTGAAAGTATACCTTATGAGAAAGACCTAAGAGTTATAGTGGACTCATCACTATCTACATCAGAAGTGATCAAGAAGAGCAATAGGGTGTTTAGGTTTTGTAGCATGATGCATAGTGCATAAGTCATGGGAGGTAATGTTAAAGTTATATAATGCACTGGTGAGTACTTACCTGGAGTACTGTATACAGTTTTGGTGTCCGTATCACAAAAAAAGATGTAGCAACAATAGAGAAAGTCCAAAGGAGAATGACTAGGCTGATTGAGGAACTAAGACATATGAGCTACGAGGAGCTATGAGGAAACTAAACAAGTTGAACCTTTTCAGATTAATCAAACAAGTGCCAAACAAATTTGAATCTATGTAACTCATTCCATTTACTTAATCATTCTAATATGATTTTCTCCATTTACCCTACCTTCAACCATATTTTTATTTTGCAACCATTGATGGATTCACAAATCCAAGTTATGCGTTAAACTTTCAGTCATTTCAGATGACTCTTTGATTAAGAAACCCCAACTCCTATAATAATCCTGGCTGGCTGTAAAGGGTACCATTTGTGACTTCACAATAGTTTTTCCTGCAAGTCAGGTACATATGCGCTGATTAAAATAAATAAACTCAAACAATATCTCGCAACTCCAGATGATTAATACCCTTGCCTGCTAGATCCTGATTATGAATTGCAGATTTCCATGGCCAGATCAGATTTAAATTCTTTGCTGCTTCAGAGAACTGAGTTTGAGATTCATTGTGCTCTGTATCCAGTGCAAAACCTAGTAAATTACTGTCACTGAAACTGCCCGAACGTGATTCATTTGCATTCATTGTAGCAATTTAACATAAATTGGGTTCTCACATTAAGAGTCTCCAACGACTTAATAACTCCTATGACTTCTATTCTGAGCATTTTCTTGAGAGTTCTAGACCTACATCTACTGGATTTTCTTTGTTTTTTGAGACCTATTTCTTCCCAAACTGTCTGCTGAGGATACAGTGTTGCTAGATAGCCTGATTTCATTATCCGAGTTGAAAGAGAACTTTGATTCAATGCTTTTAGGGTGCTGTTTTGGTGCTGATGCTTTTCCACTAGAAGTAAATTCAGCATTTTGGAAGCAGCAGGCTCCCATTTATCTACATGTATAAATGTTGTAAAATAATCAGAAAGAACCTGTATATTTGAAATCAGCAGGTAAAAGGAATAGGACTTGGCAGACATGAGCTCCTCCAAATTGTTACAAAATAGCTAATTCTAATAAAAGGCAAATCCCTCACTGACTCACTCATCCACTCACTGACTCATCACTAATTCTCCAACTTCCCGTGTAGGTAGAAGGCTGAAATTTGGCAGGCTTATTCCTTACAGCTTACTTACAAAAGTTAAGCAGGTTTCATTTCGAAATTCTACATGTAACGGTCATAACGGTCGACAACGTCCGCCACGTTGAACTTTCTTATTTACGGCCCCATCTTAACGAAATTTGGTAGGCGGCTTCCCTGTGCTAACCGAAAGCGATGTACGTACTTATTTCGATGGTATGATGCCACTGTCGGCTGCCATATTGAACTTTCCAATGTCACAAATTTTCCAACTTCCTGTGTAGGTAGAAGGCTGACCCCATCTTCACGAAATTTGGTAGGTTAGGTGGCTTCCCTGCGCTAACCAAAACCGATGTACATACTTATTTCGGTGGTATGACGCCACTGTCGGCCGCCATATGGAACTTTCCAACTACACTAATTCTCCAACTTCCGTGTAGGTAGAAGGCTGAAATTTGGCAGGCTCATTCCTTACAGCTTACTTACAAAAGTTAAGCAGGTTTCATTTCTAAATTCTACGGTAACGTCCACCATGTTGAACTTTCTTATTCATGGCCCCATCTTCATGAAATTTGGTAGGCGGCTTCCCTGACCTAACCGAAACCAATGTACGTACATATTTTGGTGGTATGACACCACTGTCAGCCGCCATATTGAACTTTCCAACGTAACTAATTCTCCAACTTCCCGTGTAGGTAGAAGGCTGAAATTTGGTACTTATTTCGATGGTATGATGCCACTCTCGGCCGCCATATTGAACTTTTCATCGGTCTTTGTTACTTATGGGCCCATCTTCAAGAAATTTGGTACGCAGGTTCCCAATGCTAACTGAATCCTACTTACGTACATATATACGTCCATAGCCTGCAGCTCGGTCACCGTGTGAGGCGGCGTTGGGTCCGTCGCTCCAGTCTCTACATTCCCTTCCTTGCTTCGCTACGGGATTCACGTCTCCCTGCTGATAACTACAGCCTTTTTATTTAATCCACGGCTTCTCCGCTGTTTTATTGTTCATTTATTACGATTATAGTTATTGTATAGGTATTTTAGATTTAGTTTACATTGTTAAGGTACCCATTTCTGTTATCATTCCAACCGTACCCCCATTAACATGTCTATCGAGGTGATCACCATCGATCAAAGAACTGTCACTTACGAGTGGTTTCCATGCCGGAGACGGCATCTACCTTTTCCATTCTCTTTGTTACATATTGCACGGCCATATCAGGCTCACTCTTGAGGAACATTGTGTCTTATGGAACATTGTGTCTTATGTATTGAATGACTGGGACAGGTTCAAGGTGTGGAAGGATGACGGTACAGGAGATAATTATTCTACACAGGAGCGCTAGAAGAGTGAAATGCTTAAGTCCTTCACCTATGGTTCTGCATGTTAGTTGATGGCTGCCGGTGAATTGTTCGGTTGTCGCTTTCAAGTGTACCGAAATGGCCAAATATTTTACACCTTTTGACAACCGCCAATGCCTCTTAAACATGTTAGATTGACAGGTGACGATTTCAGTAGTGGACACTTTGATGTTTATGAATGTTTAAACTCTCAAAAGCTGGATATAAACTTATCAATGAAACAGGTTGTATACTTACAACGCTTGACAGATGCCAAATGTCTCTTCAACACAAGTCCTACAAATACTGTCGTAATTGAAACAAACCATGAAACTCAAACCGATTATGACAGCAGATTTGAGATTTGAAACAAGATTACTGTTCACATGGCCAACTGTACATTGCATGCTCAAGAGTAAGCTCAGCGCACAGCTTGGTCATATTACAACCAGAGGGCCGAGCTCACAATGTGGTATACAAAGACATCCTTAACAAATAATTATTGGTATATTTCCCTCAGTTTAAAAAGGTTTAATTTTCTTCTTAATAAAAATTTTAAGGCAGTACTTCGCCGCTGGGTATTTTGCTAGTATATATATATACTGTATATATATATATATATATATACAATGCATCCGGAAAGTATTCACAGCGCAAATTTTCCACATTTTGTTATGTTATAGCCTTATTCCAAAATGGATTAAATTTATTTTTTTCCTCAAAATTCTACACACAACACTCCATAATGACAATGTTAAAAAAGGTTACTTGAGGTTTTGGCAAATTTATTAAAAGTAAAAAAACTGAGAAATCACATGTACATAAGTATTTACAGCCTTTGCTCAATACTTTGTCGATGCACCTTTGTCAGCAAAAGTCTTTTTGAATATGATGCCACAAGCTTGGCACATCTATCCTTGGCCAGTTTCGTCCATTCCTCTTTGCAGCACCTTTTTAAGCTCCAACAGGTTGGATGGGAAGCGTTGGTGCACAGTCATTTTAATATCTGTCCAGAGATGTTCAATTGGATTCAAGTCTGGGCTCTGGCTGGGCCACTCAAGGACATTCACAGAGTTGTCCTGAAGCAACTCTTGGCTGTGTGCTTAGGGTAGTTGTCCTGCTGAAAGATGAACCGTCGCTCCAATCTGATGTAAAGAGCACTCTGGAGCAGGTTTTCATCCAGGATGTCTCTGTACTAGTCTCCCAGTTCCTGCCGCTGAAAAACATCCCCACAGAATGATGCTGCCACCACCATGCTTCACTGTAGGGATGGTATTGGCCTGGTGATGAGCGGTGCCTGGTTTCCTCCAAACGTGACGCCTGGCATTCACACCAAAGAGTTCAATCTTTGTCTCATCAGACCAGAGGATTTTGTTTCTCATGGTCTGAGAGTCCTTCAGGTGCCTTTTGGCAAACTCCAGGCGGGCTGCCATGTGCCTTTTACTAAGGAGTGGCTTCCATCTGGCCACTCTTACCATACAGGCCTGATTGGTGGATTGCTGCAGAGATGGTTGTCCATCTGGAAGGTTCTCCTCTCTCCACAGAGGACCTCTGGAGCTCTGACAGAGTGACCATCGGGTTCTTGGTCACCTCCCTAACTAAGGCCCTTCTCCCCTGATCGCTCAGTTTAGATTGTCGGCCAGCTCTAGGAAGTGTCCTGGTGGTTTCGAACTTCTTCCACTTATGGATGATGGAGGCCACTGTGCTCATTGGGACCTTCAAAGCTGCAGAAATTTTTCTCTAACCTTCCCCAGATTTGTGCATCGAGACAATCCTGTCTCAGAGGTCTATAGACAATTCCATTGACTTCATGCTTGGTTTGTGCTCTGACATGAACTGTCAACTGTGGGACCTTATATAGACAGGTGTGTGCCTTTCCAAATCATGTCCAATCAACTGAATTTACCACAGGTGGACTCCAATTAAGCTGCAGAAACATCTCAAGGATGATCGGGGAAACAGGATGCACCTGAGCTTAATTTTGAGCTTCATGGCAAAGGCTGTGAATACTTATGTACATGTGCTTTCTCAATTTTTTTATTTTTAATAAATTTGCAAAAACCTCAAGTAAATTGTTTTCACATTGTCATTATGGGGTGTTGTGTGTAGAATTCTGAGGAAAAAAATGAATTTAATCAATTTTGGAATAAGGCTGTAACATAATAAAATGTGGGAAAAGTTATACGCTGTGAATACTTTCCGGATGCACTGTATATATATATATATACTAGCAAAATACCGAAGTAATGCCATAAAATTTTTATTAAGAAGAAAATTACACCTTTTTAAACTGAGGGGAAATGTACCAATAATTATTTGTTAAGGATCTCTTTGTATACCATATTGTCAGTTCAGGCCTCCGGTTGTAATATGACCAAGCTGTGCGCTGAGCTTACTCTTGAGCATGCAACGTACAGTTGGCCATGTGAAAAGTAATCTTGTCTCAAATCTCACAGCTTGGATTGCTGCTGTCATAATCGGTTTGAGTTTCATGGTTTGTTTCAATTACGACAGTATTTGCAGGACTTGTGTTGAAGAGACATTAGGCATCTGTCAAGCGTTGTAAGCACACAACCAGTTTCATTGATAACTTCACATTCAGCTTTTGAGAGTTTAAACATTCATAAACATCAAAGTGTCCACTACTGAAATCGTCACCTGTGAATCTAAGATGTTTAAGAGGCATTGGCGGTTGTCAAAAGGTGTAAAATATTTGGCCATCTCGGCACACTTGAAAGCAACAACCGAACAATTCAGCAGCATTCGGCAGCAATCAACACACATGCAGAACCATAGGTGAAGGGCTTAACTTCACTCTTCTAGTGCGCCTGTGTAGTATAATTATCTCTTGTACCGTCATCAGTCCACACCTTGAACCTGTCCCAGTCATTCAATACATAAGACACAATGTTCCTCCCGATATCAAGAGTGAGCCTGATATGGCCATGCAATATGCAACAAAGAGAATGTAAAAGGTAGGTGCCATCTCCAGGCATGGAAACCACTTGGTAAGTGACAGTTCTTTGATCAATGATGATCACCTTGATAGACATGTTAATGGGGGGTACGGTTGGAACGATAAAGGAAATGGGTACCTGAACAATGTAAAGTAAGTCTAAAATACCTACACAATAACTATAATCATAATAAACGAACAATAAAACAGCAGAGAAGCCGTGGATTAAATAAAAAGGCTGTAGTTATCACCTAGGAGATGTGAATCCCGTGGTGAAGAAAGGAAGGGAATGTAGAGACCAGAGCGACGGACGGCCTTATATAGGCAGGCAGACAACAAAGTGGGAGGCGTTGGGATGGGGTACTCAATGCTGCCTCACACGGTGACCAAGCCGCAGGCTATGAACGTATATATGTACGTAAGTAGGATTCAGTTAGCATTGGGAACCCGCATACCAAATTTCTTGAAGATGGGCCTATAAGTAACAAAGACCGTTGGAAAGTTCAATATGGCGGCCGACAGTGGTGTCATACCACCGAAATAAGTACGTACATTGGTTTCGGTTAGTGCAGGGAAGCCGCCTACCAAATTTCGTGAAGATGGGGCCATGAATAAGAAAGTTCAACATGGCGGACGTTGTTGACCGTTAAGACCGTTACGCGTAGAATTTAGAAATGAAACCTGCTTAACTTTTGTAAGTAAGCTGTAAGGAATGAGCATGCCAAATTTGAGCCTTCTACCTACACGGAAGTTGGAGAATTAGTGACGTTGGAAAGTTCAATATGGCAGCCGACAGTGGCGTCATACCACCGAAATAAGTACGTACATCGGTTTCGGTTAGCGCTGGGAAGCCACCTACCAAATTTCGTGAAGATGAGGCTATAAATAAAAAAGTTCAACATGGCGGACGTTGTCGACCATTTTGACCATTGCTTGTAGAATTTCAAAATGAAACCTGCTTAACTTTTGTAAGTAAGCTGTAAGGAATAAGCCTGCCAAATTTCAGCCTTCTACCTACACGGGAAGTTGGAGAATTAGTGATGAGTCAGTGAGTCAGTGAGAGCTTTGCCTTTTATTAGTATAGATATTAGTCTTGGGGTCAGAAGTGATGTTATGAGGAGATAGGATTTGGAGCCATTGAGGAGGAAGTGGTAAGTGAAGAGGACAGATATGCTGGTTCTTCTGTAGGTTTGCAGAGGAAAAGGAGAAAGAGTTAGAGGGCAGTGCCAACATCTGGCCTGGTTTGTTTCAAGTCTGTTTTTAATTCCCAATCTAATCTCAACATCAAATATTTTCTTTCTCAGTCTTATAAACTGTTAAAGTTATCCAGTGAACAGGGCATCAGTAAGCTATATGATGCTTTCATATAAAACTTAATAAAGTCTTGTCTTGCTCTCATTTCTTACAGTTTTCCAACATTTCATACTTAAAAAAAATAAGGTGGCAATATTATAAGAGTAACTTTGATATAGGATTAAATTACTTAACACATTGGTTATCAGATAAGTAGATAAGTTTAAAATGAATTTCAGAATCATCCTTTTAATTTATAAAGATGTAAACCTGGCTCTTCCTTACTTTGTTTGGCTTATTAATGGTTAGCAATGTTTAATTCTGTAATCACTAAGTGATTCAAGGTATATAGAAAACATGCTGCACTGTAGGCAGTTTTATCTTTATATTCTGGCTTTCTAAAATTACCAATTCAGTGAATGATATCCTTTTGCTTCAGCATTGACAATGAGTCTATATACCCAATAATTATGTTAGCCTCCTCAAAGAAAGGAAGCTGACCAGACTGCCAGTGCTACATTTTCTGCTTGTTGCTTTACTGTCTGCTTAATTAATTATTGTCACCAGACTTGAGTTTAATTGGTTTAGTAAATGAATGGAGAGATGGATTTATTGCTCCATTTTTATGATTCAGGTCTATTCATTGGCACAAGGACTCTCAGTGCCTTCAGAGGTACCCACATAAGAAGCAGAAGTGACTTCACCAAATTGTGACCCCTAAAAACAAGTTTTTAGATGGCTTCCTTCAATTGCAACTACCTCAGTCATAAAAAAATATTCTAAAGAGATTCAGATTAATATGCTTACATTGTTCTTGAAGGAGCTGAATGAAAAACTTGGTTAAGCGAGGTCTATCCAAGTTTTATATTTTATCTTTAGGCCTGCATAGGTTTGTAAACATTATAAACATGTCTTAGTTTTTTGTTTCTGTAACATATTATATAGCATAAAATTTATGAAGGTCACATTATGAAATATATTTGCAATTTTGATTTCTAGCCTGTGTTATTTTCTATTTTGGGGCACTATAATGGACTGACACCTTGTCCAGGGCTCGTATTGCAATTGCAGTGAACCTGAGAACCCTCTGGAGACTATATTTATCTCTGTCTCTATCTGCTATTACGGTACTATCTCAGGAACACTGCAATTGGCCTTTTATTTTTCTGTAGTTCTCATCAACATACTGTAGGTTGCAGTTGATCACACGCTGCCAAAGCAGAACATAACACAATATTCAGAAATTTGCCTAAATTAATTGAACACACGAAACCTGGGCAAAGCTTGGGGGGAGACAAAAAAATAAGACGTGTATGATGTTGCAGCTTTCCTGAGATATTTATGGTAAAGGCACCTTATCAAGGCCACACTAAGTAGTATAGTACTAGCAAAGAATTAATCTCAGGCAGAAATGCTGTTGCAGTGAGCAATGCAAGGAGTACAGGAACAAGTTTAACTAATATAATGTGGTGCCGTCCAGACTGCTGAAAGATGTGTTTCCTGCGATTCGATACGATGTCCTAAAGATCATAAATAGTAGTCTACCCTCGGCTATAGTTCCTCGTGCTTTCAAACACGCAGTTGTACATCCAATCGTGAAAAAACCTGATCTTGACCCTGCCGTTCTCTCCAATCTTTGTCCAATCTCCAAACTACCTTTCTTGTCAAAAATACTCGAAGAAGTAGTTTATGAGCAATTAACTCATCACCTACAGGACCATCAGGTAATGTACCTTTTTCAGTCAGGTTTTACGCCCCAACACAGCACAGAAACTGCGCATTTACGTGTCCTAAATGACGTCCTTTTGGCATTGGATTCAGGACTCCACGTGATTATGGTTCTTCTCGACTTATCTGCTGCCTTCGACACAATCGACCACGACATCATGATCTCCCGACTCGAATCCTGGGCTGGTGTATCTGGCTTAGCCCTCGACTGGTTCAGGTCATATTTCTGCAACAGGACTCAAAGAGTCATACTAGACGATTTTTCATCTGAATCAGTCCCACTCCCATGTGGGGTCCCCCAGGGTTCTATTTTAGGGCCACTACTTTTTTCAATTTACATTCTGCCTTTTGGTGCAATTTTTAGAAAACATGCAATTTCATATCACCTATATGCTGACGACTGCCAAATTTATTTCTCACTCAAGCCAACTGAATCCACAAAACCTCTCTTCGACTGCCTATCTGACATTAAGGACTGGCTGGCTGTAAACTTCCTTCACCTGAACGATTCAAAAACCAAGGTCATTGTTTTTAGTCCCGACTGCAAACAGACCCCACCCCTTGGCCTCGACTCTCTTCCCATTCCAGTAACTTTGTCTGTCTCCAATCTTGGAATCAAAATGGATACAGTCCTGAAAATGGATGCTCAAGTCAACAGCACAGTAAAATCCTGCTTTTTCCATCTCAGGCGAATCGCCAAACTCAAGCAGCAGAAGCCAACACATTACACCGATTTTAAAAACCCTACACTGGCTGCCGGTTAGATTCAGAATCGATTTTAAGATACTCCTCCTAACCTAAATTATAAGGCATTAAACGGTCTAGCCCCCGCCTATTTGAGTGTCTTGCTCCATCGTCACAATCCTCTTTGTGTTCTTAGATCCGCAGATCAGTTGCTCCTAACCGTTCCCAAGGCACGTTTTAAAGCTCGTGGTGAAAGGGCTTTCTCCGTCTGTGCACCCAGGCTCTGGCACTCCCTACCCTTAGTGGTTAGGCAAGCCGCTTCAGTCGCCACATTCAAATCACGCCTAAAAATGCACTTCTTCACATTGGCTTTTAATTCTTAACCTGTCCCATTTCCACTTGTTTTTTGCTATTTCTCTATTTTATTGGGTCCCCTGACCTGTTTTTAGTATCTTTGTTTTAATTCTCTCTTAATGTTTGTTTTTGATATTTTGCTTTTAGTCCGGCTTGTTCTAACTGTACAGCGCTTCGGTCAGTTGTAATGCTGTGTTTTTAAGCACTCAACAAATAAAAATGGTATGGTATGGTATGGTAATACCTGATAAGTTCTAGTTGTTATTATGCAGGCTGTGAAGTTACTGTCTGTTTCCTTATTAACAATTTGGCATTGGTAATCAATAATGTGCTGTTATGAATTCCCTCCCCCACAATTAACATACAGAGTATATGGAAAACAAAAGTATCATTTTTTTCAACCTCACGACACATACTTAGAAACACTACATTAAAGCTTCCAACCTCATAACACCCTTTTGGAAACACTGCATTAAATCATGTGAAAATGACCGCCATTGTGGACTGCAGGATTATTATAAATATTATTCACTTCAGGCTTATGAAAAGGCCTTGGAATTCTCATTCATGGTAAAACATTACATGAAAAATATTGAGTCAGCAATTTAATACTGCATGGGAACATTCACCCTTTATGTTGAGTAGCATTAACCAGTAAATCTAGAGTCTAACTTTAGTATTTTCACTTCATTAAATGAGGGACCATTATCTGGAAATCCTGTCTTCAGTAAGTGCTGAATTAAAAAAACAAAAAGGAATATGTGAAATATGATAATGAGAATTTGGGCAGTTTGTTACATATTATTAGAATTGCACCTTAACAATCATTTGTCCCTTTTGTTTGACTCATTTTTCAATTTCATTAATACAGAGAAGCTGTTAAAATGCTCAATTACCAAGTCACTATTAATTTGGATATTTTTTTAGCTGCAATTTACAGTTTTTTCTAATACTATCAATAGTCTAGGTTTCACCAAACAGTATATAATAACTTATCAAATTTTGAACAATATCCTTATATCTTTATACAGCTAATGGATGGCACGTTATTGACAAATTTCAATCTTGTGCATGCAATATATTCCAAAAAGACATATAACATAAAGCTACACAGCATTTTCAAATGAATGCAGTGTGCAACAAGCAGCAATTAATGCAGTGACTAGGTAGTAATAAACACATCAGAAATTCCAATTTGATCCCACATATCCCACATACACATTTGAAGGCTAACGCAGATGTGCATATTTACAACAGTTACTGTATTTATTATCGTACTGGATTTTAGTGTGCAAGAACATGTGCCATTTACTTCATCTCTAGTTCTCAGCAAACTTTAGAAATTTTTGGTGTTTATTTATCATCACTAGTTTTTACATATGGCCAATGATATTTTACTTGGCCCTAATACAGAAGAACAAGGAAAATTAATTCCCAATGAAGGAAGTATTTTCTGCTGAAATTATTATTTAAATTAACAGGAGTTAAGTTACTTATCCATTTTCTAATTCTTCCTTTGCTCCTACCCATTCAATATGTACTGTTGTGGATGGTTTGTAAAGAAGTGCAAAGTGCACTAGTGCAGAAACTCTATACAATCCACATTGTGGAAAATTTACCATCTGGTTTAAAGGTATGAAGGAACACATGTATGGATGGGCACCCCGGTCAGCACTGGCACCATTCTCTTAACTGGCCGGGAGGCCAGCGTGACTGACTAATGGAAGGAGGCTCAGTCTCAGAAATATATGCCTCCTCAGATCACTAGATGACAGCATCCCTGAGATTTGGAACCCATTCCCATAACAGTAAAGTGTTATAGGACTAGTAGTGCAGTGAAGCAAACCTGCTGAGGTCCGTTGGTGACACCAGAGGGCGCTACAGGGAATTACGCTCCTGTCCAAGATAAAAGGAGCTGCTCGACCTCACTCAACCTCAAAGTCAGGAGGAAGAATGCAACACTTGCAGGAGGAAGAGGGGTTTACAGGAGAAGAAAAGAACAGAGAGGAGGCAGTTTTCATTGTGTGATAGCTTGTAAAAATGGAATTTGGAAGAATAAATAACCTTTTATTTGAACCCGTGACTGTGAGTTTTAGTTGTGACTGGGGTTTTGGGCTCAGTGGCAACTCCTGTCTTCCACAAAGGACACCCTCAAAGATATTTCCCCACACTTTACTTATAGCATCACCAATACTGAAGAATAAAAAAAAACAGTTAATACATATAAGTTGATCTTTATATTTTCAGAAGAAATTGAATTGATCAATATAAAACTTTTATGCATCACAAATTGTTTCTGACACTGAGTTAAATATGATCGATAATTCATTCCAGATTGGACAGAAGCTATATGCACTGTGTATATGTGTGCATATATACAGTATATATATAAGTTATAGACATTAATCTCAACAAAGACCTTTTTTTCTTCACTGTGTCACTATTTTTTTTCTTCTCTGTGGTCCTAATATGCTTCCATATGACACTCGGACACTTGCCTTTTCACGTCAACTTTTCTGACTTCACTGTGCGACTTTCTGAATCTTGAACATTTCTGTGCCGCTCCATCAATTTACTTTTGTCGCTCATATCACTGCCTAAGCCACCAAATAGTATGCTTTTTCTTGCCTCCTCTCCACTGAGCAGAACCTCCACTTCCCATTCCTTGAAATTGTTCTTTTTTACACATGCTTTTGCCATTGTCCTTTACCAAAACACTGAATGGAAGGGGCTATTTATATTAATTTCCATATTCTAATATGCAGATTTCCAGGAGGAGTTGGGGTGGGGCTGTAGGCGCCTTCCTATGTGTTAAAAGTCACATTGATTAAGATTAAGTGCATGGAATTTTGCTTAAGCATAGTTTTATGCATCTGAATTTTTTTGTACATGCGCAAATTTCTTTGTTTGTCTGTACGCCATGTTTTAGTATGAATTTTATGCATGCCGTTATACATGAGCAATACGGGCAGTCATCCTGCTTTAGCTCCACAATATAAAAGAACACAAAGCCCCCTTTGACGAGCAGGTTCAGTGGCTCGGAAGCACTGGCTAGGGTAGACACTGTCTGGAGGAGAGAGGACAAGACAGTGAGCAAACAGACAGGTCAGCGCTCAGCGTTAAATGTTCTAAACATTGTGCGACAAGCACGTTACACAGTAAGTCTGCAAACCTGCAGCTGTTCCCCCAGAGCGCAAGTTAAGAGTGTGTATGTTTGCCATTGAAATACTGTCTAAGTGGGAGTTTTTTGAAAGGAGGTTTTGTTATTTTGCTATTGGTATACTGTCTAACAGAGTGTCAGCACACAGCTAAGGGTGTATCAGCGCGACTGTCTTGGAGCTGTCTTTGCACGATTGCTGCCACCGTCAGAGACAGCGAATTGGTGGCATCACTGGTTCATTCACACCTTTCCAAAATGGGCTTGGCAAAACAAGAGTGGACATCTGCATTGATGTGTGCAGGACAAAGGCAATGACGGACAATAAAATTAAACAGATGTAAGGTAAGGAGCCACCTACTGAACCAGGAGTTCATATGCTTTTGTCTGTAAAGCCAATGGAGTGGCGAGTAATAAGTCACAAGGGCAAATTTCAGACCCCATAAGTAATAAAGGAGCACTCCCATAGCCCATTTAGTCAGAGACGGTGAATTGTTGGTATCTCCTGTCACAAGATATATATTGGCAAGCATGTGCAATTAGGAGGCATCCAAGGCACTACAGAAGAAAGCATTACCACCCCACGATAAGAGGAGGCATTCTTGTTAACAAGAATCTCTCTTTCCATCTACAATTCAGGGGAACCTCAAACGGAAGGCAAGTGAGGTCATTTCTGGGTCCACGTCATTAGGACCCACCCCTTCTGTGAATCAGCACTATAAAACCAATAAGGACTGGAAGGAATTTCACTTTGATGGCTACTGGCAATTAAGACAGAATGCTCAGAAGATTTCAGTAAGTGATGTCAGATGTCTGTATGCTTCGTGTGGGTATTAATTTGTAACATTTACCATATTCTAAGCCAGTTAGACATTTTCATAAGGTGGCTTAATTTAGTATGCAAATTTGCCTCCCTCCATAGCTCCAAAATGCATACTGCAGCAAGACTTGGTCTAAGTAGTCAGCTAGTCTTATTCCACTGCTAATACAAGTATACACCAAAGCAGTTGTAAAACCAATGGATAGTCTTGTTTCTAAAATGAGATCATCTTGGTCTGAATATTTTTATGAATGTGAGGCATCAGCTTTTAATTTTTAATATATTTGCAAAGCTTTCTGAAAATGTTTTCACTTTGCATTTATGGATTATTGAGTGTATATTGATGGGCAAAAAATTACAAATGTATCAATTTAAAATTAAATCTAAACCCATTTGAAGCACTAAGCAAGGTTGACAGACATCAACCATTGTTGTCGATAGTGGGTAGTCAATATTATTATTAGATATTCCCTTGGTGTCTAGGGTGCATGCCCTTCAATAGTACACAAATGGTGCCCTTTTGTGTATATAACCCCAGATTTTAAAGAGTTTACTTTCATACTTTCAGGTAACAGTACCCACTCAGTATCATAAGTGTTTGACGACTTTGGAGTCAGAGGGGTTTAGCAGGGTTCAGAAATGCAAATGGTGCCCCTTTGTGTACATACTGTAGACATTTTTATCATACTTCTATAAGCCGGGTGGGAGAGTAAATACAGTCCAGTAGTAAGAAAACACAGGGGGAAGGTTGATGATGATTTATAGTCTCTAATTTGTCTTCTGCTTCTGTTCTTAGAGTGGACCACCAAGAAGAAGCAAGATGTGACTGTGCTCCACCACTGAAACCCTAGTTCTTGAAATGGGACCATATCAAAGGACTATCTAACTAAAAGATGGTGCTTGGTCTTAATCATCTACTGAAGAATGCAGGGCTTCCCCAAGTTAAGCAGCCTCTAGGCTATGATAAAATGGGCTATTATGCAATATATATTGATATTTCCATTTTTTCCCTTTGTCCTTTGGCAATTAAATGGTGTTTTTTCAAGCTGGGACCCCAACCATTGTCATATCTCCTTTGCATTTTATTCACAGTGTGAATTAATGAAAGCAATTATTAAAGAAAAGTTTGTTCAAAATGCATCAGGAACAAGAGTATCAGTGAATAATCAGCATGGGGTTCAGACTGTGTTTCACTAATGTGCATGAATTCTATGAGGAAGCTACAAAATGATATTATTCATTTTGTTTTTCAGAAACCTTTTAATAAGATATCACATGAGGGCCTTGGAATCAAACTAAAATAAGTGAGTGAATATGGTGCAGTGCATAGGTGGGTGCAAAAGTGGCTAATGCACCACTAACAAAGGGTTATTTTGTGAGGAACTTTTTAGGTGATTTTAAAAGTGATGTCCATCAGAGGTTAGTACTGAGGCCACTGCTCTTTTAAGATATTATAAATTACCTTTATAAGAATCTAAATTATGTCCTGGTTAAGTTTGCAGAAGAAGCCAAAATTAGGTTGAATGTTAGACAGTCTGGAATCAGCTTAATCGTTATAGATGGATCTGGAAAGAATTCAGGAAAATGTGGGCAAATTTGAAAGATATGGAATTTAATATATTATATAATTTAATATATTACAATAGAATGCAAAAACGTTTACAATACACAATGGAAAGCCTGAAATGTAAAAGTACATCTATTGAGAAGGATCTAGGAGTCATAGTAGACTCATCACTATCAAGATGTAGACAGTGTTAACAAGCTATTAAGAGGGTTAATAGGATTTAGGCCAGAGTTATACTTCACGCGACGCGACGCATGCTGCAGCGGACGCTCCTGCTACGCAAGCATTGATCATACTTGCGCGCGTATCGTGTCATTATGTTCGGGAACTAACTATGTGACAGAAAGCCTCTATGCAAATCCTACAGGATGAATGCTTCGATGTGATGAAGCAAAATGCCGACATACAGATGCATTCGTGGTGCTTTTATATTCAAGCGTCGCATATTCCCGATCATAATGACACGATACATTTTAAAAGTCTCAAATACCATCTTTTGTGCCGTCTATTTTTTTTTTTGCAACTTCACATCGGCAACATAATGTATAGAGCTGTATTTGAGCCACTGAGAAAAAAATAAAAGACACGGTGAAAACGTGTATTTTGTGATTAAAGTGGAAATTTCGGCTTTAATCTCGAAATGTCCACTTTAACCTCATAGTTTACTTTATTATTAAAGCAGACCATCGTAAACGTCATTGCAGTTTTTAATCGCCACTGGCTTCTTGGACCTGACAGCAGGTAAAGTAAAAAAATAAAAAATAGACGGTACAAAAGATGGCATGTGAGACTTTTAAAATGTATCGTGTCATTATGATCGGGAATATGCAACGCTTGAATATAAAAGCACCACGAATGCATCTGTATGTCGGCATTTTGCTTCACCACTTTGAACCATTCATCAAACAGCAAAGTGCACACATCGATCCCCGAAGGATGTCCATAAAGGCTTGCTGTCACATGTAGATAGTAAACAGAGACTCTGACGTCACGTTTCGACTTTTAGCACACTGCGCCCCCCGACTTTTTGCTGGTACTGCAACTCGCGCACACGTCGTGTTAATTTCTGAGGACCTGCTCAGAGGACGCGTGAAATGAACGCTGGGAATGCGTGGCAGCCATGATGTGGGCGCGTACGCGTTCTGAGCATGAAGTATAAATCGGCCTTTAAGGGTATATGCACCAGTATTTGGTGTGCAAATACAAGGAGTTGATGCTCACACTATCTAACTCAATAGTAAGGCCTCATACAAAGTAAAAATGGACACAGGAGAGCTATGGAACTTGTGAAGTAATGGAGTGGAAGACCCTAAACCTCTGGCTTGATAACCAGTTTATTTATTTATTTATTTTTTTTTGCAAGAACAACTGTTTTGCATGGATTTTCCCAGCCATTGCCATGTTATGTATAGCAATGGCTTTTGCTGCTACTACATCATCGTAAGCATTATGATGTATTATATAATTGAATGGTCGGTATAAAAGGTGGTGGCACAGTATGTTCAATGTCCAAATTTCTGGATATATAATAAAAAGTCTACTCACTGCTGAATAGCATTTTTAGGGAAAGGATTTATAGGTAACCAGGACTTTTGATTTGTCCTATTGACAAAGATTTTTTGACCCTTGAATTTTGGAGCTGATGACAGACTTTAACCTCTTGCCTATTAAAAATGTCAAATGTCAATGTCAATTTATTTATATAGCACATTTAAAACAACATAGGAATGCTGTGGCCAAAGTGCTTTACAATAAAAGAAGAAAAAAAAAAACATACAATTAACCTGAATAACATAAATAGAAATAAAATAAATGAACATAAATAAAACAAAATAATACAGTAAATAGAAGTAATGTTACATAATCACAATGAGGAAACCATCAGTATTACTGAAGGTCACGGAATGCTAGTGAATAGAAATGAGTCTTTAATCTTGTTTTGAACAGTTCAATTGTAGACAACTCTTTTATGTAATGAGGTAAAGAGTTTCACAGGCGAGGAGCAGCAGCTGCAATAGCCCTGTTCCCTTTAGTTTTACACTTGTTACAAGGGACAACAAGAGACAACTGACCAGAAGATCTAAGCACTCTAGATGGCTGGTGTAAAACACACAATTTAGATAAATAAGCAGGAGCAAGCCCATGTAAAGATTTAAAAACTAGCAACAAGATTTTAAAATCAATTTGAAAACTGACAGGCAGCCAGTGTAAAGAAGCTAAAATTGTGGAAACAGAATCAGACTTTCTTTCCCCCACCAGAAAGTGAGCAGCAGCATTCTGGACCAACTGTAACCTGCGTATCAGGGATTTCTTAATCCCAGAATACAGTGAGTTGCAGTAATCAAGGCGAGAAAAAATAAAAGCATGAATAGCTTTCTCAAGATCCCAAGAAGATAAAAAAAGGACTTACCTAAAAGACGAAGCTGGAAAAAGCAACTCTTGACTACTGAATTAATCTGTTTCTCAAAAGAGAGGTTACTGTCAAAAATAACACAGATTGCAGATTTGAGGTTTGCAAAAACAGACAAAGAGACGAAAAGTCCAAGACCAATTTGGGCTTTAGCTGATGGACCCACTATAAGCACCTCCGTTTTATTTTGATTCAGATCAAGAAAATTATTAGCCATCCAGGGTCTTAGTTCAGAAAGACAGTTGTGCAGTTGATTCATTGCAGAGTTGCAGATGAGAATATAAACCTGTGTATCATCAGCATAGCAGTGAAAAGAAATGTTAAATTTCCTAAAAATAGCTCCAATAGGGTGGTATATAGAGAATAAGATAGGACCCAAATGGATCCCTGAGGAACACCACATTTAAGAGGAGCAGTAGACAAAAAAGAGGAATTTAAAGTCACTAAAAAGTGTCTACCACTTAGATATGACCTGAACTAGTTAAGAGCAACCCCTTTAAGCCCAATGAGATGTTCAAGCCGCAACAGCAATATCTGATGGTCAATAGTGTCAAAGGCATTGGACTGGTCAAGGAGGACAAGGACTGCAGCGCCACCTGGGTCAGTAATAATAGAGATGTCATTGCATACATTCAGGAGTATTCTTTTCCATTTTTTGCTTACATTTTCTGGTCCATTCTTTTCCTTTATTTGTTTTGGGCTTTTAAATCAGTACAATGTATAACCAAACAGTGAGGTCATAAAGAGTCGAAGAACCTAGGTGATCCTTATATATTTTGTAAATGGCAAAAACATCAAAAGAAAAGAAATATGATAGAAACATGTTTTTCAGACACAAGTCAAAATGACTGCACCAAGATGGCATCAAAAGGGTTTTTCACTACTTCAAGGTGGAAGAGGCGAGTTCAGGAGGTGGAAGCCAGATTTGACAAAACACCACCAACTCCTGGTTCAGAATATAATTTTTTTTCCTTGTTATCATCCCCCAGTATTGTTTAGTGCTCACAATAATCTCCAGGCACCTTAATGTGTCCTTAAGAAATTATGAGTGGCTAGTCCACAGGCCCACCAAGTAATATGCACTATACACACAAGAAACAATCTCCCACTTAGCTCCATTTTATGTTTTTCTGCCCACATCCATTCAAGAAGAAAAGCTTGTACAACTGAATTTCCTGCTTTTAGATGTATCTGTAGTCACTTCAAGGGTGAAAAATGTTCCCCACAAAATCACATGGACTCAGTTACAGAGGCCTCCCTGGGCAGCCCCAGGATTTTATGAAATCCTAAGCACTTTCTAATGAATTAGTGAAAATAAAATAGATATAAGTGGGGTACAATATTCTGGGTTAGGTGACCCTCATGTGGGCATTTACCCATATTATAATTTCCAGCCAGAACAAGAAGTATTACAGGCCTGAAATGTCATACCTGCCATACCATTAATATTGGTCCTCTGGACATTAAGTAGTCTACACTTGTATTATTTCTAATGACCTCATAGTTTCTTACTCATCCTTACCCTTCTTACCCTAGCAATTAATTTAAAATCAAAATGATTTTAACTTTATATATTTGGACATCATCTCCATATATTTCAATTCCAATGACACATATTCCAAAATTTTATATATTTACCTGTTTGGCGGCCCATGATATATACTTTATATTTAGTAATGGGGATACCTTTGTGTGTTACCCTTCCCCAAGCAAAACTGGGCAGGGCAAGATGTCTACCAAAAAACAGAGAATCTATTGGACAGCTAAATATAAGAATATGGATTAAACATTGGGAGAAAAAAAAAGTAACACATTAATAAAAAGAAAGAAAGCTCTAGCAATCTCATTGGGCTTGACTTGTCCAAACTAAGCAGAATTAAAAAAAAAAAAACTTGCAGTATTCTCATTTGAGAGGTGCTTTATCCGACCATAATGAGTACTGCCAGCAAAAATATAACAATGATTCCTGTGTGCTGGCAGAAACAGCACAGCATGGCTAATTTGCAAGCATAATTACCCATGTGTCCAGCTACGATCTAAAAATAAGACTTAAAGGATCCCACCTGCTTTCCTTCCTCATGCCAGAATTAGACCCTGTTAAATAATAATAATAATAATAATAATAATAATAATAATAATAATAACAAAAGATGTATTATTATTTACAAGGCATTTCTTCTTGATGAAAGAAAAAGTGTGAAGCTTTTAAATAGATACTGTACATGTGAAATAAGAGAGATGTGCCTGAAACACTGACTTTAAACAATGGAATGAGCCAGTCTCATAGCGCTGCTTTGTGCTTATCATCAATTTGTTGTATTTTATTTGTGGTATGCATTCCATCTGCATCTTTTAATGTTTGAAGAATAGTGGCACAGTGGTTTGCTTTGGTTTACTCACAAATTTCCCTGAAGAATACATGTGCCAATAGTTCAATATGTTTGGTCCACTTGGAGACAAATTGTTTCATCTGAACAAACAGAGAGACACCTAAATGCACCTAAAAGGTGATATGAAGAGACTAACCAGTTGCTTTTGCAAATGTATACTTTCATAGGTGTGTTTTTACTTGTGAGTATTGATTACTATATGCTGGTGAGTAGATCATTCCAGAGCTGTAGGGTCTTGTAGATAAGGAATACCTCCTCTGTTAATATGATTTATACATACAATTGCAAAAAAAACACCAGGATCATGCAATGTACAGTACAGTCTGTACTGTACTGGCACTAATAAGTTTTGTAAAAGAAAGGGTGGGAAAAGGCATTTACAACTCTAAAAACATGACTTGTAGAATGTGCTACTTGACATTTAAGAAAAGGCAACTCCAGTGCTTCTTAATATTCAATAACCACAAGCCATTTTAAAACAAGCATTTTAACAACAATCACTTCAGATTTCCACAGTGGCACACATAGGTCACAATAAAGTCCAAGTTAGAGAAGAAATTTTCTCTATTGTACAAAATGCCATTTGGTTGTCAGTTCTTTAATTTGAATTGTCTGAGCATTTTAGACTTTTGTAGAAAAGTCCATTTTAGTGACATTATTACGAAATGGTGGCCTTTTAGGGCTGCCACACTCCTATGTCTGCCCATTGAGCAGCATGCCTGACCTCAGATGAGGGTGAAACTCCTAACTATGGAGGAATACCAGAAATAACAGCAAGTTTATTGACAACTAGTAAAGTTCTCATTATTCAACTGCTTCCTGCTTTCTTTATGTCACAATTATTATTGCATTTTTTAACTACTGTATACAAGTCACTTTTCTTCTTCATTTATTATGCTGTCTTTCTTAGTCTTTTTTTAAAATTACAGATTACAGTAAACATCTTGTACGAAGCATACATACATGTTAGAGGGTCACTTTCCAGGCTCGTCTAAGTTAAGCACTGCCACCCTAGGACACCAGGTGGCGCAATCACAAACCGCCTTGTCTCCTTTTCCAACCACAGCTCCAGGAAAACACCCAGTGAGGGCAACTGACCTCCCCCCTTCTGGTCCATGGACTATAAAAGCAGAACACTCCCAGAAGGAGACATCTCATTTAGACGATGGGCAACCCACAAGATGGAACTCCAACCCTTAAGCCTGACTGCTGTACACAGATTCCTTACTTTAGTCAATGGCTAGTTATATTTTTGCTAATCTCTGTGCCATCGAGTGCCTGTTATTTTTGTTTAAGCACTTTGTAAGCAAATGGGGTGTCCCATTTGGCACCCCAATATTACATTTAAGTTCCTGCCTAAATACTGGTCGACAACAACACGTTAAACCTTGTGGGCTAAAGTAAGGGAAAAGAAAAAAAAAGTGCTTGAAACTGCCTGTCTGTTAAACTTGGACATCTTGACTTCATTTGTACCAGTGCATCTAAATTAGAAAATCAGATCATATATGACATTTAACATTGTGTTTTGTTCTATAATAACAGTTTACTTATAAGAAGTCTTATTCTGCAAACCAAATGTTTTGACAACACTTTAAATGATTAACTACTTTGAGACCTTTGTTGGGTATTTCTAGAATATGCCTTTTATCTGAGTGCTTGTTGGTGGGAATGAAATGTTTACTAGCTACTATATGTAAATGAACCTAAGTGATAAGGGGAGCTACTCTCTTTAAGACTATGCAGACTTGCTATGGAGAGCATTGCTGCTCACATAGTGATCATCAGCCAGTTGCTGGATTTTATTTATAGCAATGACTCAAGACTTTTTTATTTACTAATTATTTTCTGCAAAGGTTTAGCCCAACTTTTCTCTCTGATTATATTTATTTATTTTTAGAATTAGAGCATAGGTAGTGTGGAGGCTGGCCCTGACACAGACAGGCAGACACGTACATTTCACCGAACACACATATACACTATTTACAAGAGTCCTAAGTGCCACACAAACCCCACAAGTCCCCAAAGTCCTGGCCACACAATGCCTTCACTCTCCTCTTCAGGCCGCCTCCTTGCCTACTCCAGCAAGCTCAGTCCATTTCCACCCAACTCTCATGCCGAATGAAGGGAGGTGGCCCCTTTTATCCACACCCGGATGTACTCCAGGTGCATCCCGGCAATCTACCACCGACACGCCCCATGTTGGGGAAGTGCCGGCTGTATCCCCGGAAGCACTCCGGGTGTCCCTAGTCCTCTTCCCCCCAGTACTTCCTGGTGTGGTGGAAGTGCTGTGGTCCAGGGTTCCAAAGGCATGGGGGTGCCCCCTGGCAGTGACCACGGGCCCCTACAGGGTGGAGCTTCAAAGCTCTGTACCCGTGGCCCCCAAAGGAACCAGGGCGGTCGCCCCCAGATGGTCTGGGAAAGGTGCAAGCCCTCCTCCGGTCCTCCTGGGCATCCCGGTCGGGTCGCCACCCCAGCCACCTCTGACAGTGCCCCACTGCCAGCGAAGACCACTCGGGAGGAGTGGCACGTCCCGTGAGGGCAGCTTACCCCCGAAGCGAGTCCTACTCTTGAGACACCGGGGTCCAGCTTGGCACCCATGGGCCTACTCTTTCGGCACCCTCTCCGAGGTTGTCGTGCCCCTCTGGTTGGAGCCACTCACACCCTCATAGCCTCCGCCAGCTGTGGCAGCACCCCCTCGCCATCGGAGAGTCCTCCTGTCAGACGGCCTGTCCGATGACGGCAGGTTCCCAATGAAGCGGGTCCTAATGCTCGTCCAGGGTCTGGTCCTGTAACAAACAGAAACAAGGGGGCAGAGTCGCTGCCTGGACACCCTTCCTTGGTGTCCCTCTGTGCCGCGCACTGGCAGCGCTCCCCCCTCCATCCGGTAACCCGGTACTTGCTTGTTCGGCACCCCCTCCGCAGGTTCCGTTTCCCTCCTGTTGATGCAACCGACGTGACCGCCTGCAGTCCTTTCCTCTCCACTGACCTCACGGGTTCCCTCTGCCTCTGAACAGGTGGAAAGACCCATCTGGGATGCCATTGTGGAGACTGGCCCGGACACAGACAGGCAGACACGTAGATTTCGCCCAGCACACGTTTATTTACACTATTTACAAGAGTCCTAAATGCCACACAAACCCCACAAGTCCCCAAAGTCCTGGCCACACAATGCCTTCACTCTCCTCTTCAGGCCGCCTCCTTGCCTCCTCCAGCAAGCTCAGTCCACTTCCACCCGACTCTCGTGTCAAATGAAGGGAGGCGGCCCCTTTTATCCACACCCGGATGTGCTCCAGGTGTTTCCCGGCAATCTACCACCGACACGTCCCCGTGTGGCAGAAGTGCTGCAGTCCAGGTCTCCAAAGGCATGGGGGCAGCCCCTGACGGTGACCACGAACCCCTACAGGGTGGAGCTTCAAAGCTCTGTACCCGTGGCCCCCAAAAGAACCAGGGCGGTCACCCCCAGATGGTCTGGGGAAGGCGCAAGCCCTCCTCCGATCCTCCTGGGCGTCCTGGCCGGGTCGCCACTCCAGCCACCTCTGACAGTAGGTAGAGTAACTGGATGATGATTGTGCAGTGCCGTTGTTGTATTTCATTTATGTTAATTAGTTTCTAGTTTGTTTTTGATGTACTTTAACAAATCTTTATGTGATAGTTCTGCACTTAGTGAGTGGTATAATCTACTCTTGCATTTTGCCCTGAGAGTTGTCATAGTGCTTGACGCCTGCAGTTGGTGAGGAACACCGTGCAAGAACAACATATTTTGTACTATTGTATTGTTTTTCTGAGGTGGCAGTGATAGATTGCCCATCTAGCTCTGTAAAGAGGTTTACTTGTATTCTGTTTTGTGTATTGTATTTACCCCATTTTGTGCCACCCATTACATGTCCAACTTACCTTGAAGGGGATCTCGCTCTGAAATATCATTCCAAAGGTTTCTTCTATTTTTTTCCTACAAGGTTATTTTGGGAGATTTTTCTTGTCTTCTTAGAGAGTCAGGGCTGCAGGGCAGTCAAAAGACAGAGCTTCTTAAAACCCAGCAGGGCATTCCTTGTGTGATTTAGTACTATACGATAAATACACTGTTGTTGTTGTTTAAAGTCTAGGGTTTTAACCACAAGGTCTGCACAGATAGAACCTGTTCTACTTAGGCAGGATATGACATGGCAGTCACATCAAACACAAAATGCTGGGAATTTAGTTTGTGTAGTAATTACATGAGGCTGTAGTCAAAGGTTGGTTGAACTTTGTTACCATTGGAGTGGCCACTGATATGTCCACTTGCTTAACTGCTACCTTTGTTTCTAAAAAACAATGTTGCTACACTCTCTATAGAACCTTCATGCACGACTTGACTTGCTGACTGGGGTGAAGCGTAAGAACTTATATCACTTACCTCTAAAAGGCAGTTATGAAAAAATTATCAACCAGAAGAGAGAAAAGGATTTTTCTTCAAGGATATTTCTTCAGAAAGCAGAATGTGAGGTCTTTTTGCAGTGGTTTGCGAAGGATTACTGCACTAATTAAAATTGCTGAATGAAAGGTGCTATATAAAATGGTTAATTGGGTGTCTCAAAGAACACTGACCAAGGAAACAGTAGAATCATAGAACTTGATGATAATTTTTCAGCCTCAACAGTCAATCTGTAATCTTACAGTTATACAGAATTGCTTTATTTGCATATTTTGTGCATTCACCCAGCCCTGTCAAGTTGCAGGAGCATATCATGAGCTTTATAGGGACCAAGGAAATAGCAGAGAAAGATGTTAGGGGGAATACCGGTTATTACCAATTAACTGACTTATAAGAAACACTATCAGTCATCCTCCAACACCCTGGTATCTTAATTTATTTGAATACATTGACACGGTAGCCCTAAAGTACTCTCAACACACCATCTATTCAGTCCAGAGTGTGACAGAGGTTCACTGGTGTAATGAAAGCAAGCGTTCATCAGTGTTTTTATTTATTTATTTTTTTTTGTTTATTATTTTTTTCATCATGTATGCTTGATGTACAAGTTACACAGCATAAAGCACATGCTAGCCTTTGTATTGAAAATTTGCTGGCCTTTCACTGACTGCCACTTACATCCCATCAGTCCACCTGTGCCCTTCAATTGTTCACAGTTATAACACAAAAGAGGAGTCATCTGCAAATCTCCCTGCTCTTATTGTTGCTTTTGTTGTGTACCTAGTTCGAATAAAGATATTGGGGGATTATTTATCTGTAGGCAAGAAAACAAGTCAGGACCCAGTCCCACATCTAGATTTATATCAGCCATGCCAATGCGTTACATCAGTAAATTAATTCTAGGGCCGTTACATTTATCAGCATAAGTCAGCTTTGTTGTGCAAATACTTTTGCAGGAAACATGAAAGTATACATCATTTATGCCAGATAATCTGCATGATTACTCGAGACAAATAGACAAAGTCATGGGAGATTTGGTTGTTTGCATGACATTAATTGGAAATGTGAGAATGCAGTTTAGGATTAATTGATCATTAAAAATCAGTAGAGGCTGAACTTCTTGAAGTGTGGCAGAGATCTGTGATAAGGGCTATCCAAGAGGGTTAGGCGCAGGAATCACAAAAAAGGGAGGGGGTTGCTTTTTTCATGTGTGGACCCCCATCTCTCCTGGCTTCTGCCTTTTGTACTTTCCACATCATCTGGATAAGCACCATCACCAACACTCACCTCATAAACAGAACAAAACAGTATGTGAGGGGGCTGGTTCTGCCCAGAATACAGAATTACCTATGCACTGAAGGACACAGGATGATTTAGCAAAAAGGATTATTAATTGCTACAATGAAGTCACTTAAAAAAATTAGAAGAATTAAAAGTTAACGCAATTTATTTTTAATAAAAAAAATCAACAGCCCAATAATGCTCAGCACAGGAAAGCAATTCTGAACTGGCTTGTCCAGTTTTAAGCTGACATCTGTCCAGGGTGTTGGTCCATCACAGAAACCTGATTAAACTTTGGTGCAATTTTTCTTATAAAACCTGGAATTTAGGCCTGGTCAAAGAGAGCCACAATGGCAAACCATAGTGATTTATGCCATCATGAATACGTTTGGGCATGTGACCTCTCCTCCTCAGCATTTCTTATGTACAGTGTGGTGAGTTGTTAAGGTCTTGCTAGGTCATTAATTTTTCAAAAACTGCAGTATTATGTGTAAAACCTTGGTTGGCATGGTAGTGCAGTGGTTAGCAATTGTGATTCATAGATTGAGAATCCAAGCTTTGAATTCTGTGGCAGGTTGTTGTTTATTTCGAGTTTACATGTCTAGTGGTTTTCTTTTTTCTTGGAACTCTATTTTATGTGTTAGGTAAAATGATGAATCCTAATTGTGTATGTAAGCAGATAATGTGATGGACTGGCTCCCATCCAGATGTCATGAAATGTGTGCCTTGGAACTCCCAAATCCACAATCAAGTTTCTGACTCAATAGGGTCAAAAATTGAATTTGGCTTGAACACCTCAAAATATATCTTTAGATGACCCCATATACACAAAAACATGAAAATGTCCTTTAAGGAGAGGAACTATGGAACTATTATAAAACTACCTTGGAAGGATAGGGCTGATGCAGAATCTTTATGAAAAAAATATATCTTCTTATATAATACGCTACCGTGGTTGTCCTTTTGTCTGTCCAGGATTTTAAATCACCTGTAGCTTGCAAACCGTTTGACCTATTGACCTGAAATTTGGTACACATATAAGACGTGAAGTCTGCTATCTGCTTTCGGGATGATGATTGACCTCCAAGGTTATGCCTCTTTTTATTTGTATTTTATTTTATTGTAGAATCAACTCTCGAGGGCGGCTGTACAGCGCATGCATACGGGCGTCGTTCATCATCCCTACCACCTTCACCGTCACTTCCCCTACCTCTTCATATCTTAAATCATTGAGGCAGATTGAAGACTTAAGTGACAGCTTAAGTGAAAAATTAAGGAAAACGTACTAAGTAATTGCAACAGAAACACTGACATAATTTTAACATGAAAAGATGCCGACAAAAGAAGAGAAGAAGTGGCCCACTAGGGTGGAGAAAATAAGAGCTGCTCAGGGAGAAGCAAGCTCATCAACCTCTCAGCAAATGAATGTTAAACATACAGAGAAAGAGTATGAAAATTAGTCTATTTATAATACACAAAAAAGCCCCCAAAAGATATCCATCCATTTTCCAACCCGCTGAATTCAAACACAGGGTCACAGGGGTCTGCTGGAGCCAATCCCAGCCAACACAGGGCACAAGACAGCAACCAATCCCGGGCAGGGTGCCAACCCACCGCAGGACACACACAAACACACCAAGCACACACTAGAACCAATTTAGAATCACCAATCCTGCATGTCTTTGGACTGTGGGAGGAAACCGAGTGCCCGGAGGAAACCCACACAGACACAGGGAGAACATGCAAACTCCACGCAGGGAGGACCCGGGAAGTGAACCCAGGTGTCCTAACTGCGAGGCAGCAGCACTACCACTGCGCCACCGTGCTGCCCCCAAAAAAGCATAGAAACATAAAATTGGGAAAAAACAGTTCAAAATCGCAATCCATGAAAAAAAAAGCAAAAGTAATGATAAGAGAATCCAGAAGATCAATACTTACTATGATCAATCAAGGCATGAGCTGAGAGAACTTTGTTCACATTCTGTGGCGGTGGGGGGGATGGGATACCAGGCTGCTTGCTGCTTGTCTTCATCAGCACATTTACAGGACAAAACACGCTGACAGAGAGGTGCGAATGGATTTAACGTGGGCTGGATCTACGAGTTTTTTCTTAGGCTCTGGTAATTCCATTGTTAAGCTGGGGCTTCAACACTGGCTAAGCCATAACAACAGGGAAAGATGGACTAAAACCTTTACAGGTCCCTAGGTGACTTTTCTCCTTAAACAAAGAGTAAATGCAATGTGTGGACACTGGGTTGTTAAATGCAGTGCATCATTTCTTATTTTTAATTTTGTTGCAAGATCTGATCTCCTTCCTTCTCCTTCTTGGTCATTTCAACTTGCAGATACTCAATTGTTTCATCCAACAATTGGTGAAAAGGCTCCTGCCATCACAGGCCCTTGGTGCACACCAGAATGCCTTGATGGTAGATACCAGTGTAGGGTTTACATTAAGACAAGTACTACTAGGACAGACTTTGGTTTCTTATGACTCTAAACTGGGTTAGGTTGGTTTAACTTTGTTTAAAGCTGCTATGTTGTGAATAATCCAGTACCATTTCTTAAGCATCTTGACTTAAAAAGAGATGCATAATCAATATATGATACTGGTACTCTATAAGCTACTGAAGTGGAAGCTGGGATTTGGCAAACTTTGTTCAAAAAGGTCATAGAGGAGATCTGTTTATGTCGTAGGCTTTCTGTTATGATTGTAAGATGAATCACATTGCTGGTAATTTTTATATGTATATTATGTGCCATGATGGCACAAAGGATGATGCTGCTGCCATACATAGAACATTAGAACACTCTAAACGAGAACAGGCCATTCAGCCCAACAAAGCTCGCCAGTCCTATCCACTTGTTTCCTCCAAGAAAACATCAAGTTGAGTTTTGAAAGTCCCTAACGTCTTACTGTCTACCACACTACTTGGTAGCTTATTCCAAGTGTCTATCGTTCTCTGTGTAAAGAAAAACTTCCTAATGTTTGCGCGAAATTTACCCTTAAAAAGTTTTCAACTTTGTCCCTGTGTTCTTGATTAACTTATTTTAAAATTCAAGTCTTGATCCACTGTACTAATTCCCTTTATAATTTTAAACACTTCAATCATGTCATCTCTTAATCTTCTTTTGCTTAAACTGTATAGGCTGAGCTCTTTTAATCTTTCCTCATAATTCAACCCCTGTAGTCCTGGAATCAGCCTAGTCGCTCTTCTCTGGATCTTTTCTAGTGCTGCTATGTCCTTTTTGTAGCCTGGAGACCAAAACGGCACACAGTACTCAAGATGAGGCCTCATAGTCTTGGTCTCAGATCATTGCTTGTGTAGGTTTCAGTATACATATGTTCTTACTGCTCCCCTATCATAAAGATGTTTTTGTGAAGTAAATTAAAAATAATATAATATGGTCAAACCCACTTAATTTAAACTAGGGTCACAGAGGTCTAAAGCCTTTTGTAGGTGCATGAGGTATAAGGAAGAAATAAACACTGGAAGAATAACCAGTTTATCACACACATGCATATAGCCACAACACAGAGGATCACCATTTAGGATCACCAATCAACCAGATAAATATGTTTTAGGATATATGAGAAGAAACCTTAACTACCTAGTTGGTTTCATTGGCAACTGTAAATTGGCTTAGTGTGGGTATTTGCATTAGTGTGCCCCCTGATTGACTTGTAGATGTGCCTGATTTTAATTGTTTGATTTAGTATGGGTGCTAGAAAAGCCTCAGCCTCTCTGTTACCCTGTATTGGAATAATATAGGTAATTAAATGTTTGGATAAATGTCAGGCAGTCATTTTCCAACCTGCTATATCCTAACGCAGGGGTCCCCTGGAGCCAGTCCCAGCCAACACAGGGCACAAACCCACCACAGGGCACGCACACTAGGGAAAATTTAGGATTGCCAATGCACCTAACCTGCATGTCTTTGGACTGTGGGAGGAAACCCACGCAGACACTGGGTTGACATGCAAACTGCACACAGGGAGGACCTGGGAAGAAAACCCAGGTTTCCTTACGGCAAGGAAGCAGCGCTACCACACCACCACTGTGCCGGCCTGGATAAATGTCAACATATTTTATTTCTTAGTTATTTAATTTTACCAGTATATAATAAATTGACATTTTACATACTAATGTATCCATATCGGCACCCATTTGGGAACCAGTAGGGAATGCTGGGAGGAGCAGTCCTGCAATATAACCCTGTCTGGGGACCATGGATGCCACAAGGGGGTGCTGTCAGAAGTACTCCCATGTCCTTAATAAATGTAACTGCATTCCCTTGTTCAGGTAAGTCAGAGCTGGGAGGAGGTAGAGCAACACTCAGCTGGAGGAGGGCAATGTGATGGTGAGAGAGAGTATCATGGAAGGAGAAGAGATTATTGTGGAGAGACAGAGAGAAATATGTGCTTTTGCTACTTTTTGAGGGAATTTGTTTCATAAACCATCCTTTATTTGAACCGGGACTCTTTGTGTGTTTGTTTTGAGGTTTTGGGCAGGCTGACACCCCAGTTTCTATTTCACAGTGCAGTCACTTGAACCACAAATTAAAGAGCATGAAACAGACATTTTCCTTTTTTCCTTTTCACATGTCATGCTATTGTTTTTGTATCTGATGTTGAGTGGTCTTTTGAATTCAAGCTTGTACTGGAGAATACTTCAGCATAGAGTTCTACTTTCAGGATTGTGATTTGGCATTTGTGCTGTACTGCTTATGCAAGGTGGCAGAAGTTTTGGTAGAAAAAGGAATCAGAAGGTGGCATTTAGATGCATTGACTGCTGGACCATTTATTACCAGGATGCTGCAGTATAGATCTATGCATTTAAGATAAGTAATTAACACCATCATAGCTTGTAAACACATGCATGTGCCACAAGTATAACTCACTTCTTTCCACAGTCCAAGCTTGTTGCACATAAAACATTTGGTAGTTGGTGATTTTGCGCTCAGTGAGCTGCAGAATGTCCAACTAGTACTGTCGTGACAGTCATGACTAGTCGGATGCCTTGTGATGAAGAAATGCCTTTTGGGGCAGCTATCTGCATTAATGCCTATGATGCCCAGTGCACTGGCACCTCTGCACACACTCAAACTCCGGGCCTCTATAATGTAACTGAAGGGATATTTGGTGTAAAATGAAACCACAGAACCAAAGAAAATATTTAAAAGTAATAAAGTTCCTGAAAGACAAAACATATTCTAATGTCAAGCACACCAAATTACATGAAGTCCTCTGCAATGACACAGAATTAATATAAATACAACAATAAATAAAAATAAGTGATGGTGAATATGTACAGTATTTAAAATGGCTAAAAAAAACAAATGAAATGACACAAGCACAAAAACCATACAAGAAATAAAGTGAAAAATAGACAACCTTATATACAAGAATGCTTAATAAGGCTCACTGTCTAATTTGCTCAGCTAAAGTTCTCTCTCTAATGCCAGACAGTCAAAAGACGACCGCTGCTGGATGTCCCTTGTTTTAATATGCCAAACCAATCTACCTAGCCAAGCATTAAAACCAGTCAGTGAAGCCACTTGTGACCTTCTAACCCTGCAGCCTTGATTTCGACAGAAGCCTTTCTATTTCTTGGGCATCTTGATCCCGCATAGATATGTGGCTGCTGGCACACAAACAAAAGTGCACATGCCTCCAACTTCAGACAATTTCCTGAAATAACTTTCATTTTTACTCTTTTCCCTGGGCTTCCAAAACTCATGGTTCCTCTGTACGCCCGGCTTATGAGCCTTTATTATCAGCTGGTTTCTCCTCCATGAATTATGGAGCTAGACGTCCTTCACAAGTATGACATAAAGTAATGCTGGGATATCGGTGTGCCAGCGTCTAAGAATTAAAATGGGTGACAGCCCTTCTCATACCACCACCGACTCATTTGGTTCCAGAACCTTTTCGCCTATCATGCAGGTAAGTTAAATTTTCATAACCATCCATTCATCCATCCTCTTCCGCCACGCCGATCTGCCTGTCAATCTCCTGCTTCATTATTCACTCACTCATGAACAAGACCCCGAGATACTTGAACTCCTCCACTTGAGGCAGGATCTCGCCCCCAACCCTGAGAGGGCACTCCGACCTTTTCCAGCTGAGGACCATGGTCTCGGATTTGGAGGTGCTGAATCCCATCCTAGCCGCTTCACACTCAGCTGCGAACTGATTCAGAGAGAGCTAAAGATCACGGCTTGATGAAGCAAACAGAACAACATCATCTGCAAAAAGCAGTGACCCAATCCTGAGCTCACCAAACTGGACCCCCTCGATGCCCTGGCTGTGCATAGAAATTCTGTGCATTACAGGTAATTTTCATAACTAAGCTATAAGAAGATAAATGACTATAGTCTTTCATAGTCATTTATTATACCGCCTCCAAACATCCTGTGATACGGCCTGAACTAGGTAACTGACAGCAAAGATCTCCAGAAAGCTGTCTGTGTCTAAAGTTGCTGAAAACTGAGATATGAGTTTTCTCATATGTTGCATCGAAAAGGGTAAACATAATCAAAGCCAAGAAGCACAAGATGTAAATTGTAATCAGAGGGCAGAAAAATAATGGGAAACCAGAACATGTAAAAACTAACAATGTTAAAAGACACAATGGGTTTTGTCTCAAGAGACCATGGAACAGTTGGAATAAATGACACTTATAAGCCGGATGATGATGTACATATTTTATTGTTTGATTGTAATGTTTTTTTCTTTTTGTTAGTTTTTAATATTCAGTGCCATTTTAATTGTTTTTTCTGATGTATGTTTAGTTCATTAAGTATCTGCTTGTGTTAAATGGCTAAAAATAATAATTATTTTTATTTCAATCTTGTTTACTTACAATTTTACCGTTCCGATTTGTTTGAAAAAGAAATTATTGTATTGGGATGATTTTTAATAGTATAGCAAGATAATTTTAGTTCTTGTCTGCTGGTTATGTTCTTTTAATATCTAGATAAAAATATTTTTTTAAATATCTATAATAATTATAATTTGAAATATTTTGATTTTGACCAATGAGGGGCATTGAAATTCAACCCCTTATTAGGATCAAAAATATGAAATATAATATTTATAAAAATTAGATATATTGGAGTTCTTAATTTAGGATATGTAGAGGACCTGTAGATAGACATTACAACTATAATAATTAGTAGAATGGGTGGGGCCTGTAAAATAAAAAATAATTTATGAATGGAGTAAGTGTACCCATGCAATTGTTTGGTATGGCCTTCGGGCTAATATCCCCTACCCTAATCCTGACCTCATTTAAAAAGTTTAAAAGTGTAATTAACTGGTAATTTCGAAAGGATGATATCTCTAAGGCCCATAGCCTGCTCCATGTATGCCAGTACCGCTTGCAATCTCTTTGCAATGTTTAAGCTGATATAGCTGATATATGAGGTGTGATCAAAAAATCTGGTGAATGTTAAATAAAATTACAGTAAAAGACACATTGCCATCAATCCTCATCAAAATGCTCCCCCTCGCTTCGAACACACTTATCCCATTGCTTTGCCACTTTCTAAAGCAGTTCTAGAAGTCCTCTTCTGTCACGTCGATCAAGATCCAACATCAAGGTGATGATGATGGTGTTTTTTGATCTTGATAGAATTGTACAAGCTGAGTTTGTACCCAGGAACATTAAGGCGAATTCTAAATATAATAAAGGCTTATTAGAGTGTTTAGGAAATGACGTGAGAAATGGGTAAATGGTTTCATCCTCTATTGTGACAATACTCCTTTTCAAACATTGCTTTTGGTACAGCAATTTCTGACATTCACGAAAGAGAACATCTAGAACTGCTTCAGAAAGTGTCAAGAACGATGGGATAAGTGTGTTCAAAGCTAGGGGGAGTATTTTGATGGGGATTAATGGCCATGTGTCTTTTAGAGTAATAATGTTTGTTTTTTTATTTAAACATTCACCGTATTTTTTGATCACACCTCATATTTACTGCCTTATTATGTATTATAAGGTTATTTGATCTTTCTGCCTGTGTTGCTGGGCAGTTAGATGAGCAGTGGGTTGCACTGCTCCCTCATTTCTCCAGGGACGTGGAATTCATTTCTTACGTTCTTTGACTGTGCAGGATTTTCCCTTTCTCCCCTTGTTCCTTTGAATTTTCCACTTTTTCACTTGGACTATAAAGACATAATATTAGGCTAATTGGTGATTGTAATATTTTTTGGTGTGTGCTGCCCTGTAAAGCTCTACCACAGAGTGGGTTCTAAAATATAGGTGACTGGATGGTTGTGAATCTTGTAACTGTATGATCAATACTTAACTGAATAAAAATGAGTCATCATTTCATATGTAAGATTAGTTTATTGTGTTTTGTTTCATATACAACCTATAAGACGAGATGTTTAATAAAAGAAACTGAATAATGACATTCAATGTAGACATGGTACCAGCCCCTCAAAGAGCTCACAGACAATGCAGCAGTATAGAGCCAATCAACCTAATGTGCACATCTTCAGGATGTGGGCAGGAAACCTTTAGGAAAACCCACACAGATAAAGGGAGAATATATTCAAAAAGTGATTTGAACCCAGGACTCAAGTAGTGAGACAGTAACCAGTGTGCCACCTTCCATCTGTTCATTCTTCATTGAACCTGCTTAGTCTAGTTTAGGTTGAATGACTGAAGGCTACTCCAGCAGCAACATGTGCAACTCTGAGGACAGTGACAGTTCATCATGAGACATTTTCATACATACACACACACACACACAAACTTACACCTAAATCTATGATTGTTTAAAACAATGCTAGTTTACAGTCATTAGTTTAACTAACCTGCTCTCGTTTGTACCAGTGGTCAACCACTGTACCTATGTGCCCCCAAAGAGACAATGACGGGGCCTCTATTCCTTCCTTCAAAATCTCCAAGGCTCCCCTCTTCTCATTAACCTTATAGCTTACAACTCAACTTGGCCATAATGTTCATTGTCTGTTGCAATAACCCAGAATTTACAAGATGTAGCTGTAACATAGGCTCAAGGAGTCCCATTACTTCAAAAGGCAACTGTGCTGAACTGGAAGGTTGGAAGACTTGTCTGTACTGGAGTTTTGACAAGGAAGCTATTAGTCCATAAGTTGCTGAGAAATAACAAGTGCATACACACCCAAATTAAAGCTTATTTACACAAGACCAGTTTAGAGTCATTAGTTAAACTAACCTGCCAATAACCAGACAATTTCTTCCTAGCTTTGTATATACTGTAGATGGACATACATTTCAGCATCCATTCATTCTGTTACTTATGTTCCTGCCTTGTCCTTCACCCTTTATTTTTCTCAGCATGACTGACTTCCATGATATTGTTAAAGTATTTTACATTTAGGTTTAATTTATTTTACAGTGTCCATCTTGAAGTTCACATGCAGTAATCTCCTCAGGTAGCAATAAATGAGAATTAATTTTCTCTTTTTTATGGACTGGGGATAGAGTTGTGCCAAGAACCTGAACCAAAGTCCCCTAACATTTTAATGATTTTTAACTAAAGCAAGTGTGCATTTAAAGTGGACTTGTATCTTTCAACAAATACTCTTGTTTACCCCTTAACGCTCTTCTTGTTTGACCTAATTCTGCAAACCTATCGGTAGCTCTCTAGGGCTTTTACTTTTCATTTAACTGTATCAATTTAGAGCAAATAATTGCACATTAATGGCTCTGAATCTTCAAATAATGGTGCTCAATTTCAGCTCAAATGTTGCACTGGTCATATTAAACTTCACTTATAGGCTTTTCTAATTAGTGGGGTTGATTAGAACTACAGAGTGTTCAATTGAAAAAAAAAAAAAGAAAAAAAAAGCCTTTACAAATGTGTGCCATTTTATGGTTTTTGAAAGAAATGGGCTCACTGATGTCAGTCAAATTTGAGTCATTTAAGAAATTAAATTTAATTGAACACTTAGATTTAGGTTTAGTCAGGCTTCAATGGCATATTTGTGGGTTCATACATGTACTTATTTTCATACTTTTGTGTTTTTCCACTGGAATGACCAGTTGGTTTGAGTAGTGGACTTCAAATACAGGTTCATTTAGGTGTAAGTTCACCTAGCCTTTTTTAATATTCTACAAAATGAATTAGTGTTAAATTGTTTTATGACTATCTCTATTTATACATCCTTCACAGTGATTCCTGTTTTCAGTGTTGATTTGTCCTCTATGAATATGTGCATTTGCGAGCCTTGTTATGAACTGGTGTCCCATCCAGGGTTGATTTCTGCCTTAAGCTTAATGCTGCCAGGATTGGCTCCAGCCACCAGAACCCTACATGGATTTAAATGGATTTAAGGAAAAGCATTATAATCAGTTATTTCTGTTTTATACCTTTTGTCCCGCAGCTTTGTGTCTATCATTTAAACATACTGTATCTATGATAGTGTACAGCACTTTGAGTGATTTATAAGAATAAAACAGATTTAATTTAGTCTCTGTAGTTTGAAATGAATTTGGTCTGTGGAAAGTTTAAGTCTTCTGTCAAAATCCTACTCCTTACAGGGCTGCTGCGTATCCTGCTGGTTTACTTTCAGTATCATTAAGGTCACAGTGGTGTTGTAGGGGAGATTATCTGAACATTTGAAATCAAATAAATAAATAAAAATTAAAAATCTAAAAATAAGCTTGCATGAGAGGAAGGACTTTGATAAAAAGCAGACATGCTGCTGTTTGTGGTTGGTTCAGCCCATCCCATCCAAATAGGCAAGTGTGCCTCATATTGAACTTGTTATAATCAGTTGTGAAGATATCTCATCATATAGACTCCATTACAAGCAGATAGTTCAGATTCCGTCTTCTTAGACAAATGTAGACACCTACCCAGATGTCATCTTGACTTATGGACAGGCACTGCAATTGCAGAGTTGGACACCTACTGCATGGGTCTATTGCATTGAAAAATTACTGTTTAAAATCCAAAATTTATATTATATAGTGCCTTTCACATTAAATATCTTTGAAACAAGCACTGGCTATACAATATATTTCTAACAAAAATATGTATTGGTTTAGGGCACACAGTAATTCATATTAATGAACTTAATTTACATTCTGACATCTATCTGTCAGTAGACATTCTAAAAAAAAAATGCCAATGATGTTTATTACACAAAATTTTGTTATGATAAAATACCGTTAGGGTAGCACAGTGGTAGTGCTCCTGCCTCACAGTAAGGTGATGAAGGTTCATGCTTCAGGTCCTACCTGTGTACAGTTTACACATTCTCTTTGTGTCCGTGTGGGTTTCCATCTAGGTGCTCTTGTTTCCTCCCACCGTCCAAAGACATGTAGTTTAGGCAATGCTAAATTAGCCTGTGTGTATGTGTGTGTGCGTGAGTGTTCACCCTGGTGCCCTATCTAGGTTTTGTTCCTGTATTATGCCCTAAGCTTGCTTGGACAGGCTCCAGCACTCCCCATGATCCTGCTCACAATTATGTGGGCTTAGGAAATAATATGGTAAAATACTGTTAAAACAGTTACATTGTCTAAAGTTTTGGTAATTAGCTAGTTTGTGAAACACTACTTAACCACTACCATTTACAATACCTCAGTTTAGGGCACTGCACAGACTGCTAAATACAAAGAAGCACAAAGCTGTATTTCAAAGAATCTACACTTCAGAAATCCTAGGGGATGGTGGAAAACAGACCTTACAATTGGCATCTCACAAAAACAGTGGAACTCAGAAATGCATAGAATACACTTTAGTTTCATAAGTGCCAAGCAATCCATAATTCAACCAAAAGCCTTTTATCAATCACATTTATCTCATTTAAAACTTTGCAAAATACTCAGGGCAAGACCCTGTCTGTGAGCACAGCCATCCTGGTCTAGCATCCTTAGGCCATATATTTTGGGAATGCACTAAATAAACATCATTCTGGACATAAATCGTTATATACTTCTCAAAAAATCTTGGTGTTACAATCACTTCTAATCCATGTTATATTCCTGGATGGCATTAAAATGCATATGGAGAAACTGATTGCAATAGCCTAAACTATGCTAATAGTACACACCCTTATTTTCAGCTGGAAGAACCCCAGGTCAGTTGGTAAGAGACACTAAATCAGTTGTTCACAGGTTCAGTCTTGATGGACCACTGTGGCTGCACATTTTCATCCCAACCAACTTTACTTTTAAGTGGACTCATAGCTTAATTTCAAAAGCCATAATTTCTTAGTCTCTGAATACACAAAAAGACAAAACTGAATTTCTAAATTATAAATAGTAAACATGTATGTTACATGGAGACACTTCAATGTTTTTATCTGTATTATTAAGGTTTTCATCATCCTTATCATGATTGTCATTTCCACTTTCCAGGTGCCCTTACCCTTATTTATTAATTACACTAGTGGGTCTTCTACTCTCAGATAGCTGCAGCCTTTCGCCATTCTGTGTTGTTCTGTCATGGCATTGACTACATTTATGATTAATATCCTTTATTAGAATGCAATTAAGGGAGCAAAAAATGTCAATTAATAGGAAAACGACAAAAGAGAGAGAAGTAGTATGGCACAAATTCAAATGTTTCTAAATTTGCTGGAACATTTTGAACGCAGGACATGAAAATGAGAAATACAACACTAACTAATTAAACAATGAGATCAACTAAAGGTAAACTGAAGCAAATAGAGCCAAAAACCACTGGGAACCATTGTTTTATATTATCTCAAATTAGAAAAAAAAAAACTAATTCTCTCTTAAAGAATATGTACAAAACATTTTTAAAACATGGCAAAAATTAATTTATCTTAGTTTAGAATAAGCATGATGGACCTGTGATTGACTTTGTTACACTATTAATTGTTTTATTATTTTTAAAAACTTACATTTTTATTTTGCTCTTACTATTTTAGAATTAAAACATACATTTGATTCCAGTCTGTAACAGCAAGTGTAATTTATGATACTTGTAAACGTTAGCTTTACAACGTAACACCCACCCACCCCCCACCCATTTGACACTGCTGTATTCACATAGACGTGATATAACAGAGGTCAACTCAGATCATGACAACGGTTCTACATTGGAGCAAGAACCACTTTTGCCATTGCTCTACTTTGTATATGTGCATGGGAAGCTCTGCACTCTACTTTTGAATTTACGCTGTAGGAAGTAAGTAAATAAATAAAGGTAAATAGGTAAATCAAATTTGATTATTTACTGGAATCAAATGTATGTTCTTATTCAAAAATAGTAAGAATACGTGCATTTCATTTCTCAAAACGGACTCGTCTGGGATCGAACCCATGAAGTTTTGATTACCAGTCAACAGTTGATAGCGTTGCAAATGCGTGTCGCACCGTAACACAGGTTCTTTTTCTGCAGTTATATTCATGAATAGAAGCGCACTTGTTCTGTTATATCTGTACCTTTTGTGAAAGTGTTTATTTGATATTTGGAATTCAGGCTTCACACATTATACACTTCATGTCTACATTTTCTCAATTATTACTAAAACATGAAAAATGTTTCTGTTTTAATGATGTGTTTACATAGATCGTTGTAGACACGGAACACACATGAAATGCAAGTGTTCCAAATAATGATATAGTATTTATAAAAGGTGTCATTTTGCTTGACTTTTCACTCTATACAGCTTCAAGCAACTGGTAAATAGACTTGAGCTGAGAAAACTGTGCCGGGTGGGGGGATGTGATAGCAGGCTGCTTGCTGTTTGCTGCTTAACCACACATTTAAATGACAAAAGACACTGACGGAGAGGTGAGAAGCGATGTAAGGTGGGACAGATCTACGAGTTTTTTCATAGGCTCTGGTAATTCTAGTGTTAAAGGCCAGAAAAGGAAGTGAAATCATCGAGGGCAGAAGCAGAAGGGTCTTTTTCCATAAGTTCGGACCCGGACATGACGTCATCAAAAGGGCTGGAACCAGAAGTCTCTTCAGTCATGGGTTCTACACCAGAAGTGACATCATCCAAGGGTCTGGAACCGGAAGTGATTTCAGAGGCCAGACAGAATTTCCTGTAAACGGTCTGCAGGAAAGTGAGAAAAAAGGTCAGTGCACTACACTACCCCGTGGTCTGGCATGAAATTACTCTCATTTCAACGAGATGAGATTTTGTGCCAAGAGATTTAACCATGTCCGAGGCCGGAAATAAAAGGAAAAGAGTAGATGACAAAGTACAATGTTGTAAAGAGGTTCAAAAACATTGGCACAATACACATGCAGAGCAAGTTAGAGATAATGAAAGTACTAAAATTCAAAAGTCTCAAAAAATGATAGTAAAGATCGCATTAGCACAAACAAATGGAAATTATTACTCAATGAAATAACAGAAAAGCGAAAAGAGATCAAATATATGGACATAAATGATATGACAGAAGTATGTAGATATTTTTCGGATTTAAACTTTAAGTTGGAGACTTTTAGATCATCTAATTTGTGTTGCCATCATGGAAAAGTAATGTTTCTTCCCAATGAAGAGGCATATCCATGAGAATTAAAGGATTTGTTGTTTGGTGAAAGTGAAATCCATATACGCGAGTGGCAGAGATACGAAGTGGCTGGCGCATAGCACAGGCCAGGGGGGTTGGTGAGCGAAGCGAGCAGAAGCCCCCTAGTATACTGTATACATATAAAGAAGTGCAAAGGTAATCAATAATGAAATCTAAAAATAGTATTTTTTAAAATATTTCATGTACTTAATATTCACAGCAAATGAATAAAGCCCAGATGGTTCACCTGTCCACGGACATATTCATGCACACATTCACATCAGGCCTAACACACACATATATCTTTGAGATGTCACAGGAGAATCCATGAGATAAAAGGGAGACAGGGAAACACCACACAGACAGATCTCAGAGCTCTAGAATTGTGAGGGAGCAGCACTCACCACTGTGTCTCAATGATCCTGGACTAGGCATAAGTAATTTTAGAAAATTAGCTCTCATTTTACAAACATTCTAGTTCTTGTTTTTCTATTTTGTTTTGGCCTAGTATGTTTTTGTGAGTTTTGTAATTAGGACATTTTAACACTTTGTATTTTAGTATTTAGGCCTTTTGTAATTCTTTGCTTTTAGTAATTCTGGTCTGTTTATTGTTTCGGAGTTTGTGAAATCTGTATTTTTCACTGGTATAATTTTTGCCTTTCTGTAGTTTTGGCCTTATTCTATTTCTGAATATCATTTTTATTGTACTTTTTGAAATTACTTGGCCTATGTCTTTTTGTAATAATGCGACCATATGTTCTATGTTGTATTATTAATTTATGCTATAAGATAATAAATCAATTACATATAAATCAAGCCTCTTTTCAGACTCATAGTTTCCATTTTTTATCCACATTTCACAATAGTTTGATTCCCTGAGAAAATAAAACATGTTCCCATAGACACTCCAGAGCAGCTTGCTTCCTGTCTTTCTCTATTCAGTCTCCTATCAACAGTAACCCAGTTGATTATGACAGATTTACAGAAGGCTGTCATTCAGTTATTGTTCTGATCCTGTCAATCAAAGGTTCTGTTTCTCCTTGAATTGAGTGCCCTGCTGGGAAGAGGATACTAGGAATAAGGCCACCATACTGATGGCAAAGAAAAGAATAAAGTCATGTAGGAAACCTCCACAAAACAAAAAAATCCTTACTGGAAGGAAGGTAGTGACTTGGTATGGATGTGACCTGACAAGGACTAATAAAGAGTAGTCAGTCTCAAAATTCATAGTCCCTGTTGTGAAATCCCACAAACAGCAGGTATCCTGATATATGTCAGGAGTGTCTGACCCTCTAATCAGAGGGAGAGAGAGAGACTAACAAAGTGAAAGAGAGACATTCCAGGTTAAAACATACAAGGGCACTAGACAATATGCCACCTAATAGGTGTGAGAGATGCTTGCATGCTGCATCGAAAACTCAATTCTTCAATGACTAGTTTATTGCTTATGGAAATGGATGCATGTAGTGTATAAGAACATTTTTAAAGTAATCTGTTCTCTGCTGTTGGGAGCACAAAGATGAAATAAAAGTGTGACAAAACCTTTCTACATTTTTGGAAATGGCAAATTGGGACAAGTGCTTCTCCACATATTGAGCAAATGTGTTTTATCTAGTTAGAAATATTTTGCCTAGGTGCTTATCCAGTCATCAAATGTTGTGGAAATAATAGGGGGGATTCTTGCATTTCCAGAGCAGAAAATTCATGTAACCATGACACTGTGAATTTTGAGGGAAGAAACGGCACGTATTTATATGTTTGTTTTGTCAATGTGTATGCACACAATGTATCTGTGTGAATGTATATGTATGTAAATGGTGTTATGCATGAGGGTCTGGGTACTACCTTCCTGGTTCTAGTGAGGTAAGCAATTCTGCCCAGTGATGAGAGGGGGTCTGACACTAACATTGCCTTCACCTTCCTTGTCTGCATCCAGGAAAAAAACACCCAAGAAGGATGAATGACGCCGTGCCACCACCTTAGGGTAGACTCCATGCCTTCTGGTCTCCGCCTTGTAAATCCGGTCTGATACCAAATTTACGCTAGGGAAGGGCAGAGCTCCAGAATGTCTACCCAATTAATGAAACCTTAAAATATTGTTTTTTTCTTTGGCCCATTTGTTTTTTTGCTTTGATTAAAAGGGGTTACCGAGCTGGTACCCCAAACTTGTTTTGACTCATCGAGTTGTCTGCTTATGCAGCCACCCTTACAGTTGCTAACAATGTACTGAATTTAATCATCTGTTCATTTTATGAGACCTTTATCTATCTTACCTTGACACTGTATAGCTGCTTTAGATTAGTTCTATTTTGAATGCTTTTTTGACATCTAAATACATTTTTGGTGGTACATTTTAATCACGTTCCAACACATCTTTGAAATCAGAATCAAGAAAAGGAAAAGGAAAATCCTGCAGTACTTCTTTGTATTCCTTGCTCTGTGCTCCAATAAACACACGCTATCGGCAATATACAAATAACCCAATTGTGCTCCACTCACTTAAAATCTGGAACCAATGTAGAAAGCATTTTAAGACGGAGAAGCTTCTGTCTGTGGCACCTCTGCAAGAGAACCACCTCTTTCAACCTTCACAAACATATGCAGTTTTTAATATCTGGAAAAAATTTGGATATATCTTTATATAGACAACGTCTTTGCATCCTATGAACAATTACATTCCAAATTTAACATTCCAGCTACACATTTCTTTCACTATCTTCAAATCAGGAACTTTGTTAAACAGAACCTTCCAGATTTTCCTCATCTTGCACCCTCATCCTTGCTGGAAAAATATTGCTCAATCTCAAGGACTTAGATTCCATCTCTGCAATAAATAAAATCATTTTACAATCCCTCCCTTTCAAATATCCAAGAGGACACTGGGAAAAAGATCTCTCAATTAATATATCAGAAAAGGAGTGGAAAGTAGTAATGCAGAGAATTCACTCGAGCTCCATATGCACAAAGCATACAATTATACAACTTAAAATTATATATCGAGCACATCTGTCTCGACTAAAACTCTCCAAAATGTTTCCAGGGCATGATCCAACCTGCGAACGCTGCAAATTAGTTCCAGCCTCACTAGGTCACATGTTCTGGGCCTGCACCAAATTAACATCATTCTGGACCGAAATTTTTAATTACCTTTCAGACAGCCTTGGACTCACAATCCCTCCTAACCCATTAACAGCTGTGTTTGGGGTTCTTCCAGAGGGGCTTAAAGTGGAGAAAGACAAACAAATTGTGATTGTATTAACTACACTGTTGGCACGCAGACTTATTCTGATAAACTGGAAGAACCCAAACTCTCCTCTTTTAAGTTAGTGGGAAACCGATGTGTTATATTATTTGAAATTGGAAAAAATCAAATACTCAGAGGATCCGTACAGACTTTTTTCAAAACATGGCAGGATCTAATCAGTAATATTTTAAAATAAGTTCATAAAGCACAGAGAATTTATTAATTTAGGTATGTTTACAAGCCTTAAATTTAACGCTGTTCGGCTTGCTCTCTCTCTCTCAGGGGTGGAGATCGATCGGTTCTTAACTCAATTTTTCTTTTTGTAAAAACTTGATTGCTTTGTATGGATTGTAATAAAATTAATAAAATTAAAAAAAAGAAAAAAAAAAAGAAATCAGAATCAGATTTTATGTAATAGTTAAAGTATTTAAATGTAATACTAATGCAAGATCATCTCTCTTGGATGGACAAAAATGTCCAAGCTTCACAGCACACAGTTCCTAATCAGCTCTACGTGGTCCATCATCATATTCTCAGTATTACGAGGATTCATCTGAACCTTTATAAATGAGATGTGCTGCTTTATTTTTTGCAAGGTGAGTATAATAGTCCATGCCTCCAATCAGAAATAAAAGCAGAAACAATTAAGTCATTTTTGGCAACAGCATTAAAAGAATCAGCAGTTTAACATTCTGCTTCATAAAAAGGGAAATCGGCGCCTTAACAAGGATGGAAATGCTGATAAACACTTTACTACAAATATGCTGTCAATATTCTAATGTACTTTTATTTTACTGACCACAGGAGTGTGTGGCTGGGTAACGTAGTTTTTCAAGGAAGTGACTTGCTGACATGCTGCTTGTTTATTCTACCTCACAATTTTTTATTTAATCATTGGTTTGTATTTTTGAAGACACCACTAAAGATTATTTGGGTCAAATCCATTAATTACATAATTTACCTTACATGAAACAAACACAATTTGCAAAATATAACTTATCCCTGTTATTAAAAGAACAGTTAAATAGCAGAATATTTATAAACTTAATTTAATTAAAACCCCAAACTTCATTTGGTTGGAAAATAAATTAGCAGCCAAGCATCCCACAAGATTGAGGAAGGCTTTTTTGGAGGGCTTGAAGTAAAAGCCAGTACAACAAATTTATACGAATTTTAAGATAATACTTACTTATAGATGATTAATATTATTATAAGAAAGGAACTGGCATTATGTTTGCTTTTTTAAAAACTGTGATGTTGTTCTTTTCATTCATTTCTTAAGTTTTTAAATAGCCGTTGGCTCAAACTCAGAAATGACTGCAGAGATGGATACTAATTTCAATATTTTACTTTCATTATTTGGAGCCTTTCTTCTTGAGAATAAAGATTATCCAATGAATTTTTAAAGACAAGTACTATTGCTCTATAAACTAAATCAACTCATACCTTAAATACAGATTAATAATAATGGTAAAAATGAACTACATACAAAATTGCTTTGGTATAAATGAAAACCTTATTGATTATGATATTTCATCATTACTTAAGTTTATTCATTCCTTTCTGCCAATGCTCCATAGTTATTTGGGTGAGTTTAATTTTATTTCATGATTATTTATGATTCAAATTTTTTTCTCAAGCCAAACAAATTTGTGGCTGATATTAATGAAGCACCTGAAAGAAAAAATCCTTGCAAAGCATGCAAAGGCCATTCCTACAGACCCACTTACTCTCAAAATAAGCTGATTTGTGTACAGCACATCAGTCGATGTTTTAGATCATTTTTAATAGATGCCTGGTGCTGGCATTGAGGCCAGTAAAGCTCATCGTAAAAATAAAATCACCAAAAATCCAAATCAAAACAAAAAGGCCATTTGAATTTTAAATGTATCTGTTTCAGCTAATTTAAGATTGGTGACAGTTACTCTGTTTCTGTTAAAGGGCACGTGTGTGATATCATGAATTCTTGCGACAGCCTATCAAACCCAAAGAGCTATATTTAGAGAGGATAACTAGTACTGCGCTGTATAATCTGACATTTGTACCACAAGGGAGTCATCCTGCATTGCTCACAAATGACAGTGTCACTGTTGGTTTGTGTCCCTTGTGGAATAGGTTAAACAGAACAAAACATGTTTTTCCACTGAGTTACCTTATTATAAGACAGATCTAATAAACCCATAGTGGATTTGTGCAGCCTGATCTTCTGCCACAAGCAACTACCACTGTGGGCATTCTAATTCAGGGTGAAGCATGGCACTGGTTCACGGTGTGGATGGAAGCAGGTAATAAAAAAAGTGGCCTAAACGTCATAATCTTGAGTGTTATAGTCTTCAACATGGCACATCTGAAATTACTATACTTGCCATGCCATCTCTTTGGCTCTTTTTTCCACTTAAGATAAGAAATGTGCATCTGTAGACTACCCATGAGACTTCTGGGTAGAAGAACGGCTCTTGGCCTCATGTTCCACTGCAATATTTTTCAGTGATGCGTTGGAGGAAATTCCAGCCCTGCTATTTTCAAATGCTCCAAAATACCCTTAAGTGATAAACTCCATGTTTAATCGATTGTCCTTCTTCAAGGGAAATCATTTTTGCTTTTGGTTTTAGCAGATCATTATTTTTACAAAAAGCGCCTCATTTGAAAATTTGTAATTATATGCAATTTATGCAAGTAAATTGAAGTAATTAGTTTTGACTCACCCTGTTTGCATTCCTGATGCTATATAATTAGATTTTCATAATATTCAATATCTGTATGATGCTGATGCATGCAATTAATGCATTATTATGTATCTAGTCATTCTTTTGCTCAAGCCCCTTTGCAATGATGTATATTTAGCTTTAGGGATGCTGGGGACTTGTCATAACAGTATTTTTTACATGCAGTTGTCCTGGGATGGTGAGTGATCCCTTTTCAAAATTTCTGGAAAAAAGTATGCATGGTGTTTGGAGGGACATGGCTTTATTTCCCATGAGATTTATATTTAATTGCTTTTTGAAATGTGATGGGACAAATGCCAAGTTTTCACAAAGAATGTTGTAAATGGTCTCATTAATTCTGATGGTTTAAATTGCATTAATCAATCTAGAATTCATATAGTTCCTTAATAATCATGGATTATATAATGCTCTTTAAAAAACAATTTATTTAACAAATAGAGTGATACAGTGCAGTGATGGTGTGATGGACCTGGCCTCAACTCCTGGCCTGATCTCAATTTGTGTTTGCATGCTCTCCTTGTATTCTTCAGGTTCTCCAGTTCTGCCCACATCTGAAACACAAACACAAACACATACACACACAAGTTGGATGTTGTCCGTAAAGTGGCCTAGAATAAGTGTGTGTATGCGACAAAATTAGGTTAGCCACATATTAGGTTAGCACCACTGACAGGATACCAGTCCATATTAGAAGACACAGTGACACAAACCTGAATTCAAATCAAATCAAATCAAATCAAATAGCCTTTTATTGTCAATTCACTACAGTATATGTACAGAACATACAGAAAAATCGAAATACTGTTTCTCTCTCATCTTCGTAGTGCAATAGAATTTTAAAGACTGTAACAATGTTATAATCCACTCAAAACAACTGCAGTTTTTCCTTTCCCTTTTACTCTACATCAGAGGGGACTGTGTGGAGAGGGTGTCGGACTTCCGCTTCCTGGGAGTCCACATCATGGAAGACCTGTCCTGGGGTGTGAACACAGCTGAACTAGCGAAGAAGGCTCAGCAGAGACTTTATTTCCTGAGAGTCCTCAGGAAATATAACATCCCCCAAAAACTGCTATCATGTGCTGGCTGCCTCTGTGTGTGGTTTTTCAGCTGCACAACAACGCAGAGGAAAGCACTTCTGTGGATTGCAGAGACTGCTCAGCAGATCATCAGCTGCTCTTTACCCTTTCTGGATGAACTGCACAGCTCTTGCTGCCTCGGGAAAGCAGAAAACATCTTAAAAGACTCTTCACACTAAACTCATGACATGTTCCAACTGTTGCCACCAGGAAAAAGATATAGGAGCATCAAAACAAGAACTAATAGACTGAAAAACAGTTTCTACCCTGTAGCTATTTGAGCAATGAGTACCACCTAATCACCTCCAATGCAGCAGTGCAATAGTACTTCATGTGCAATAAGGTCTTATGTTGAATGTTTATGTTCTACCTCATTTCTTCTTATCCTTTCCTATCTTTTTGTAATTATATTTATTTATATTTTGACACTGCAGGGACTTGCACCTAATTTTGTTGTATTTGTTACAATGACAATAAAGATATTTTGATAAAGATTTTCTGATTCTGACTTGAATGCATTTCCTGAGTTCTGCAAAGTTCCCAATCATTTCCATGATTTTACCAAACTCAGGACAAAGCAAATTTAGCATAGCTCACTCATCACTAATTCCAGCTCAAAAGCTGCAATCACCAATTAATCTAAAATAAATTTATTTGAGGTATAAAAAATAACTGGAGCGCTAAGATTAAACCCCATACACACAGGATATGTGCGTAAAAAATGTCAATGAAACAATAAGACATGAGATGGGTCCCAATTCTGGTGTTCCCTTTTTAATGATGGTTTAAGACTGTTGATGTGTTATGATAACACTGGTGTTAGTCAAAATAGAGCACTGCCTTGCCACAAGGCTTCTGGTCATCTTTGATGTCAAAAGGTTGCTAATAGTGTCTTTTAAATGTCCAGGGACACAAAGTAGAAGTGGCAAAGGATGAAGAAGTACAAGGCTTTGCTCTGTTAACTGATTATTTTCTTTTGCCTGCTGCCTTTGGGTTTTTTCTATCAGGATCCAGGGCAGGTGGATGAAACATGACAAAGTCAGCATTTCGGACAGAAAACATTCTTCTCGAAGTTATGATGTGATAGACATTGTGAATGTTCATGCATTTTAAGGGAACCATAAATGCCACCAGCAAGTAGCCTGCTACAGTCATAATCTTACTGAAACAATCTATAGCCTAAAAATCACCTAACGTATTAATCCAAATTGCATAAAAATGAAGCTTTGAGTTGCATACCAAATAAGGAGCTCTGGCATTGCTGTTCCTAATTAATGCCGAGTGTGTGGCATGTATCAATACAAGTAGTGAGCACAGGGCACTAGTATATTTTATACGCTTTTTTTTTTAATTAACACTAACATCTTTCAGTAATTGCCTTCTGTCTCTGCAGCTTGACATGCACTTATAATGGCTTCTTTAATAATGTTTACCAAATTGAAATCATTTTGCTGCGCTGTTGTAATTTGGAAAGGCTTTCTCCAGCAGACGTGCACTGTGTGTGAAAAATGGCAAATCTCTCATTACTCCTTTAGAAATAAAAGAGCAAGGGTGATATGATAAAAAAAATAAGAAACATTTGAATTTGATAGGCCTCTGTGATGAAACGGGAGAGAAGGACAAGAATTTGTCTTCTTCAAGATGAGACACTCTCTATTGAGAGAGAGAGGGATGGGGAGAGAAATGAAACTGAAAGAATACAAAAAGAACATATGAGTAAGCTGAAGGGTAGGGTTAGGGTTATCCATGTTTGCACTTTGCCCTGTCCAGGGCTAGTTACTACCTGGAATCATGTGTGCCAAGTTAGACAAAGATATTCCATAACCCTGATCTATTTTTGAAAATGGGTTAGAAAATGTTAGAAGATTAGAGAAATGCAATAGGCTATCCTCCACAGAAAACATAGACACCTTTTCCATTTTTTACTATTGTTATACTTTTTTAGTGTCTCTCCTCTGGAATTCAAGACCGGTCTCTGGGAACTGTAAGGCCGGGTATATGCTTAACGCTATGCAACACGTGAGCTGAGGTCGTTGCTGCTGCACAAGCAGTTTGCTGATTGTTCTTGCACATGTACTTTAAAGTAAATCTGGGGGATTCCACTAGGTGGCAGTGTGAGAAATCATCACAGTGAGAAAACATTGTCTGGTTTTGCTGTGTTGTGAGCTGAGGGAAAAAAGATCCACATGCATCGGCAACAGCAACACAACGGTTTGTGAGACCTTTAAATGTATTGCATCATTATGGTGGAGAATATACGATGATTGTATTGCCTATGTGACAAATGGAAGAAGAAAAGCACCATAAAGACATTCATATATCAACATTTGATTTGTTTTACCGCATCAAAATATTAATCAATTATTCAAGCACACACATTGATCCTGTTGGTGCTGCAAGCCTGCAATCACATGTTAATAGCAAACGACAATGCTGATGTCACACACCAAAACTTTAACACACACACCACTTATGTTTTTGCTGGTACTGCAACTTGTGCATGCGTTACGTTAATTTCTGATGATGTGCTCAGAATACACATCAAATGAACGCTGGGAATGTGTAACTGCGATGAGGAGTGTGCGTAAGATTTCTAAGCATGAAGTATAAATCAGCCATAAGGCATAAACATAATCACTGTACCACCTTTTCTATGTTTCCTAATTATGAGCAGTGTTATTTCTGCATTGAGGGCAATTGGGGCACAGCCCAACCAGATGTTTTACGAAATAATGAGTATGTTTCCCACAATAATTTTACATATTCAAATATTTATAACAACTCTCAGCTTTGTCTTCTTAAGCATGTTTTCCAGTTTTCCATTTTCCATCATATGTTTAATGCAGTTTGTATTCTTGAAAAATATTAGGTTTTGTAGTATGTGAAACTGTTTTCATGTCAGTGCTGCAAACCTGTGTCCGGCTGATGGAAGCCAACTCCATTGGCCCTGCAGTATCTGAGAGTTACCCCGTGGACGGCGTGCACATGTGCAACCTGAACTTTCCAGTTTAGTGCTGGAGCTTGAAGGCTAAAGCCCAGACTCTGATTTTTATTGGGCACTTGCGGTTTTAATTTGAGTTTTTTTCTAGTCAAGGCCATTCAGTGCAAGCCAAAGAAGTGCTACAAAAAATCCAGTGCCATTTACTCCCTTAAAGATGGTCACAAAAAATTGAAAAAAAAATAAAACAAAATGCAGAACAGGTCAATATTAGGAAAGCCTTGAACACAAGGCATTAAACTGAGAAGAAATAGTTTGAGCAGGGCCTCCTGATCTCACTAAATTTGAAAAAGCCACCAAGGAGGCCAATGTTAGTTCCTTCATGGAAAAGGAGCCAACAGTATGATGCCCCTGAATTAAAGATGCATAGAGACCTGGTGCAGAAGGGACAGGTATGTAGAAAATCATTTCAATTGTATGTTTGCCTTGTGGTTCTTTCATCTTCAGCTGAGGTCAGTTCATTATACATATGAAGTTCTGCTTTTTTCATTCTTGTTCTACCTGCTTTCTTTTACTTATCTTTCCTCACTTAAAAACCAGTTAACCACATAGTATGCAGCACTGTATAAAACAACTTCCAAGTCATTGTCTACATATTCCATCTGACAGTATGACCTTCCAGAGTCTAAGATCTTATGCTGGGTTACCATTTTTAAAACAATCATACTTTCCTCAAAAACCCTTATCATCAACATGGTTATTTTAACTTTATGTATTTTTTATATTTTATTCAACATAAAAGTTTGGCTTCTGACCTCTGCTATTACATATTCTGTCTCCTATTTTTGGTGTTTGGGTTTTTACTGTCTTCTAAGTGAGCACTGGACTCATGGGGCTTTCATCCACTCTATTGAAAGTCTTCATTTATTCTCTCTTTTTCTCTTGCCTTTATTCAACAGTTGTTTCCTTTGGTATCATTACTGCTAAGCTACCACCCGTATCTTACTTGAAAGCCATAATAAATCCATCTGCAAAAAGCCCAAACTCTACTTTAGTTTTGTAAGTCATTATTTTATACCTCAAAAGTTCTCAATCTCAGCACCTTGAGGAGTAATGGATCTTCCAGTTCTATTGTTAACAAATGGATGTTTGTTTGGCTTGTGTCTAGCTATGTTTCTGATGTTTGGTGACTTGGATGTTTTCTTTTACGTATTTTTTGTTTTTGATATGGTGGTGGGCTGCTGACCCTCTTATATCCACTCAGAATTTGTAAATAGTGTATTTATCACCTGTCTCAATATTTTCCCTAAATTGTAGGTAGGTGGGGTATTCATTCTTTTCATTTATATTTCCTTTAACACTAACAGAATTTAATGATTCCTGTCTTACAATTATTGAACCCAATAAAATTGTATCACAAAAATGTATTTATTTTTAAACATTTGCTTGTTTTTCCACAGGAAAATTAATTGTTCGAGTTGACCTTGCTCTTTAAATTTTGTTTGTTACCAACATAACTTTTTACTTGTGATTGAGCTTATACATTATTATTACTACAAATACATTACTTACCAGTTGTCATTGTTGCAGAGTGGTGCAGTGATTATTTCCGCTGCTGTATGGATCTAGTGCCCTGGATTCAAATTGCACATTGGGGTCATTGTACGCAAAGGGTTTGCATGCTCCCTCCATTTTTTTAAAGATGTGTGGGTTAAGTTAAATGGTGAATTAAAATTGGCTCCAATGTGGATATATGTGTGTGTATCCATCCATCCATCCATCATCCAACCCGCTATATCCTAACTACAGGGTCACTGGGGTCTGCTGGAGCCAATCCCAGCCAACACAGGGCGCAAGGCAGGAAACAAACCCCGGGCAGGGCACCAGCCCATCGCAGTGTGTGTACCCTGTTGTTGATATTTTTTGCTGCCTTGTGGCCAGTGATGCCAGGAAAAACCCTGGAAGCACAGATGGACACACATAAGCGTGGTCACTTGATCCATCCTCAAAGCTACCTTTAACATTCTTGTTACGCAAAGCTTTCATGAAATACACTTTTGAACAGAGCTAGTTTTTGCTTCTCAGATAGGCTTCAGCCCCCACACATTTCATGATCCAAAGTTAGGAGGGTTTAAGAATGTTACATTATTATTGCTGCTAGATTTTATTCCAGATGTTCCTTTGTCTTACTGCATTTATCTGGTGATTTTGCTTGCTGGAGTGTCAAAAATGGTGCTGTTAATTTGCCTTGATTTTCACATAAAGAAATGTCTGAACAGTATGTAGTTCCCATTTTATGTCTAAGGTAAATACAACGCAACTGGCTTAGTTACCATTGAGTTGGTGTTTACTTTTACTGATATTCCTTATTTTTGTCTAAAATCACAGCTTTTTATTAAAAGCAGATAGGTAGATTGTTTTTGATTTTGATTTACTTTATTAACAAATAAGGGGAAATCATATTTTCACATGACCTTCTGAGGATAAAGTGAAGGTTAAGGACCTTGCTCAAGGGCCCCCATTAAGTATAGCTAATGGAAGAAAATAGGAAAAAGTGGCTGCAAAAAATCAAGAATAACGGGTAGCACTGTGATATTGTGTCTTCTTCAGAAGAAAGTCTTTAGACACTGATCTGGTGGTGTTGTCCTTTTTGTATCAGCCCTGGAGGAAGGGGTGGGTCCAATCCAGAAGTGATGTGATGTCACAGTTCTTTTTGCTGTGGATCCGCAGGTCTGCGGGTGAAGAGAAATGAGAGGCATTAGGAGATTGTGCCAACCTTTGAGTTACAAGATAACAAGTCCTGAGGTTGTCTCCTTTTCACAATAGCGTGACAATAGATAGACAGTGTAAGAAACCAAGATACTGGTTTTGGGGGCGCTGTCCCGTATATTGTCTGGATTCCAGCAAGGAAAAATAGCTTTGATTAGCAAGAGAGTAGTGGAGTCATATATCGGACTGAAGAAAAGGAGGATTTTTGGGTTTATATGGAGAGGAAGAGGCGGGTAATCAATGGGAAGTGACGTCATCCCAAGGGTGGTCTAATGCTGAAATAGGAAGTGGAGTTGTTCTTAATTGTTTCTGCAAAGAATGAGAGTAGGTATTAGTGCACATAATCAGTCCCATGCGGCGCTTCAATAATATCTAGACGCTGCTGCTGTCTCTGATGTGCGCGTGTGTGACAACAGATAGACAGAAACCACAAAAATTAACTGCAATCAGTTGCACAACAAGCTACACAGTTTGACCTTAAGTTTAAACAATCAAATAAACAAATAATTCAACATACCAATCAGTTTGAAATTAACATGTTCAAATACCTGGAAAGCACACTAAGAGATCCCAATGGACATTATACTTGCATGTATGTTTTAGAAGTGGAAGGATAGATTTTAATGTTGCTTATCTTCTTTGTTAGAGTGACTGTGAAATACTTCATGTTTGAGGGTTCATGATGGAAGAATTAAGATGTCATTTTGGAGGTGATCCTTATTTGGGCTCAGACACAATACAGTGAGGTGAAAGATGGTGGTGTTTCAAATAGACTCCTGCACTGATATGTTGGATCCTGAAAGCTAAGGTTTATTTTTTTGTTATTGGTGTAACTATTGCATTATTAATGTGTTTGGTCTTCTTGTTTGATGCAGAAGTCTTTTACTGGGCCTTTATCACTTCTCACCTGCACTTTTTGCATTGTTGTATGTTTGGTATGAACACACAAAACAATTACAACACAGAGTCCTACCTCAGACCAAATGCAGGGAACACATTTCACCTGAAATTGCTCACTTACACTGAACTCTTGCCAAAAGCTGAATCTTAGATAAAACACTGTGATAAACATTCAAAGCTGTCCAACATAACACCCATAATCCCCTTGCTTTCCTAAAGTATGTGCCTGAGTAGTAAGTGCTTGAATTGATGGTTGTTTCACTGTTACAAACTTTGATGCAATATTTGATGGCTATTCCTGTATTTTTCAGCTGATAAACAAGAGGAAGCCATTCAGTCCATCAAGTTTGTTAATTTAGCAAATAGCTAAACAATTCCAATGTCTCATCCAGGTACTTCTTAAAGGTTCTCAAGGTTTCTGTTTCAACCACATGTCTTGGTAATTTATTCCAGACTAACTGTGTTACCTGAAATATTCTAACTCAGTGGACCTCAGTTATAGTGTCAATGGTTAATTGGATGTATCATAACTTTCCTATTTACAATATTTGTATTTTTAGCAGGGAATAATGTTATTAGTTTACTTGATCTGCTTACTCCTAAACATGCTACATACCGTCCTTGGTGGGATTGGTGTGAGATTGCAGCAGAACTCTGTATTAAAGCTGATTTCAGTAGTGTTATAAAGGTGATTTAAAGTTGGTTCATTCATAGCTAAAACCTGCTAAAAATCTCAGCCCTCCATTACTATCAAAGATTCAAATTAGTTCTGTTTCATTAAACTATGGGTTTGAATAAATGTCTACGAATAATAAAAATAAAATACTAATTATTTTTTTCTCACAGAAAAGCACTGTTCTGTTCTTTTCTTCATATTCTAAAAAACATCATCTCCATCAGTGATAGAAAAAAGTTGCAATTCATTCTGTTTATTTGTGGTTTGGCTCCATTGATTAATTTGTGTTACTTTTTTTTCTTTTAAATTCAAGAAGTACATAATGCTGATTATTTGGTATTGCAAACTTAATGACAAAACATTTTATCTAAGATTTATTGTCACATAGGTGGAAACAGTAAAATGAAATACATGTATGGCCGAGTGTATAATACCACCAAGCTTCTAAAGTTAAAAGACTAATTTTCCCCTGAGGACAAATAGAGTTCTGTATAATCTAATCAATAACCATTTCCTTGGTTTTGCTGATGTTAAACTGCATCCAGAAACAAAGTTCTCCGCGTCACTCCTGTGCTCTGTTTCACTCCCTTATCGATACACAACATAAGTGCAGAATCATGTGCAAGTGACATGGCCTGGTATATTTATAGTCCGTGGTGTACAGACTGAAGAGAAATGGAGGCAGGACTGTTCCTTGTGGTGCTCCAGTGTTGTTCACATCTGTATCAGGGACACAGTCATTGAGCATATGATGAGCACAAACAATTTGTTAGATATTTGTTTAGAATTTTGGTTAAAAAAAGGTCTTTAAAATATAGCATGACCCAAAATATTTTTTAAGATAAATCTACACTATTGTTTTACAAAGGCTCAATATCATGTGATTAGTACTGCCAGGACAGAATCTAGATCCCTGCAACACTGCACTAGATAGGTGAATGAGTGTGTAGATGACTCAGTGCTCCATGGCAACAATTTTTTAACAGAAAAAATAAGATTATATTACAACGCGTAAATGCAAGAAACAAAGTTCAGGCACCTATGGTGAACCCTGTATAACTGGAAGAAGATAATGTCAAAATGTAGAACAAAATAAGAGACAGTAAAATTAAACATTAGACAGCAATGTAATTAGTAATTAGACAGACAAATTAGACATTAGACAGTAATGTCTTTCCAGATGCAAGTCCATTCATTGAGTGAAGAGGATATGTGGTGGTGGTCTGTTTAAACACTCCTGGGCAGAAGAGGTGTGTCTAAGTCTCTGTAGCCAGAAGTGATGTCACAATTCCTCACACCAACAATCGTGAGTTCTGAATGCAAAGAGACAGGAGAGGAAGAATGTGACATTACCAGCAGAAAGGCTCTGAAGTTGTCTCAAAATTGCACGTGTGTGACATGCCAACCCCTTAGCACAGACCTATCAAATCTGGCGTCCTGAGTCATGAAGTCATAAACACAACAGAGAGCATTGTTGTTAGCATGAAGAGTGCCCTGGCAATGAATGACCTTAAATTTCAACAGTATGAATTTTGTGCAGGGCCATCCACTGCAGAGGGGCATATCCGAGAGAAAAGCAAATTTGTAACCAAGAAGATAGTAACTCAGCTGTTGATTGGCCCACTCAATTGCCAGATATTCTCATTTAACTGTGCATACCTTTTATCCTGGTCTAGTAGTTTTCTACTCAGCTATAATACAGGGTGGTTAGCACTGTCTGCGCTTTGGCTCAACACGATACCCAAGCATCGATCTGAAGGATAAAAGTTAAAGAGAAACCAGGAGAGATTAGTACAGGAGTTGATGTGAGAGCCTGCTTAAGGTCAAAGAATTAGGCCCTGTGGCACCCGGCCGGGACGCCCAGGAGGACCGGAGAAGGGCTTGTACCTCCTCCAGACCGCGAGGGGGCGTCCGTCCTGGTTATGTTGGGGGCCACAGGTAAAGGGCTTGGAAGCCCAGCCCTGTAGGGACCCGTGGCCACTGCCAGGCGGCGCCCCGGTGCCTGAATATCCCTGGAGCCCAGCACTTCCGCCACACCAGGAAGTGCTGGGGGGAAGATGACTAGGGACACCCGGACGGCTTCCGGGTGCGCAGCCAGCACTTCCGCTACACTGGGGCATGTCTACGAAGGAGTGCCGGGGAGCAGCTGGAGCCCATCCGGGTTCCTATTTATGGGGCCGCCTCCCTTCAGTCGAGGGCGGAAGTCGGGTGGAAAAGAGACGGAGCTGGAGAGAGGACTGGAGGCGGCCAGGAGAAGGAAAGGCACAAAAGACTGTGAAGCCTGAACATTGGGGGAACGATGCAAGAGGTACTGGGGAGTGCACTGTAAATAATTGTAAATAAAGGGTGTGTGGTGAACTTAAGATGTCCGTCTGCCTGTTCAAGTCCACAGCCCTCACTTTAACATCCCATATTAACATGTTGAGAGCACATTTTATTGGGATGTCAGTCAAGGACATGGCCCCCTTTTTAAGAAGATGGGCACAAACCAGCAATAGTATCCCACTAACCCCAAGAATACCTGTACAGTACTTGCCTCATGGTTCTTAGACAGGGCCAATTCAAAATGATAGATAGATAGATAGATAGATAGATAGATAGATAGATAGATAGATAGATAGATAGATAGATAGATAGATAGATAGATAGATAGATAGATAGATAGATAGATAGATAGATAGATAGATAGATAGATAGATAGATAGATCTTTATTGTCATTGTTACCTTTACAAAGGAACAACAATAGTGAAGGTGCAGTCGACTCAGTGTGAGGCATAAGAGTTAAAATGACAAGAAGAGAGAAAATAATAACAAACCGAATAGTAATAAAAGTACTTTACAAAATATTACAAATTGACAAATTGCAGTAAACTTGGAACAACATGACTGTCCTCCATACCACCATGTAGCCCAAATACTTGGCTTCTGTTAGTCTAAAGAAATATTTCTTCAGGTTTATCAGGTGAACTGCTTTACTTAGGGCTTGGAGAATGGCCAGAATGTGTTGCAGGCGTGGTTGTTTTCCTACATAGTCAACCAATTCTTTCCCTTCTCTAATTTCATAGTGTTCTTGCCAGTTAATTAACAATTTAGAAAGGGAAGTATGGATTAAAACATATGACTATATCTATGACGTGGTCTCCAGAATGGAATTCACTGAACGTCATGCCACATTTATTCAGACGGGACTACAATGCTTGCAAAGCCTCTATGCTTCATGATGCTTCATTTGCCCATCACTACCCATCTGTTAATGAAGCAGAATGTTGTCTAGAAGGGATAAAGAAGATTAAAGGAGCTGTGTATCTTTACTCATGGGTAAAACAGAGCATTAAACTAAAGAGTAATAAAACTTCATTTTTACATAGCGAATTAACATGAGAAATAAAATATGCCATTTAACATTTTATTTCAAAATGATACCTCTTTTTTGTAAACAGCAGAATAGCAAATATTCTAAACAAACTATAAAAATACAATTGCAGCTATACACCAGTCCCATGAGGGGTTTTCAAAATATAGCAGGTTGGATAATGGATGGATGGATGGATTGATTATAAAAATACAATAGAAGTTATACACTCTGAGTGGTTTTCAAAAATACAACTTAAAATAAATATAATTTATAAAACAAATAACTTTTAAAAGGTTAAACTGAACAAATAAATTTATCAATCTGTAATAAACAACAAACAAACATCAACACAAAAACATTTTGTCATACAAAATGTTTTTGAACTTAACTTCTCTTAGCAAGAGTGCCAAAGTAAAACAAAGTGTTGGTCGTCATAACTAAACAAGGTGAAATGAAACTTCTCAATTGCATAACATCTGGCTTCTTTCTTAGACTTAGCTTAGACTGGTATTCTAGAAACGACTATCTACTATTGGTGACTTAAGACAATAAAATTGGTAAGTGATAATATTGTCACCTCCTTGCTTGTAGCTGGAATACAGTACACAGATACTCAAGGACAAGCTTGGCAAGTCGTGCAAAGTTCACCTTGTGTGATTCCCAACATGAAAATGGATCTCGTTCTTTTCTATGGATGGTGTTAGCAGGTATTTGTTTTATTCAGCTTCCCTACAGATCAGAGAGGAATAACTTCTTACTGTAACTCCACTTTGTTAAAAGAAACTTCCCAAGGACATCTTGGCTTTCTTTGCTTGGGACATGACAGCAACTGTGCATTCCACTTAAGTGCTGCAGCTTGAGATCTCTTGGCATTCAATCATTTTTGATGTCACTCTGGCCTTGACTTTGATCTTGTTGTCTGCACTAATTAAGTACATTTTGAACTATGGGTCCAAACAAGATGGCATGTCTAGCAGGTCCTCAGCAGCTTAATGTTTCTTAGTAAGTTAGCCTAACATCTTGCTCTTCAACTTCTTAGCCAGGTCTGTGTCTTCCTCTTGCATTAGTAACATTGAAATGTTAAACAGGTGAAGAACTGGCATCACACAGGTGACACTAATATAGTCTTCTTCTGAAAGTGCATCTGTTAAGACCAGGAGTGGGGCTAGTGACTTGTTGATAGCCTCCAAGACATCTATATCTTGCCAGAAAGGAATTAGATGCTACGCCTTCTTGTCTGCAGACAGAACCTGAGTTAAAGCTTCCTGCTGCCCTAGTATCATCATCTGTTTGGAACCCAATCTTGTTTGGCATTCTAATATGAGGGAATGTAATGGTAGATTTAGTTCCTTCAGGGTTTTATCCAAAGAATTTGTGGCTTTCAAGCTGTGACCCTTGTTATACTGCTGGTGCGTTCATCCTTTTTACCAATGTATTGTCAAAGGGAAAAAAAACCAAGTACATATTAAATGGATAAAAACTTATATTTAAATTTAAACAAAAAAGTGCTTATACATACAAATAAACTGTTTCTGCAACTGAATAAACTACTGGTTATTTTAAGATGAAATATATAGTTTTACAAGTTTTAAAAATCTATAAAAACCCCAATCACTCTCAAAGAAGATTACTGTCTTATGAGTTTCACATTCAATTGTTTAAAAATTAATAGTTTATGAAACTTACGTTTTAAAATTCAAGATTTAAACATTTTCACATACAGATTTACAGGTAGAACATGCAGTGAAATGCAAGTCTAACTAACTCCAGATTGTGCCAATTAAATGTGAGGACTAACAAAAAAGTGATATTAAAATAATTGAGCTATTAAACAATAAGCAAGAAGACAGTGTCATTGTCAAAAAAGTATTTTTTTTTTTTTTTATACAGTATGGCTAAGACAATATGTGCAATTAGCAATTGTAGAAGTATAATTCTGTACAGATATACACATTACAATAATACTGGTATGAATCTGATACAACAATTTTATTTTGTTTAATTTGAGGACAAGTTGTTTAGTAAAACAGCTTATTAAATAAAGCAAACTTACCAGCTGTGGCCAAAGCACTGCAGCCTGATCTACTTGCTATGGGATGCATGTTGTTATACAGATTAGATGTCTTTCTTGTACATCCTAAGCTGCCAATGTTTTTCTCAGACCTTTGCATTGTTCTCTCTTGTATTATCCTGTTGCAAACAGCAACATTTTAAATGGAAGTCCTTATTAATAAAGTGGACAGTCAGACTTATGTAGAGTCCTGTTGTCTGGCTGGACCACAAACCTGTTGTTGCTGCAAAATATTCTACTTTTGATGACTCTGATTAAATGTGTTTCTTGCATTTCTCATACAGCTCTAGGATGATGACATTAAAAATATAGTCATGTGATTGTCTTTCTTCATCATGTACTGTAAAGCACTTTGCGCTACATTGTTTGTATGAAAATGTGCTATATAAATAAATGATGTTGTTGTTGTTGATGGCATTACTTATACTACAGTTTAATTATCAAGTCGTTGATGATGATGATTTGAGGATAGTCTTTAACACAATTTTAATGTATGCCCATTTAGGAAATGCTTATACTTTCAATTAGCAGTGCATTCTAAATCTACAGTTGTTTTGATCATTTAACTTTACTTTGACACGTAAATATGTTTCATCAACTTTTTCTTTTTTCAAATACTATGCCAATTTGAGAATTAATACAAGATATTTTTTCAGTTGTTATTTTTCCAGGTGCTTATATTACTTTGGCCTCATTTTCTTATTGCCTTCTTGTCAACTTAACATCCATCCATTCATCCATCCATTATCCAACCCATTATATCCTAACCCAGGGTCATGGCCATTCAAATTCAAGTTGTAATCACTTAAGTAGTATTTTATTAAAAGTTTAAGGTCATTGTTTAAGTATAAGCTAGGTCATTAATTTTATTTTAATTCCTTTGTGTGGATTCTATGTAATTTTTGTGATTCAGTGTATATCTCTTTGTGATTTAAGTACTTATTTTATGATTACATTGTTTTTTTTTCTTTTATTTTATTGCAATCCTTACAAAGCAATCAAGTTTTTACAAAAAGAAAAATTGAGTTAAGAACAGATCGATCCCCACCCTGAGAGAGAGAGCAAGCCAAAGCGTAAAATTTAAGGCTTGTAAACATACCTAAATTAATAAATTCTCTGCGCTTTATTAGCTTATTTTAAAAATTACTGATTAGATCCTGCCATGTTTTGAAAAAGTCTGTACAGATCCTCTAACTGAGTATTTGATTTTTCCAATTTCAAATAGTATAACACATCAGTTTCCCACTGACTTAAAAGAGGGGAGTTTGGGTTCTTCCAGTTTATCAGAATAAGTCTGCGTGCCAAAAGTGTATTGAATGCAATCACAATTTGTTTGTCTTTCTCCACTTTAAACCCCTCTGGAAGAACCCCAAACACAGCTGTTAATGGGTTAGGAGGGATTATGAGTCCAAGGCTGTCTGAGAGGTAATTAAAAATTTTTGTCCAGAATAATGTTAATTTGGTGCAGGCCCGGAACATGTGACCTAGTGAGGCTGGGACTTGGTTGCAGCGTTAGCAGGTTGGATCATGCCCTGGAAACATTTTGGAGAGTTTTAGTCGAGACAGATGTGCTCAATATATAATTTTGAGTTGTATAATTGTATGCTTTACACATATGGAGCTCGAGTGAATTCTCTGCATTGCTACTTTCCACTCCTTTTCTGATATATTAATTGAGAGATCTTTTCCCAGTGTCCTCTTGGATCTTTGAAAGGAGGGATTGTAAAATGATTTTATATATTGTAGAGATGGAGTCTAACCTTGAGATTGAGCAATATTTTTCCAGCATGGATGAGGGTGCAAGATGAGGAAAATCTGGAAGGTTCTGTTTAACAAAGTTCCTGATTTGAAGATAGTGAAAGAAATGTGTAGCTGGAATGTTAAATTTGGAATGTAATTGTTCATATGATGCAAAGACGTTGTCTATATAAAGATCTCTAAGCAAGTTAATTCCAAATTTTTCCAGATATTAAAACTGCATATGTTTGTGAAGGTTGAAAGAGGTGGTTCTCTTGCAGAGGTGCCACAGATAGAAGCTTCTCCGTCTTAAAATGCTTTCTACATTGGTTCCAGATTCTAAGTGAGTGGAGCACAATTGGGTTATTAGTGTATTGCCGATAACGTGTTTATTGGAGCGCAGAGCAAGGAATACAAAGAAGTACTGCAGGATTTTACTTCTATTGCGGTCCAAGCCTGTGTATGTTCTTCTATTTGTGTCCAGGTTCTTATCGCCTGTATATTTGCTGCCCAGTAATAAAACTGGAAGTTAGGTAGAGCCATGCCGCCTTCTGCCTTTTGTCTTTGTAGGGTCGCTCTTTTGATGCGTGGATGTTTTGAATTCCAAATAAATGAGGTTATTGTTGAATCTAATTGCTTAAAGAATGATTTATTAATGTATATTGGATGTTTTGAAATAAAAAGGAGCTTAGGAAGAATATTCATCTTAACAGTGTTAATTCTTCCAGCTAGTGTGAGATGAAGGGTTGAGCATCTATGCAAGTCTTGTTTAATTTTTTCCATGCAGACGCGAAATTTTGTTGATAAAGAGCTTTATGTTTACTTGTGATGTTTACCCCTAGGTATTTAAACTGTTCTGCAATGATAAAAGGTAGGGTGTCTAATCTAATATTATATGCTTGAGAATTCACTGGAAAGAGTACACTTTTATTCAGATTAATTCTGAGACCAGAGATCTTTTGAAATTCTGTGAGTGCTGCTAAGACTGCAGGCACAGAATTTTCTGGGTCCGATATATACAGTACCATGTCATCTGCATATAATGAGATTTTCTGTTCCAGTCCTTCTCTGCTAATCCCCTTTATCTGATCAGTATTTCGACAATGTATTGCCAGTGGTTCAATGGCAATTGCAAACAGCAGCGGTGACAAGCGGCATCCTTGTCTAGTGCCACGTTCTAGTTTAAAGTAGTCTGAGCAAATGTTGTTGATGCCAACTGAAGCTTCTGGGTTAGTATACAGTAATTTAATCCATGCACAAATGTTCGGCCAAACCCAAACTTCTCCAATGTAGTAAAAGGTATTTCCATTCAATCATGTCGAATGCTTTTTCTGCATCCAATGATAATAATATTTCTGGGGTGTTTGATTTAGTTGGTGAGTATATTACATTAAACAGGCGTCAAGATTTGAAGATAAGTGTCGGCCCCTAATAAATCCAGTTTGGTCTTGTGATATTACGAGGGAGCACTTTCTCCATCCTTCTAGCTATGATTTTAGAGAGTATTTTAACGTCGTTATTCAGAAGTGAAATTGGTCTGTATGATGCACATTGTAATAAGTCCTTATTTTGTTTTGGAAAGACAGTGATTAGTGCTTGGCAAAGGTTTGTGGAAGAGATTGGTTATCTCTGGCTTCTGTAAATGTTGCTAATAGGAGGGAGCTAGCTGAGCGGAGAATTTCTTGTAAAACTCTGCAGGGTAGCCATCAGGGCCTGCTGCTTTCCACCTTGGAGTGACTTTATAGCATCTAGTAATTCTGATAATGCCAGAGGTTTATCAAGTTCCTCCACACTAAAAGCGTCTATTTGTGGTATCTGTAATGTATCCAGAAATGCATTAGATTGTGTATTGTCTTCTTTAAACTCAGTAGTATATAGGGATTTATAGTAGTCTCTGAAAGTGTGCATTATATTTTTGTGTTCATGATTTTATCTCCGTTATGTTGGTGATTACGAGATTGCATTGCGCTTCTTGCTTGTGAATTTGTTGAGCTAAAAGCTTATTAGCTTTCTCCATGTTCATAGTAATGATGTCTGGATTTGTAAATTAGTTGTTCAGTTTCTTTAGTTGTCAAGAGGTTTAATTCTGAATGTAGAGCCTGCCTCCTATGTAGAGTCTCGCTTGGTAGTCTGGCATGTTCTTCATCTATTTTAGTAATTTCGCTTTTTATCTCTGCTACTTTCTTGGCTTCGGATTTATTTCTGTGGGAAAGATATGAGATAATCTGTCCTCTTAAGAAGGCCTTAAGAGTTTCCCAGAGTATTCCTGCAGAGATCTCGGGGATGTATTTGTCTCTAGAAAGAATTTGATTTGTTTGGATATAAATTCAGTACAATTCTCGTCAGCTAATAGAAGCGGTTGAGGCCCATCTGCGGGTGAGTGTATGGGGCTTAGTAATTTCAGCTCCAAGATCATAGGTGCATGGTCCGAAATAACAATAGCATCGTATTTGCAAGATTTAATCTTAGGCAAGAAGTTATTGTCTATAAAGAAGTAATCAATCCTTGAGTAGCAATGATGTACTGGTGAGTAGAAAGAATATGTTCTTGAATTTGGGTTTAAAAACCTCCAGGGATCTGATAAGTTGTGATCAGTTATAAACTTTGTAATTATCTTTGCAGTGTTAGATGCGTTCCCCTGTGGAGGAAGTCCTATCTAAAAGTGGATTTAGAACACAATTAAAGTCCCCAGCCATTATAACTTTATGAGTGTTCAGATTGGGAATGGATGCAAATAAATTTTGTATAAATTCCTTATCATCAACATTAGGTGCATAAACATTTATCAAAATCATTTTACAGTTAGATAAGTCTCCCATGACCATTACATATCTCCCTTCAGGATCCAATACTACATCTGATGCTACAAATGGTACTGTTCTATGTATGAGAATTCCCACACCTCTAGTTTTCTTTGTAAAACTAGAATGGAACATTTGGCCAGTCCAGTCTTTTGCAGCCGGAACTGATCCTTGCTTAGTAAGTGGGTTTCCTGTAAAAATACTATTTTAGCATTTAGACCTGTTAGGTGAGAGTACTTTCTTTCTCTTTATTTGTGATTCAGGCCTTTAACATTCCAGCTTACGAAGTTAACTGTCCCATCATGGAGACACTGATTCTGAGTTTTTGATGTCATTTTATAGTCTTAACTGGAAGTGAGACAGTTTAGGTCTTAATTTCCTATTTCCCCAAGAGTTGTTGCCATGCAGCTTATTATTACGTTGGTAGTTATAATTATAAAGATTGAGGATAGATTAGGTATAGATCAAGCCTGCTCTCTTTCTCTCCCCTTAACCCCCACCTCCCTTTTGCCTCCCCAAGTGAGGCTAAAACCCACTTCACACAGTCCCAGTCCTCTGACATACCCAGAGACAGAGCACGTCCAAAGCAAAACAAGCCCCATGCAGTGTTTTAGTGTTAAAAGATAGAGATATCTATTACCAATATAGTCTAAAAAAAAAAAAAAAATTTTGCACTTAAAATATATATATATAGTCTTCAGCAATTTTAGTGCATTAAGATGATACACCCAGATAATAAACCCGGGATGGTGTTAAAATGTGTCCAGAATAAGCATAACAAGTCTTAATGCAGTAATAGCAATAACAATAAACCAAGGGTATGATATTGAACAGTCTCGTTTAGGGTAGAGATGAAATAATTAGAAAAAAAAGAAAAAAGAGAGAAAAAAAAAGTAATTAAGCACAATAAAACATAAACAAATAGCGCCCTAGTAATACTAAGTAATAATGAGAATATATGATGATAAAACCCGTATTTTAAAACAAATAGATCAGACAGTAGATTATTAATCCTTGCTATATCATTAATGGCCATGACTCACTATTATGTATCAGAATAGTCCTGGAATCAGCTTTCTTAATTCCTTTTCTGCTTCTTCCTTGCTAGTGAAGACATAGAATTGACCCTGCCATTCCACTTTCAGTTTTGCCAGATACAAGAGGCTGTATTTGACGCTGACTTGCCATAACCACTGTTTAATGTTGTAGAAGGCTGCGCATTTAATAGCTGTTGCTGGAGAGAAGTCAGGGATGATTACATGTTTTAATGTTAGATGCAATTAATCAGGATTATTTACTTTACATACAATGATGTGAATAATTTTTTTAAATTAATTTCCAGCCCTATGAACAGTATATATTTTATTAAACAAAATACATTTTACATTTTAATCACCTATAAGTCAGTCAGAATTCCTTTTGTTTTATTTTTCACCACCACTCTCCTCCAAGCAAGCCTTGTCAACCTCCACCTGACTCTGACCGGCAGATGAGGCAGAGTGACTGCTTTTCAACCTGAATGCTAGAGTACTTTGGTGCAACAAAACTGTCACCTTTAAGTGCTTCCCGGTACGGTGGGACCTCTTTGTAACAGGGGAGGCAGCTCTCGGCAGCCCCTACTAGCAGCACCCAAGAACCTTAATAGGACATGAACATCTCATGTACAGTGCTGGGGGTACCTCCTGACCATATCCTTTCTTCATTCATCATGGCCAACCCGTGTCTTATATATATACTAGCAAAACACCCGCGCTTCGCAGCGGAGAAGTAGTGTGTTAAAGAAGCAATGAAAAAGAAAAGGAAACATTTTGAAAATAACGTAACATGATTGTCAATGTAATTGTTTTGTCACTGTTGTGAGTGATGAGTGTTGTTGTCATATATATATATATATATATATATTTACACACACACATAAACATATATATATATATACATATCTATACATATACACATATATACATACATATATATATATCTACATATATACACATACATATACACATACATACATACATACACACACATATATATACACAAATACATATATATATACATACATACACACACACATATATAAACATATATATACATATACATACATATCTACATATATACACACACAGCTATTTCATATCAGTGCAATACGCTGCTTGTTAAAACGGATGACTCCCGCTCTTACGTGCAAGTCTGCATGGATATTATGAACTATCGTATTTGTTCAAGTTCTATTTAAATTTTAAATAGAATGAATTTTTATTTAGTCGACAGAAATATCTTTGGTAGGAATGGTAAAAACAGACAGGAATATTATTCGTGAATAAATCAACTTAAACCTTAAACAACTTATAATATTTTGCTCTCCATAAAAATATATCCTGTCTAAATTATACAAGTTAGAAATAAAGTAAACGTTAAAAGAACAAACATTCAAATTTCTTTACTCTTATGTAATCTATACTAATAAAAGGCAAAGCCCTTACTCACTCACTGACTCACTCACTGACTCATCACTAATTCTCCAACTTCCCGTGTGGGTGGAAGGCTGAAATTTGGCAGGTTCATTCCTTACAGCTTCCTTACAAAAGTTGGGCAGGTTTTATATCGAAATTCTACGCGTAATGGTCATAACTGGAAGCAGTTTTTCTCCATTTACTGTAATGGAGATGAGCTTCAACGCCGTGGGGGCGGAGTTTCGTGTGACATCATCACGCCTCCCACGTAATCACGCAGTACATAGAAAACCAGGAAGACCTCAAAAAAGCGCTTAAGAAAACATGCATTATATAATTGAGAAGGCAGCGAAACAATAAGAAGCGAGCGAGTGACATATACAACCATATTCATGAGTTCTGCTACTTCGGAAACAAAGCACGATGTAAACCTACACTTTAAATTAAGTTCATAGACAGGCTGCCGCTGGCGTTTGTAATGTAGTGCCTGCCCATATAAGGCCGTCCGTCAGCGGCAATCCAATAGCAAACTGCCACGGGTAAATATTCATGGGTGAAGGACTGTGCTTATGGAGAGGAAGATGAGATGGTCAGGGTGGTGTTTGACACAAACTCAGCGAAACTGCGAGAGAAAGTTTTAAGTGCCAGGACTAAGGTAACATTAAATACAGCCATGGACATAGCACGAGATGGCACCAGCACAGCTGGGAACCTTCGAGGCATGTACACCGAGTGGCTCACGTGAACTGACGCAGTGCACAGATAAAAGGCAACAGTTCCAAAGAGCTGAACAAAACCGAATTACACAATTGAAAAGGCAGCAAAAATATGAAGCGTCTGATAAGCATATTCATAAATGCAGCTACTGTGGAAACAAAGCACACGGTGGAAAAAGTCAATGTCCCGCTAAAGGAAGACAGTGTAAAAACCTGTGCATGCAGTGTGTCAGGTCTCAGATAAAGAAGAAGACGAGCTGTTTATTGATGCAGTAAGAAACGAATCGATGAATGAAACCTGTCATCTTTACAGCGATTGACAAACACGGAATGTAACTTGAACACAACACATCCTACAAATACGAACCTGATTGAAAGAAATAATGATAATCAAATCCTTGATGACAGCAACACTCAGTAACACTCACAAAACAAATACTGTATATTGACAGTCATGTTACGTTATTTTTAAAATGTTCCCTTTTCTTTTCTACCTTTTTTAACACACCACTTCTCCGCTGCGATACGCGGGTATATATATATATATGTATATATATATCCCACTCTACATACTCGAATAATGGATACTTTATTCGCCATCAATGATTGTTTTGGTAAAGCCATACTCAGTGTATTCATTAGATGAACGGTAAAAAAGTAAGAGCGAGGGAGGATGACTCATTGAGGCATGCAGGCTGTAGTGCTTGCGTCAACTCTATCTGAATTGCGCGATCACATTTGAAAAAATATATCTTTTCAAGTTCTATTTAGTCCATATGTGTCAAACTCAAGGGCCGCGGGCCACATCCGGCCCGGCGTGTAATTATATCCGGCCCGCGAGATCATTTTATATACTGTATTATTGTTATTAAAGCCGGGTATATGAAGCGCTGGTAACACAATAAACTACAGATCCCATAATGCAGCGCTTCAGCTGCCTTGCATCAGGGTAACCTGAATGCAATTCAGAAGATACAGAAAACAGCATAATTAAATAAGAATCTGACACTTCAGCGGACGTTTTAACCCGTGCACAATCACAAAGTGATTTCAAGTGAAGCTGCTTTTATGGGAGACACAAATGCACCAGTTCACCTTGCCCCACTTTCCCTGTTGCCAAGTACTGTTAAACCAAGTCGTCACTCACGGTGTTCCCAAATCGCACTTTGCTGATAAACTGGCGCACTGCGCACTGAGTTTGCACGGCGCTTTGGTGACTTTGATGAACAAAAAAAGTCCGTCTACATGCGGCTCGAACCTTGTGCATGTTTGGTAGCACATATCTGTGTGAGAGGCTCTTCTCAGTGATAAAGACTAACAAAACAGCACACAGGAGTCGCCTCACTGATGAGCACCTGCAATCCATCCTGAGAATCTCCACAACACAGAACCTCACACCAAACAGAAACGAACTTGTGGCCAAAAAAAGATGCCAGGCGTCCAGCTCTAAAATGACATATGAGCAAAGACAACTGAATGATTTGATTTGTTATTGCACGTAAGAGCGGGAGTCAACCGTTTTAACAAACAGCGTATTGCACTGATCTGAAATAGCTGTGTGTGTATATATGTAGATATGTATGTATATGTATATATATGTGTGTGTGTATATATGTATATATATATATATATATATATATATATTTGTGTGTATATATGTGTGTGTATGTATGTATATGTGTGTATATATGTGTGTGTATATATGTAGATATATATGTATGTATATATGTGTATATGTATAGATATGTATATATATATATGTTTATGTGTGTGTGTAAATATATATATATATGACAACAACACTCATCACTCACAACAGTGACAAAACAATTACATTGACAATCAGGTTACCTTATTTTCAAAATGTTTCCTTTTCTTTTCATTGCTTCTTTAACACATTACTCCGCTGCGAAGCGCGGGTATTTTGCTAGTTTTATATAAAAAATAAAGTTAGATTTTAAATATCCCAAAAGATTTTGCTCTCCATAAAAATATATCCTGTCAAAATTATACAAATTCAAATATGAACATGCTGCATAACAAAACCTGGAAATATAAATAAAATGTGTTCCTTTCAGCAATAACAAATCAAATCATTCAGTTGTCTTTGCTCATATGTCATTTTAGAGCCGGACGCCTGGCATCTTTTTTTGGCAACAAGTTCGTTTCTGTTTGGTGTGAGGTTCTGTGTTGTGGAGATTCTCAGGATGGATTGAAGGTGCTCATCAGTAAAGCGACTCCTGTGTGCTGTTTTGTTAGTCTTTATCACTGAGAAGAGCTTCTCACACAGATATGTGCTACCAAACATGCACAAGGTTCGAGCCGCATGTAGACAGACTTTTTTTGTTCTTCAAAGTCACCAAAGCGCCGTGCAAACTCAGTGCGCAGTGCGCTCAGTTTATCAGCAAAGTGCGTGTTTGGGAACACCGTGAGTGACGACTTGGTTTAACATTACTTGGCAACAGGGAAAGTGGGGCAAGGTGAACTGGTGCATTTGTGTCTCCCATAAAAGCAGCTTCACTTGAAATCACTTTGTGATTGTGCACGGGTTAAAACGTCCGCTGAAGTGTCAGATTCTTATTTAATTATGCTGTTTTCTGTATCTTCTGAATTGCATTCAGGTTACCCTGATGTTTTGTCTCGTAGTGCCGTCTTAGATTAAATTCTGTAATTACAGCCACATTAGCTCCACAAATGAGACACACGGGTTCAGTAAACATATACTCAGCCTCCCATCGGTTTTTAAAGGCTCTATTTTCAGAATCAACTTTTCTCTTCAGCATCGTGTGAGCTAGCTTCGCAATAACTTGCAGCATCATAAGGTAGACTTGATTAACGCGGTAAGTGTTTCGGCAAGGCAGCTGAAGCGCTGCATTATGGGATCTGTAGTTTATTGTGTTACCAGCGCTTCATATACCCGGGCTTTAATAACAATAATACAGTATATAAAATGATCTCGCGGGCCGGATATAATTACACGCCGGGCCGGATGTGGCCCGCTGCCCTTGAGTTTGACACATATGAACTAAATAGAACTTGAAAAGATATATTTTTTCAAATGTGATCGCGCAATTCAGATAGAGTTGACGCGCACTACAGCCTGCATCCTCCCCTCGCTCTTACTTTTTTACCGTTCATCTAATGAATACACTGAGTATGGCTTTACCAAAACAATCATTGATGGCGAATAAAGTATCCATTATTCGAGTATATAGATCGGGATATATATATACATATATATATATACCCAGCGTGTCAGCGCGAGAAGTAGTGTGTTAAAAAGCTAGAAAAGAAAAGGGAACATTTTAAAAATAGCGTAACATGACTGTCAATATACAGTATTTGTTTTGTGAGTGTTACTGAGTGTTGCTGTCATCAAGGATTTGATTATCATTATTTCTTTCAATCAGGTTCGTATTTGTAGGATGTGTTGTGTTCAAGTTACATTCCGTGTTTGTCAATCGTTGTAAAGATGACAGGTTTCATTCATCGATTCGTTTCTTACTGCATCAATAAACAGCTCGTCTTCTTCTTTATCTGAGACCTGACACACTGCATGCACGGGTTTTTACACTGTCTTCCTTTTGCGGGACATTGACTTTTTCCACCGTGTGCTTTGTTTCCACAGTAGCTGCATTTATGAATATGCTTATCAGGCGCTTCATATTTTTGCTGCCTTTTCAATTGTGTAATTCGGTTTTGTTCAGCTCTTTGGAACTGTTGCTTTTTATCTGTGCACTGCGTCAGTTCACGTGAGCCGCTCGGTGTACATGCCTCGAAGGTTCCCAGCTGTGCTGGTGCCATCTCGTTCTATGTCCATGGCTGTATTTAATGTTACCTTAGTCCTGGCACTTAAAACTTTCTCTCGCAGTTTCGCTGAGTTTGTGTCAAACACCACCCTGACCATCTCATCTTCCTCTCCATAAGCACAGTCCTTCACCCGTGAATATTTACCCGTGGCAGTTTGCTATTGGATTGCGCTGGCCTTACGGCCTTATATGGGCAGGCACTACATTACAAACGCCACCGGCAGCCTGTCTATGAACTTAATTTAAAGTGTAGGTTTACATCGTGCTTTGTTTCCGAAGTAGCAAAACTCATGAATATGGTTGTATATGTCACTCACTTATTGTTTCGCTGCCTTCTCAATTATATAATGCATGTTTTCTTCAGCGCTTTTTTGAGGTCTTCCTGGTTTTCTATGTACTGCGTGATTACGTGGGAGGCGTGATGATGTCACACGAAACTCCGCCACGGCGTTGAAGCTCATCTCCATTACAGTAAATGGAGAAAAACTGCTTCCAGTTATGACCATTACGCGTAGAATTTCGATATAAAACCTGCCCAACTTTTGTAAGGAAGCTGTAAGGAATGAACCTGCCAAATTTCAGCCTTCCAACCACACGGGAAGTTGGAGAATTAGTGATGAGTCAGTGAGTGAGTGAGTGAGTGAGTGAGTGAGTGAGGGCTTTGCCTTTTATTAGTATATATATATATATATATATATATATATATATATATATATATATATATATATATATATATATATATATATATATATATATATCCTGTATATATTGTGGGGTGCCAAACAGGCAAATACATTGATTTTCTGAATATATAAAGTCGGCGTCAGAATATATAAAGTCAAAACTTGAATATATAAAGTCATTTCTGAATATATAAAGTCAAAACTTGAATATATAACGTCAGCACTGGAATATATAAAGTCATTCCTGAATACATAAAGTCAAAACCTGAGTATATAAAGTCAGCGTTGGAATATTTAAAGTCAAAACTTGAATATATAAAGTCAGCGCTGGAATATATAAAGTCAAAACTTGAATATATAAAGTCAGCGTTGGTATATATAAAGTCAAACTTGTTTTTGAATATATAAAGTCAAAACTTGAATATATAAAGTCTAGCGCTGGAATATATAAAGTCAAAACCTGAATACGTAAAGTCAGCGTAGGAATTTATAAAGTCATTCCTGATTATATAAAGTCAACATCGGAGTATATAAACTCATTCCTGAATATATAAAGTCAAAGTCAAAATATATTGATTGAAACGACTCAGGCACATTTTTTAGTAAACTAAAAAAAAAGAAATAGGGTAACAAAAACGTATTCAGAATAATAAATTAAAAAAACACTGTTCGGTTAATGTTTTGAAAATGCTGCATGTGCCCTGCCCAGGATTGATTCCTGCCTTGCACCCAGTGTTGGCTGGGATTGGCTCCAGCAGACCCCCGTGACCCTGTGGTCGGATTCAATGGGTTGGGAAATGGATGGATATTCCAGCGCTGACTTTGTATATTCCAACGCTGACTTTATATACTCAGCTTTTGACTTTATATATTCAAGGTTTAACTTTATATATTTGGGAATTACTTTATATATTCCGACGCTGACTTTATATATTCAGGTTTTGACTTTATATATTCCAGCGCTGACTTTATATATACTGACACTGACTTTATATATTCAAGTTTTGACTTTATATATTCTGACAGTGACTTTATATAATCAAGTTTTGACTTTATACTGTATATTCGGAAATGACTTTATATATTCAAGTTTTGACATTATATATTTCTTATTATACTGATTTCTTATTCTTTTGCATGTTTGTCACACAAAATGTTTCTGATCATCAAACACATTTAACCATTAGTCAAATATAACACAAGTAAACACAAAATGCAGTTTTAAATGATGGTTTTTATTATTTAGGGAGAAAAAATCCAAACCTACATGGCCCTGTGTGAAAAAGTAATTGCCCCCTGAAACTAATAACTGGTTGGGCCACCCTTAGCAGCAATAACTGCAATCAAGCGTTTGCGAAAACTTGCAATGAGTCTTTTACAGTGCTCTGGAGGTATTTTGGCCCACTCATCTTTGCAGAATTGTTGTAATTCAGCTTTATTTGAGGGTCTTCTAGCATGAACCGCCTTTGTAAGGTCATACCATAGCATCTCAATTGGATTCAGGTCAGGACTTTGACTAGGCCACTCCAAAGTCTTCATTTTGTTTTTGTTCAGCCATTCAGAGGTGGATTTGCTGGTGTGTTTTGGGTCATTGTCCTGTTGCAGCACCCAAGATCGCTTCAGCTTGAGTTGACGAACAAATGGCCGGACATTCTCCTTCAGGATTTTTTGGTAGACAGTAGAATTCATGGTTCCATCTATCACAGCAAGCCTTCCAGGTCCTGAAGCAGCAAAACAACCCCAGATCATCACACTACCACCACCATATTTTACTGTTGGTATGATGTTCTTTTTCTGAAATGCTATGTTCCTTTTACGCCAGATGTAACGGGACATTTGCCTTCCAAAAAGTTCAACTTTTGTCTCATTAGTCCACAAGGTATTTTCCCAAACATCTTGGCAATCATTGAGATTTTTCTTAGCAAAATTGAGATGAGCCCTAATGTTCTTTTTGCTTAACAGTGGTTTGCGTCTTGGAAATCTACCATGCAGGCCGTTTTGCCCAGTCTCTTTCTTATGGTGGAGTCGTGAACACTGACCTTAATTGAGGCAAGTGAGGCCTGCAGTTCTTTAGACGTTGTCCTGGGGTCTTTGTGACCTCTCGGATGAGTCGTCTCTGCGCTCTTGGGGTAATTTTGGTCGGCCGGCCACTCCTGGGAAGGTTCACCACTGTTCCATGTTTTTGCCATTTGTGGATAATGGCTCTCACTGTGGTTCGCTGGAGTCCCAAAGCTTTAGAAATGGCTTTATAACCTTTACCAGACTGATAGATCTCAATTACTTCTGTTTTCATTTGTTCCTGAATGTCTTTGGATCTGGGCATGATGTCTAGCTTTTGAGGTGCTTTTGGTCTACTTCTCTGTGTCAGGCAGCTCCTATTTAAGTGATTTCTCGATTGAAACAGGTGTGGCAGTAATCAGGCCTGGGGGTGGCTACGGAAATTGAACTCAGGTGTGATACACCACAGTTAGGTTATTTTTTAACAAGGGAGCAATTACTTTGGTTCATGCTAAAAGACCCTCAAATAAAGCTGAATTACAACAATTCTGCAAAGATGAGTGGGCCAAAATACCTCCAGAGCGCTGTAAAAGACTCATTGCAAGTTATCGCAAACGCTTGATTGCAGTTATTGCTGCTAAGGGTGGCCCAACCAGTTATTAGTTTCAGGGGGCAATTACTTTTTCACACAGGGCCATGTAGGTTTGTTTTTTTCTCCCTAAATAATAAAAACATCATTTAAAACTGCATTTTGTGTTTACTTGTGTTATATTTGACTAATGGTTAAATGTGTTTGATGATCAGAAACATTTTGTGTGACAAACATGCAAAAAGAATAAGAAATCAGGAAGGGGGCAAATAGTTTTCACACCACTGTGTATATATATATATATATATATATATATATATATATATATATATATATATATATATATATATATATATATATATAATTAGGCCCATAAATATTTGGACAGAGACAACTTTTTTCAAATTTTGGTTCTGTACATTACCACAATGAATTTTAAATGAAACAACTCAGATGCAGTTGAAGTGCAGACTTTCATCTTTAATTCAGTGGGTTGAACAAAAAGATTGCATAAAAATGTGAGGCAACTAAAGCATTTTTTAACACAATCCCTTTATTTCAGGGGTTCAAAAGTAATTGGACAAATTAAATAACTGGAAATAAAATGTTAATTTCGAATACTTGGTTGAAATGACAGCCTGAAGTCTTGAACTCGGTGTAGCATATAGATGATGGCATCCTCCGCTCCCACCTTTGCCTGGTATGCGAACTGCAGAGGGTCGAGGGCGTGGCGGACCTGTGGCCTCAGGTGGTGAAGCAGCAGCCGCTCCATGGTCTTCATCAGATGTGACGTCAGAGCAACAGGCCGGAAGTCATTCAGCTCACTAGGACGTGATACCTTTGAGACAGGAGTGATACAAGATGTTTTCCAAAGCCTTGGGACTCTCCCCTGTTCCAGGCTCAGGTTGAAGATGCACTGTAGAGGACTCCCCAGTTACAACGCACAGGCCTTCAGCAGTCGTGGCGATACACCATCTGGACCTGCTGCTTTGCTGGCACGGTCTTTTCAGCTCTCTGCTCAAATGAGCTGCTGTAATTGTGGGTGGGGATGTCTCACCTATGCTGGTATCAGCAGAAGGATGGTTGGAGGATGCAGTACTCCGAGGTGAGAGTGGGTATATATATATAGATATAGATATATTGTGATAGATGGCTAGGAACTCTGCCCCGCCGGGATGCCTGGAGGAAGGATGGACTGGGAGAGCGGCACTATTCTTCCCTTTTTCTGGGTGTCTGGACGGTCCTTGAACCCTGGAGGACAACGCTTCTGGTACACCAGGAAGTGCTGACGGACCAGGGATGGTGTATGCCCGGAGTGCTTTTGGGTGCAGGGGCAGCACTTCTGCCACACTGGGGAGAGCTGCCGGATGGTTGTCATTATGCACCTGGAGCACATCCGGGGCAAGATAAAAGGGGCCGCCTAACTCCAATTGGGAGACCAGAGTTGCGAGAGAGAAGTCGGCCGAGAGGAACAAGGACTGAGCTAGTTATTGTAGTTATTGTTAATAGGTTAAAAAAATGTGTGTGTGTGTTTTGAACACCTGGAATCTGTGGCTAGGCTATCTTTTTCAATATATCTCCTAGGATGATTCATTTTGCCGACGTGCTCACATTGCTTGTGCATTAGTGGCGGGAGGAAAAGTAAAAGAGATACTGTTTTGCTAATGTTAGTGGCTAAGCGACTTTGTCTTTCTTCTGAGGTTTCGTTTTGCTTACCCCTTACCCCTTATGTGTATGTGCATGTGAAGATTATTATCTATCTGCATTTTTTTCATTTTTATGTATGTTAAAATGATAATTATTGTAGTTACTACATAGTCCTTGTGAGACTTGTTTGTGTGATTCTTTTTAACAATGTAACTCATTTTCTGGTTCTCTTGTCTTTATATTAAAATAAAGAAATGGTGAAGGCTAAACTGACATGAGAAGAAACTTTGATTGAAATGAAATAAAATTGGCAACTGAGAGAACTGAATTATTTTCTGCTTCATCCTCCACAAAGTGCTAGTTCTGGACATTTATATTAGGAGGCAACCATAATTACATTTGTATCTTGCACACTGAGGCATTTGCAGTTCTAAAGTAGATAGTAAATCACTAGCCAGTATGATTAAAATCAAGGTGTAAAATGATTTTTTTTCTGCCCTGCAGTCAAATGCCCAGCCAGGCAAATTGTCTGGTATGCCAAGAAACACGCAAAATAAACTAACTAAAAATGTTGGTTTTGGTTAAAATAAAGACATAACAAAAGGAATTATTTTAACAGCAGCCATGCAATTAATACAGTTCTTGACAAGGAACCATTATTACTGCTGAGACAATTCTCATCAGTAAATGAGATGCAAATGAAGGCGTAGAATAAACTAGTCAGATGCTGGAATCCAGGGTGTGCTGACCATAAAAATGAAAGATGTTCTGTACTCATGTCAAGAAGAAATGTATGCTATAAAACAGAGAAGAAGCAAAACAGGGTGGAAAGGGTGGCTACAACTCCTTTTCGACACTCTTTTATCAAAGGATACCTATGCAAATTCATCTGCATGAATCTCAATGTAAAAATGCTGTAAAAAAGAGCAGCAGCATCTTTTACCAAAAAAAAAAAAGTTATCACTTGGTCTTTTTGTTCCTTCTGGTTTAAACGGAATGTTATATTGCAAACTCTTTTAAAATAATAACACCTTTACAGAAAATAATGCATATTAGACAATATGTGACTATATTGTGCAGTCCATGAAACCTTTTTAATCTCCATTATTACTTAGTCCGCTTGTGACTAAAAAAAAATAAATAAAATTTCCATTAAAACAGTGAACTATAAATTTGAAGACATGAAATGGCAATCAAGGTTTGATCATTCACGAGGATACCAGAAAAATGTTCTTCACACTAAGAGTATAGGGACAAAAAGCTATACTGTTATGAAACTGAGGCATTGAGTGATTCTATTGACTATTGTGTCTTATGAGAGTTTAGAACAACTGAGACACAAGCTAACTCAATTAAATTCACATCCTCAGTGGTTGTCTCTCTTTATAAAGTGTTATAATTTCCCAGGAAAAAAGTTTAATAATTTTCTCTATTGCAAATTAGAGATAATCTGGATTGTGTTTGTCTAAAGCAGGGGTGGGCAAACTCCGGCCCGTGGGCCACATCCGGCCCATTGGTCTTTTTAATCCGGCCCGCCAAATATTAGTACAAAATTGCCCAAATCAAATCATATCATAATTATGACGATTTTGGATGAAAGTAATGACATAAAGGACACCGCTTAGCTTTTAATTTTTATCAGAGGGATTGATGACAATTTTGAGATAATGGAGGAGTTTTTGGCCATGGAATCCCTAAAGGGGAACACGCAGGGAGAGGACTTGTATGACAGCGTGTCGGGGGTCATCAATAGGCACAAGCTACCTTGGAGTACGCTCGCCAACGTTACCACAGATGGATCGCCAAATCTGACTGGAAAAAACATTGGGTTGCTCAAAAGAATCCAGGAGAGGGTGAAGGAGGACAACACTGAGCAGGAGGTAATTTTCTTACACTGCCTAATCCACTAGGAGGCACTTTGTAAATCCGCATTGCAGCTTGACTACGTAGTGAAGCCAGTTGTAAAACTCGTTAACTTTATTCAAGCGAGGGGACTTCAGCATCGTCAGTTTATTAAGTTTCTTGAAGAAATTGACGCTGATCACCAGGGGCCTCATGCATAAATGGTGCATACACACAGAAATGTTATGTAAGAACGTTTCCACGTTCAAGTCGTGATGTATAAAACCTACACTTGGTGTAAAGCCATTCACTTTTCCACGGTACCTCATACTTTGTCGTACGCAAGTTCTCCGCTTGGTTTTGCAGACCAATGGCACCCAGCCTCAAAGCAGTGCTACTGTTCCTGTGTGGTTACCCTTTATTTATTTCTTAGAACCAAATTTCTGACGCAGCTTTATAAATACACTGAAACTAACTGCATATTGTTTATGAGTGCAATGCATCTGATTGTACAATAAATTACCTGTAACAATATAATGGCCCAGGGAATAGCCATAGTATTCCAAATATCACAACTGCTTTAGCGCTGTTACTCTCACTGCACCATCTTCTTCTTCTTTTTTTTCTTTCAGCTGCTCCCTTTAAGGGTTGCCACAGCAGATCATCTTTTTCCGTATTACTCTCACTGCACCACTCGGAGTATTTATATCACTGTATCTGAGTGGGGAATCACAGCAGCAGCTGATCGGAAAGAGAATTATCGGTATACAGCATCAAGCTCACGCTGTCTCAGCCATGGCAAAACATTTCAAAGCCTTTCCTGTATGGACCTTGCTGTTCAGAAACAGTTTCATCCCAAGAACTATAAACACACTCAATCAATTGCTCCTTGTAGAACTGTTTGTACTTATCAGTACAATTACCCCACTGTAAACTTGCACTACAGTTATAATATTCCACAACCTGCGGCACTTTATAAAGTGTGCATTTACATATAATGACAATATAATTTTTAAGATGAAATGCAGCAAAATATGTTGATTATATTATACAGATAAAACTTTAACTTAATTTAATCTGTATTGTTAATAATTAAATATGTGAGGGCATGGTGCCGCAGTGCTAGCAAGTTCACATATTGTTCCTGCCTCGTGCTGTATATTTGCTGAGGCTAGTGTGACACTGGAAGGATAGATGGATAGAATAATTAAACACGTACTATGAAGATATTTCAATGTTCCTTAAAAGTTTTGAAGAATCGTCGCTGTAAGCTTACAGATGGCTTAACATCTATTACAGAGCTGATTGTGTGGCGATTGGGTATTTTGGGACAGAAAAGTAATGACAGGAATTGGAGGTTAGTACGTTTGAAAGAGACAGTACTGCTACAATAAATTATTTCATCAAAGGTCGCACATGGCGCAGCAGCATCTTGTGTGAGACATGAACAATCACTGCGCCATCGTGTTCCCATGTTTAATAACATGCTTTCATTTCAATCATCATGAAAATGATATCACATATACATCTCAGTATTTTAATTATTCAGAGAGCTGTAATATCATGAATGTATTGGATTCTGTGTCCTGTCGGAGAAAGAGAAAGAACGAAAGCACGTAGTGATTCACACACATAGAGCACATTGAAGATCAAATACAAAACAAAGCATTTAACGTGCTACTTTAGTTACGATGGGATTTGAGAAACTAGTAAATTAAATAAATTTAAGATGTTTATCATGTTCTGCTTTAATGACAAAATAAAATACGTGATTAAAGTGGAAATATCGTGATTAAAGTTGACATTTCGTGTTTTTTTCCCACTGTGTGCCTATTTTTTTTGCCTGTACCCTAATAAGCTCAGATGGTAGGCTACAACTCGCCTTTTCACGGCGACTTTGATATGTGACTTCTTTTTTATTTTGCCACTGTGTGACTTTGTGAACTTGAGCTTTCGAGTTTCTCCGACACGCTATGTCACTCGATCAACTTCCTTTTGTTGTTTATTCCACTGTTTAAATCAACAAATAGTATGTTTTTTCTTTTCCTCCATTTGGTATTCGCTGAAATTCTTATATTTTCCCCCATGCTTTTCCCATTGTCTTTTCATAGAACTCTGAACTTAAGTGCTATTTATATAGATTTGCATATTCAAAGAGGCGTAAGTCTGGGAGGAGTTTGGGGGGGACAGCATATGCTTGCACGAGCATTACTTTTCACGCTGACCGGGATTTATGGAGCAGAAGAACGTGGAAGTTGGAGTACACACAGATTCCGGCATCTAGATTTTTCTGTGCGTAAGCACATTTTGGCTTTTGTGTTTACGTCATGTTATAGTGCGAATTCTATGCATGGCGTTATGCATGAGGCCCCAGGACTTGCTTTACCACTGCAATGTCCGCTGGTTAAGTTTGGGGAAAGTATGTCGACGAGTGTGGGAGCTCAAACAGGAGATTTCTCATTTTTGGAGCTACTTGAGAAAGCTGACAATTTTCCTGAGCTGAGTGACACAGATTGGCTTTGTGATTTTGCTTTTGCTGTGGACATACTGGCACACATGAATGAGCTGAATGTGAAGCTACAAGGGACCAGTTTGTGCATGAAATGTACACAAACGTCTGAGTCTTCAAAGCCAAGCTAGCTTTATTCTCAAAGCAAATTTCAAACAACTCATTTGTTCATTTCCCCACACTGGCTACGCTGAAAGGGGCCCCTCGGCTTGTGAAAAAATACAGGAAATCACTGGATGACCTGCATGGAGAATTCTGCCGTCAGTTCTCTGATTTTGGAAAAATTTACAAGTCACTTTAGCTGGTGTCATATCCCTTCACACAGGACCCTGAAACGGCGCCACAGGAGTTGCAGTTGGAACTGATTGATCTCCAATGTGACACCGTCTTAAATGAGAAGTTCAACTCTCTTAAACTGAATGAGTTTTATGCTTTATTAAGCACAGCCAAATTTCCAAACACACAGAAGATGGCACAGAGGATGCTGGTGTTGTTTGGCTCTACGTATGTGTGTGAACAGACTTTTAGTGTGATGAACACCAACAAAGCACCCCACAGATCCCAGTTGAGCGATGAACACCTCAGATCTGTTCTGAGAATTGCCACAACAAAACTAACTCAAGACTTCGATGCACTGGCAAAGAAGGGTGATCAACAACACTGTTCCCACTAAAAGTTAATGTAAATATTAACACTGTAATGCCTTTTGTATGTTTAAGTTTGATATGTATGCATCTAGTGCTGGCCTGGCCCGTCTGTCAAATTTTAAAAGTCAATGTGGTCCCTGAGCCAAATGGTTTGCCCACCCCTGGTCTAAAGTAACATTTATATTTATACTTAAAACTCAATGCATGTAGGCAGCTATAGATGTGGTCATGGACAGAGGATGTACACCCTACTCTGTTTATAGTACAATCCTGCTTCTGTAACACTGCACTTCCACACATGCACACAGGCCTTCTCTTTGCACACATCCATGTTTTGATGCATTTTTGATGCAGGTGGCATGCAGAGAGGTGTGTTTAAGACCACATTTACACAAAAATCTCGAGTCACGTGGTTGCAGCCGCACACATAAATACGACATAACTGCTGACAAAATTTATGTCAAAAAGACCTTGTGGACCTTCACTGCTACATGCAAAGTATAATCAGGCCTTTATTCAATCTCTCACTTTTAGGCCAGACTATTTATTAGTCATATTTGATATTGAATCTTAATGTAATTCAAAAGAAACAAAGAAAATCAGATAAATAATTGGTTTAATGTGCAGTGGTGAAAAGGTAGAAATAGTAGAAAAAAAATGTTAGTATTAAGACAGTATTAAGACATCCAACTTAAAGAACTTTGCACCAGTTGGCCACCTGATCCACAATGACTTTGATCTTCCTGAGTCTGTGTTATTTGAAGCAGAGAAAGGCAGAAGGGAAGAAGCTGAAATTGTGAGACCGGAAGTGATGTCAGTAGTTCTTTGGTAGACCTCGTTAACTCTGGAACAAATGGAAATTGTATTAGATATGGTCTCATGTCATTTCCTCCCAAATAGCTATAACAGATGGACTCAAAGCCATAAATCATGCCCCAATCTTATGGGTCTGACAATACTAATATCTCTCAAACACAAGCAGTAGCAGTGGTTTATGACACTGCTATATAGAATTACTCAGCTGGGATGCCCTCAGTGTGGGACAGGAAGAGACAAGCTACACAGGGCATTATCTCCCACAGATCACTAAATGGCAGCGCCTGGGATACCCATAGAGGCATTGTGGGAATTGGAGTTCTTTGGCTGAGCCCTGTTGGGGTCCATGGGTTTTGCCAGGGAGCTCAGACTCAACAAACAGCAATTCACCATACTTTGTCTGCTTCAGAAGTCCTTGAGACTAACAGGGCATTCTTCACATTGGCTAGTAACTCACCTTCTTATAACCCAAGTCTCTTTTGCCAGTAGTATTTTTTTCATTATCCTCAGAATTAAAACCTGCATCTACTTGTAGCAATGTACACTTTGGTTTAAAAACAATAAGCAGTTTGTCATCTGTGTAAAAAAGAAAGTTAATATTAGTCTTCGCATAATCTCAACATATTGTAATATAAAGTAAACATAGTGAGTAATACACTTTTCCCTGAACTAAATCCTGCACCTAACATGTGACAGATATTGGAAAGCTTTTCAGACCATTGTCTCCTGTCACTTGCTTTATTTCCTCTACATCTAAATGTTATTTTTCTTTATTTAATTTAATCTGTGTTTATGCATTTAGATGCTGTGTTTTTTATTTATTTATTGTTATTTTATTGTAGTTGTAAATACAAAGTATAAGGAGTTGCTCTGAACTTGAACCCAGTGAAGAGAAATAAAGATACTAAAATGAAACTTTTCCCATTTCACTTTATAACATTTCATTCCAATTTCAATTACATTTGACCTACACCGATAGGACTAACTTGGTCAGAAATGTTTATTCTGCAATGTTTCCTTTAAGTCTGCAAGAAAACAAAAGGTGACTGGTATACAAAATGGCAGCTTAGCCATTGAAGCACCAAAATAGGTTATTCTTGGTCAACCCACCATGCAAACCCAGCCAAAGGAATTGTGGTTTGCTACTGTGGCAATGAGGGCTGATCAAACTAAAAAAGAAGAATCTTTTAGGTTAGTGGGTTCTTAAATGTTTTAATCTGAGGACCCAAATAAGAAGATACTGTATATGCCACACTGGGACTGAAGAAGAGGATTATTACCATAATGACAGGTGAGCCATACACCAAGAAAAAAGGACCAGATATTCCATCCATCCATCCATTTTCTAACCCACTGAATTCGAATACAGGGTCACGGGGGTCCGCTGGAGCCAATCCCAGCCAACACAGGGCACAAGGCAGGAACCAATCCTGGGCAGGGTGCCAACCCACCGCAGGACACACACAAACACACCCACACACCAAGCACACACTAGGGCCAATTTAGAATCGCCAATCCACCTAACCTGCATGTCTTTGGATTGTGGGAGGAAACCGGAGCGCCTGGAGGAAACCCACGCAGACACGGGGAGAACATGCAAACTCCAGGACCAGATATTCTGAAAAGTAAATGTTTTTTTTTTTCTTTCAAGAGTATTTGTCACATAAATATTACTAAAAGAGAAAAGTGGAATGCAAACATATTGTTAATAAAAGATTAATTATCATTCAAGACAGGAGATCGATTCCTGAGGTCACTGCCAGTATAAATGCTTAGTCTGAGCTTTAGTAAAGCTGAGAGAAACAAATAATTGTGGTACAGATTTAATAAAAGTTCTTTTAACCTAGTCACTTGACTAAGTGATGGCACTGGACAAAGAATATAAATAATGAATCAATGTAGTTTATTTACATGGTCTTAAAAGATATTTTTTAAACGTGAATACTTTTCAAATGAGCTTCAAAATTAAGCAGAACCTTTTTTCTAAATGGGTTTGCAAATATTTCAAAATGTCTAGGTTTTCATTTAACTAATTAATAAACTGAGAAAAAAGTAGCTAGACTATTACTAAAACAGGGCATGCACTATTTGTATTTTGTACAGGCCATAGGAGTAGTCATGATTAATAATTCCTTGAACAGTCCAGTCTAAAATGTTTAATACTGCCAACTGGTATTGTGCTGGACATCTCTAGTTTGTCTCAACCTTTTGACCAGAATCCTTACCCGGCTGGGAGCCCTCTGCCTGAAAGCCTTCACAGGGTTTTGTGTCCTCCAGGACGTTAGATGGTAGCCCCACTGGGTTACAGCATTGACATGGATTCCCATAGGACATCTTGGAAAATGGAATTTTCCAACTCAGCTCTGTTGGGTTCCATGGGTGCTGCCAGGGTGTGATATGGGATTTGACGAGCTCTTCTTTGTCAGGGTCCAACCTCACCCGGAAGTGCTTCTGAGCCACAGCTTCGGAACTCCAGAAGTGGTTCCAGATGTTACATAAAAGGAGCTGCCTGCCACAACTCGGAGAGCCAGAGTAGGAGGAGGAGGAACAAGCTTGCGGAGAGGAGTGGAGGAAGAGTTCCAGAAAAAGGAAGACAAAGAGAATTACAGGGCTGCTTACTGTGGTTGTGTTGTGTGAAACTATTCCTTGAAGAGTTTCACATGAATAAACTTTAATTCTTGTTTGAACTTGTGTTTGAGCCTTTGTGTCTGAGGAGCTCCAGTGTCTCCAGATGACCACAGGTGGTACGGCACTCTTAAGGCGCTTTTCCACTGCATAGTACGGCACAGTACGGTTCTGTACAGCTCACCTTGGTTCGGCTCAGTTCGGCTCGGTTTGCGTTTCGACTGCAGTTTAGTACCGCTTTAGAATGGGCGGGATTATTCACGTGTCATTATAGTTGCGCCGCCTCTGCTGCCGTGACACCGTGGAACTTTTACAACATGCAGACAACGACAACACTTTAGCTCGACGACGCGCAAGGGTAAGCATCTAAAAAAAGCACATCACTAGCTAACTTTTATCACTGTTGCAAAGCATAAAATGAACTTAACTGCCAGTGTAACATTAAAATGCTGATTTTGTATATTACAGATCTTCCACATTTTGCAAAAAAGTCGCCGCAACAGACCATCTGTTTGGACATTTAACCGTGCTTCAGAGTGGTGGGATGTGATTGTTCCCGGTTTTACAAACACTCAGTGGCTAGAGAACTTTCGAATGTCTGAAGAAACATTCATCCACTTATGCAACAAACTGCGTCCATCGATGGAGAGACGGGACACAAACTTCCGCGTGTATAAAGAAAAGAATAGCCAGTGACGCAGTAATGACGATTTTCTTCGGCCAATCAGTGGCCAGCAGTTTATACGTCACGTTTTGGTAACGGTTCGGCGCGCTTGGAACCTCGGCTGAGGTGGTACTAAAAAAAGGACCAGGTACCAGGTACTGTTCCCAGTGGAAAACCCCCCAAAAGTGAGCTGAACTGAACCGTGTCGTGCCGTACTATGCAGTGGAAAAGCGCCATTACAGTTCAGATGGACCAACAAACAGTGTATGGAGAAGGAATTCTTCCTCACTGTTAACCTTAATGCAAAATGATCTTTGCATTTCTGTTACAGACAGTGGATTCAAAGTATGCTGCAACGGTGAACAGTTGATGAGGCCCTCAGCCAATGTCCTAGGCCACTGAAACTGCTAAAGCACTATGTACAGTATAATCTCATTCCATTTACTCAGCCATAATAACACAATTAAATTGTCACATCTTTCCGCCATACCTGTTACTTTCATTTCTGCAGTGTCTATACCTCACAAGCTTTTCTGTCTCCCATTTACTTATAGGTGTCTTTGCTTGTCAGCTCTCTCATTTTGATTATATCACTGGTTGTGATAGAGGTGATGCTGTCATGGGTAATGTTTTTTTTTATAATTTCGTACAATAGAAATGAAATCTCTCTTTGATGCATAAATTGGTTGTTTCACATACAACAACAATAAATAGTTTGCTAAAGAGAAGGTGTTATGGCCCTGGCCACTGAATTGAACTTGGAATTGGATGAACTTGGCTAAATTTAATACAAAATCATTAGGCCTAGCCTAAACATGTCTGCCACCCAATTTGGGTTACAATTCATTGTTTAACTCTGTTTTAGGCAAATTTCCATCTGAAAATGACCTCTATGACAGAAAAAACACTTTAATGATATGATATGTTATTTTTTGAGCTAGATTTGCATCAAAAACTAACTTTCCTCATGAAGTATAGCCTCGCCAACAGTGTGTTCTCTTTAATAGATTCATTTTCTTGATTTCATTTAAAAGTGCAGTTTGCTTCTTGAAAAAGGAAAATCGCCCTTGATGCTAAGAAATATCTGCAGATATTCCACACATCTTGAATTATTTACAGTGTTTTGGTAATAAAATCAACCATTCAAGCCCTTCTTTCCTTTAACATTCACTCTGGATCTGCAGGTTTCCCCTCATGCATTCCCATCACCAGTTAATGACAAGTCACTGTTCCCTCGCACCTTGATCATAATCTCATTTTAAAAGAAAATCCATATTTTGAAGCATACCAACAATACTTTCAATTTAAGCAGTTGTGTTTGCCTGTCCCTACTCATTTTTGGACCATCAAAAAGAACATTATTTCCAGTTCAGTTTTTAAAGTGTTCTGACATACATTTTACTCCTGATTTCACATGCATGTCAAATGTTTGGCACTTTTACTCATATTAAATTTAGAAGGAAAAAACACCAACAAACCACCTTTAATGTGCTGATTCTCGTTAGGATTCCCTGGATAACATACATATTTTTATTGGGCTTGTGTCCACTGACCCTTGTATTTGTGATTTAAATCTTAAATTCCCTTCTGGCTAGAACATCACCTAAACTGGCACTCACAGTCTCCTGCCTGAAATGGACATTTCACATTTGGTAGAAAAATATCAAAATGCGAATGGGAAAAAAGGTGGTAGATCCAGCTTACTTGTTTTAATATTTTTGTATATTTGCATCTTTCCAGGTCCCTGGTTCTGCTCATTTTTTAACACTATATTTAAAATACAGTCTTATAAACATATAACTTACAGTATAGGATTGTTAGGAGGTCCTTGTCTAAAGCACTGTGCTATATCACTCCATGAAAGTTTTGGCTACAGACACCCTGGCTGATACTGTGGCAAAGACTTTGATTAAACTGAAAAGGAGTATTTTTGTCAAAAAATGGTATGTACTGGGTATATGGTATAATTGTTAGTCATGGGCGATTTTCAAACACTTCATTTTTTAATGACACTTTTCAGTGAGCCATACAACATGCATTTTAATCTACATCATGCATGCTCTGCAGCACTTATGTTGAGCTCCACTGATTTGATTTGTTTGTGCTCACAAATCGATGCAGTGAAGCTCAACATGAATGCTGCAGAGCATGTGTGATGTAGATTAAAATGCATTGTCAGGGATGCCAGGGGTGACGACCCGGCCGGGACGCCCTGAAGGACCGGAAGAGGGTCTACACCCGCCCTGGATCATGTGGGGGCTGCCACCCTGGTTGCTTTGGGGGCCACGGGTAGAGGGCTTGGAAGCCCAACCCTGTAGGGGCCTGTGGTCACCGCCAGGGAGCGCCCCAATGCCTTTGGTACCCTGGACCTCAGCACTTCCGCCACACCACACCAGGAAGTGCTGGGGGGAAGAGAAGAAGGGACACCCGGAGAGCTTCCGGGGATGCAGCCGGCAATTCACCTGGAGCACATCCGGGTGCTAATAAAAGGGGCCGCCTCCCTTCATTTGAGGCTTGAGTCGGGTGGAAGAAGGACTAAGCAGAGGCGAGTGGAGGCGGCCTGAAGAGTGGAGGCATTGTGTGATGGCCAGGACTTTGGGGACTTGGGGTGTGTGTGCACTTTTGGACTTTGTAAATAGGTTTATTGTAAATAAACGTGTTTGTGGGTGGAAACAACATGTCCGCCTGTCTGTGCCCGGGTAACGTTCACAGCATGTACCCATCTGAATTATGATTCTCTTTCACTTCACTTCTGATTCTTTCAAGTTTCAATGGAATCATTGTTAGTGAACGAGTATTCTGATAATTCTTTCATTCATCATACAAGTACAATACATTAACAACACATTTATATTAGAATGTATTAATTGTTTGTTTTGTACAATTTTTTAAAGAGAATATATGAACATAATCTTAAAATCATATGTTTATGTCTCTTTGAACATTCAACAAATTAGTCACAGAAAAATAAACCTTATAAAAATATTATTCCACTTTGTAGCAATTATTAGTTTTTAACTTTACTTTAACACCTTTAAGCACCGTAGACAATTTACTGATTCTTTCAAGTTTTAACTGAATCATTACCTGTGAATGAGTCATATGATTTTCATTCATTTGATACACTAAATTAATTATTACCTGAGATTATTATTACCTATCTCTGGGTCCATAGTTCTTGAGCCTGATCCTCCAATTAGCTGTGAACCACCCTATCTCACTGAGATTGCACAGGTAAAGCTGCAGGGATCTGTGGTATCCGGAGTGAACTTCTCCAGGCTGGTGGTAAGACTGCCCTCTTGGTATTACAAGCAATCTTTGCTTCCATTTGGGAGACTGGCATCATCCCAACTGACTGGAAAACGGGATTTGTCTTCTCTATCTGGAAAGGGAAGGGTGACCGCCTGGATTGTGGCAAATACAGGGGGATAACACTGCTCTTGGTGCTAAGTATGGTCCTTGCTAGGGTCATCCTCAATAGGATCCGTGATCACTTGCTCACCTATCAGCAACCGGAGCAGTCTGGTTTTATACCTATCTACCATCGACTGCCTCCTGGCATTGTGGGTTCTCATGGAGCTTAAACGTGAAAATTGGCACAGTTTCTTTGAAGCGTTTGACAATTTTGGTAAAGCGTTGGACTCAATTGATCAAGCTGCCCTGTGGGATCCCCTAAAGGTGAATGGCCTATACACTGGTACTGTGAGTGCTGTGCAGAGTGGAGGCAGAACCTCAGTGTTTTTCCCAGTTGATTCTGGGGTTTGTTCTTGCTTCTACTCTGTTCAGTTGTATGGACTGGGTGTTGGGCAAGGTCGTGGGGTCCATCAGCTGTGGGGCATCAGTTGTTGAAGAAAGATTCCCTGACATTGACTTTGCTTACAGTGCTGTGATCTTTGCAGAATCAATGGAGGCTCTGATGGAGGCTCCAGAAAGTCTGATTGAGGAGATTGAGTGTCTGGGCTTGCGAGTGTCCTGGATAAAAACCAAGATCCATGCTTTTAATGACCTCTTGGGCACAGCCATAAGCAGTGTGTCTGTCTGCAGAGAGAATGTCGACCTAGTCAAGAGGTTTACTTACCTTGGCAGTGACATTCATGTCTCTGGTGACTCTTCCTATGAAGTCAATAGACAGATTGGGAGAGCATGGGCGGTTATTAGGTCACTGGAAAAGGGTGTGAGAAGCTCCCAATATCTATGCAAAAGGACAAAGGTCCAAGTCTTTAGAGTCCTGGTGCTTCCTGTCTTGCTATATGGTTGTGAGACACTGTCGCTATCCAATGACCTGAGACCAAGACTGGACTCCTTTGGTACTGTGTCTCTTTGGAGAATCCTTGGGTACCACTGGTTTGACTTTGTGTTGAATGAGTGATTCGAGTCCCTAATGAGGCACATTTCCTGTATATGAGGGAGCGTCAGTTATGGCTCTATGGCCAAATGGCACGATTCCCTGAGGGTGATCCAGCTCATAGAATCCTTATTGTTGGGGAGCCAAGTGGCTGGACCAGGCCAAGGGGTCGCCCGCATAACACCTGGCTGCGGCAGATAGAAGGCAATTTCCGGAGGGTGGGACTGGACCATGTCTGCCTGTGGGGTTGCCAACTGAGATCCTGAGGAGTTTCGTCGTGTGGTGGGTGTGGCAACTCCCCAACTTGAATGAAGAACGAGGCACACGACTTTCATTCATTAGCTTCTATAATGTATTGTATTATTTTAATTATGCATCTGAAAAATGTTCTAATGGTTTATATTTTCAAACATGCCAGTCTCATATAATATGAATTATCAGTAAGCTTAATATATATCTTAATGTATATAATTATGAATCAGTTATTTGAATATAAATTTGATATGTGATTCATTCATAGAAGATACCTTTCCCAAAGATGGATTCCATTGAATCAAACATACAATTAATCAATTCACTTAAACAGGTAATTTAAAGGAATCAAATCAATAAAGTGAGTTTAAATGCCTGTCATTAATATTTGCCTCCCCTACATTGACTCTGTTCTGCAATAGAGTGAATTAAATATGATATCACATAGTCAGAAATGGTTATGTATAATCTCTAATTAACAATCTTAATCTGCCATTGTAATAATTTAGTTCTTCTCTCCAATTAGTATAGTTATCCCAGGATCCCCAAGCCCAGTTTTCTTCTTTTTTGTCTTCCTGCCTTTCTCACAACTTAGTTTTCCTACCAGATACTTTACAATCTACCTGCAATATGGCATCTTGACTACATTTTAGAAAAAAAACAAGCATTCACCGTATCTCTATTTGAACATGGATAGAACAGCTCATAAAAAAGGAACAAGACAAAAAGAAAAACTTCTAACTCTGAAGACAAATGTTTCTGAAGGCAATAAGTGTAGGAGACAGGAGGCAAGCCAGTAACGATTACGAAAAAAGTGATGGAAAACACACAAAACAGCAATATCCCCATCTGTAGTCTACTCTAGTCTGATGGAAGCTTGATTAGATTGTATCACAGTCAGATATGTCTAGATGTTTCACTCTTGCAATTTGAAAATGATTTACTCAAGTTGCAGACCTCAGGTCTGTCTTTTTTCAGTAGCTATGCTCTTTTTTCTGTCTTATTTGTTTTCATCATAGAAATTCCCAAGAGCTAACAAGTGGAATGTAGGTGCTTTTGTATTCCTGTTACAACAGAGTAAAGCAAAGCACCAGCTGTATTACAAAATATTGCTAATATAGCTTAAGAAGAATGTAGACTTTTTATTTGGGGGGCTGAACAATTAAAGCAACCTGAAAAGGTTTCTACCAGTGACAGTGTCCATGTACACTTTTAATGATTAGAGATGGTAAAAATGACAGGTGACTCTACTTAATGTGTATTTTTCCTTGAGAAACCAAATATACATACTTTCACACATAGTAGCCAGTATGAGGCACTGAATAAACCCATCGATGCCAACATACACTATAATCAAATCTCCATTGCTTTATTTCTTTTTAGTATATGGCACCCCATTTCATAGCTTCATCTCAGCCTTACTTGGATTTTTTCTCATTTTTCTGATGGCAAGGTTCACAGCTTTTGACTGCAAACCTCTGAAATTGCAGGTCCGTAGATGGTAGTTCTGTAGATAGGGACAGAGAAGTTTCTTCAGCAGAAGCAGCATTCTGGACTCTCCCATGATGCAAATTGAGGTTTCTTTGTTCTAATCTGCTTAATGGGAACTAGGTGGATGTGTTTCCTTTAGGTCAGGTGTTTCTAGTCTGCAAAGAGAACGATAATCTTGTAATTATTGACTGGTCCAGTCTGCATGGAGTCTGCCCAAACTTAGTTAGCTGCCTATCAAAAAGTGTGCTTTTCACAATGTATTTTGGTATGTTCCCAGGTAGCAAACAGGGCATTGTCCCCTTAGGATCAACAAGGGAAATAACAAACTGAACTGCTCTAAATAACAATAAAAAATAAAGCAAAGGCTTAAATATACTATGTGAAATTATCAAAAATCAGGACTTTTGTTTTGACATGATACTCATTTTTCATTTCCATCTCTTATTTTTTATTGTTCATACTATTTTCTGTGGATATTTTGTGAGCTTCTATTTCAGCCACCACATTGAAGCTCTTGATTGTTACATGTGATTAACCCATGACATCATGGCAGCCATGATATAAAAGATGACCGCATGTATCTCATAGTATCTGAACTTTACTTGCTAAAAACAAATGTCTTTGTGAGAGATTAGTGCTTCAGCAATTTAAAAAAATTACATTTGGATTTGATTACAACTTTGTTTTTATTTTTGGTGAACAGCAAATCTCTGTGATGACTTTATCTCATGACAAAGACAATTCTTTTGCCATTTTAAGAAATACTACCCTAGACACCTGTCACACTTTGTCAATAAATCTGTTCAATGGATTGTGCTATATTGAACATGACACAGCCTGTTTCCATTAGCCTTTAGGACCTATTTAGCTTTGTGTTTCCTGTTGTTTTCAAATGTATGCTACTGTAAGTTGCTGAACATACCAATGAGTGACCAGTAGGACCAAAGTGGTCTGAAACGTGTACTCAGTTTCTGCAGAAAAATCATGTGCCCCAACATTTGTTCTGAGACAGGTCCAGGAAACCTCTAATCATAATTTTCCTCCCTGGAGACATACTGAGGATGAGCTTTTTCCCATTTATGTCAGTTGAAAAACAAAATTTCACAAATGCTTAAGTTAGGGAATGTCCTCATAATACCATGTTAAGACTTAAGTTAAACTTGTTTAATATGCAGTTATAAGCATATTCTCAAAACAGGTAGATGGATGGCTAGATGCATAACAAGCGTGTTGCATAACAAGCCTGCCTAAAGCATTTGACAAGCTGGCACCTTTTTGCCCACAAAGCATGATCTAAAAATTACACATGTTACACTTTTTCATGTCATAAATATACACCCACCATTTTCTCTTAAATATTGTTAAACTTCACTATTGTCTAATACTGCTGATTTGCCACTTAAGTCAGGGATGTCAAACTCCAGGCCTGAAGGGCCGCAGTGGCTGCAGGTTTTCATTCTGACCCTTTTCCTAATCATTGACCAGTTTTCACTGCTAATTAACTCCTTTTCCCTTCATTTTAATAGCCCTGTTTTTAAGGATTCAGTCCTCTGAACTGATTCATTTCTTCATGAAATGGCACCCAAACAGAAATGAGACGTGAAACGAGCCAACAGATGAGCAGCTAAACTGGGTTTTCAAACTCCAAGCAATTTCACTCCTACCAATCTATTAATGAGAAGCTGATTCTTCCTGTTAATTAAGCCCGTTATTTAATTTTGTGGTGTGTTGCTGCTCTCATTCTGCCACAGCAGACATTTCCAAAACTGTTGATTGTCTGTTCGTCAAAATGTTTTGGTGACCTGAGAGATCAACCTTACTGAGACCTTCACTTTTCTTTATTTTCAGATATTGTTTGACGGGCACAGGTGAGCTGGTCATGTGGCAGCTCATTTTGTGTCTCATTATTGTTTGGCTGCTAATTAAAAAAAAAGACAACTAAAGGGCCTGAGTCAAGTTAATTAAAACTAAAGCAAAATAAGTTAATTAGCAGCAAAAACTGGTCACTAATGAAGAAGATGGTTAGAATGAAAACCTGTAGCCACTGCGGCCCTCCAGGTCTGGAGTTTGACACCTGTGACTTAAGTACCGTATATGCTCACATATAAATTGGGTCATGAAACCCGGAAAAATCAATCATAAAATCAGACCCCGACTTATACACCCATTCAAAAATGCTACACTTAATTCTTTTTTTTTTTTTTTACATCTTCTTACCTCCTCTAATCTCGCATCAGTTTCTCAGACACATCAAATTTTGTTGCAGCAGCACAGTTGCCAATTTTTTTCGCTACTTCAACGACATTTAATTTAAAACCAGCTTCGTATTTTCTTCTGATCGAACACTCCATCGTAAATAAGGGATGTTCTTACGATAAAGGCAGTGTGCTCCGTGGTTACTCTCTCAAGTGGGTGTTAGCATATCATAATCTCTTGTACCAAGAGCGTGAGTTTTCTGCATTTGACTTACACAACCGACTTTATAAAATACCAGAAATTATACAGTAAAATCAAGTCCCGAACTTATACAGTATCTGTATAAATTTGCTTTACAAACTCTATACTAGGGTGTTGTATCATGTTAGCCATTATGGATAAAAGGAAAAGTCAAGCAAAACAACACCTTTTATTGGATAACAAAAAAGATTGCAATATGCAAGCATTTGAGGCAACTCAGGCCCATTCTTCAGGCGAGATGTAATCTCTTTATAAACTCTGAAAATTGAGTGAAACAACTGACACATATGAATCATTTAAGCACCCCATCCTGTATCTGATATGGGAGAATCTTGTTAACCATATTAAAAACTAAGATATAAAACCAGCAAAGTAGAGGGCTGCAAGATTCAATTTTATAAATCTTTTTCCACTTGTTTGTGAAAGATTCCACCTTGCTTTCCCACAGGAACCAAATTCAGTCTTACCGGTAGTAATAAAGTTATTCTTTGTCTTAAAGTGGTGTGACTCCTGCATAAATCCATGCCAACCAAGTACTGTATAGTTTCCATAAGACCTTTGCTAGAGACCATAATTTATGTCCAAATATCCTGAAAAATACACTCTACACATTTGTGGTTGTTTGATTTTTGGGCCACTTGTCAATTTTGTGTTTGTTGTGAGTGTCAGCTTAGTTTGTCCTTTGACACCGAGGCAAGATTAGTAATGACACAGACCGAAGGTGCCTAAATTCATTGTTTTTCTTTGCTAAAACTTTTTAAACATTCATCACAGCAAGCAAAAGGCATTTGGTCTCCAATCTCCTATGCAACAATTATAATTTACTGCGATATACCTGATTTTCCTTAATTTTTTATTTTCCTTCCTTGTTATTTTATTGCTTCGAATTGGCCATTTTTAAGTGCCCTTGTAATTTTGTTGGTGTTCCTTTTACTTGCCTCCAGCAACAGCAGTTTCACACTAACTTTATGCAGGAATCTGTCCTGCTGTCTGTGTTCTTAAAACAATGAGGCATACATTAAAATAATGATTCAGATTTATTCAGCAAATGAAGGAAAAGAATGGTTTTAAAGACTACAGCTCTTTTAGACCCATGTCATTTTCCTCAACTATCCACTCCCACCTTCAGTAGTAAAATTATACCCTACTCCACAAAGAATTAAAGTCAGGTCCCACCATTGTACTATGTTGATGTACAACAAAGCACTTAATGTAAAGAGTCACACACACAGGTAAGAGCTGCCAGAGCAAAGGCCAGTTTATGGGATGGTTTGTTAATAATGTCCTTCAGTGACTGCTGTATGTCTTTCTATAAAGATAATGTGTACAACATGCCTGTCAAGGAATAACTAACTCTCCACATTTTAGGTTTGTCCCAGGATGTGGCAGAACAGAAAAAGAAAAAAAAGTTTTGTGAGGCTGCAGGTGTGAGCTGCCAGTGTTTTGTGAAACTTTTCAGCAAATATAATAGCTGGTTGTTCAGCTTACTTGGAAGTTTTGCTAAATAAATCAAGTTCACTACTGACACATGAGCTTTTTTCAATTTACTCCTACAGTTTGATACATCTTTGATTCTCTATTTTGTCATGCTCAAGATCACATGAACAAACAGAAAGAACCATTATAATAGGAAACAACTCCCCCATCCGCCATATGTATTTGTAAGTGTCATAAAGGACTGCAGATCCCCAGGGGTTTATTTTGTTTGGAATGCTGGAAAAAAGAACTGAAGTTTTGTTTTCCTCTTCTCTGTTCTCAATTGAGCATATCTCAATTCTTAAGTTAAAGCAACTTGGTAGTGACATCATTTTATATATTTAACCATTAAAAAGTATGTTCATGGAGGTAAATGTTGATAGGCTTAATACTTTACTGTCATGATGCTATAGCTCTAAATTTATTTAAGCACTGTGAGGTTGTAGTCAGTGAAAGTGCTCTGCAGGAACAAATTGAAATGAATGGAATTGCTATTCATTGAAAAAGAGCGATATTAAAAGACATACCGCTTATGTTTTATTATTATACTGCCTTCATTTATTTTATTAATTGCCTACCTATCAGGAAACAAGAAGTTAAAAAGTAAGAACTTGAAAAATGTATATTTTGTGAAAATACCAAAGAAATGTTAAAGAGAGTTAGCTTCCCAACGGAAAACTCATTTTGTTATGATTTTCTGACACAAAATGGCAATGGGATGTGACCTTACAATGCAACAAACCAGATCAGCACTGCTCTGATCTGGAAACCCATAGCACCCAACCCCAAACTCAAAAGGTAGCATTCAGTCTGTAAGGGTCCAAAAAAGGGGTCTCAGGCTTTAAAGGTCAAAAATATACTAAAATTTAGAGAAAAAGATATCTGTAAACCCCTGGCCTTTAGAACAAGCAAAGTGCTTTGAATTCCAAAGATTTAATTAAAAAAAAAGAAAATGATCACAAAAAACATCCAAAAAGGTTTGTTTTAAAAGTAAACCCCAAGCTAATAATGCCAGTCTGATATCAAAATCCTTAGTCAACAACACAGCTATAATAATAATAATAATTAAAAAAAATCCATAATGTTAAATCCCCATGAGTAAAACTTCATAATTACTAATGCTGGTCTGGAGGGCCAGACTCTCTGCCTTGAATAAATAGGCAGACATAACAATGGACATACGGTACATACATTACAAATTAAAATACACAACAATATTCAGAACACAAAAAAACATAATATACACAAGAATAATATTAAAGTCCTAAGAAAAATAACTCATGGCACTACATATATGCCAGGGTTGAGATGCTGGCTAAAATATGACACCCATAGGCAAGATGTTAGCTGCGAAATTGCAATGTGGAATGGCAGTTCTTGTTCTCCAGCAGAGCAACTTCTTAACTGAATGCTGGCTTCCTGTTGCAAAGTCTTTTTATTCAGGCTGACCAGAAGGGGTAGAACTCTTTCAAACCAGTCTCCATATGACACCCACCTGGCTTGCATGCTGAACAATAAATACATTTGTATACATTGGGCTTTAGTTTATTTATTTATTTTATTTTTATTTATTTATTTATCAAGCACCTTGAAACAACTTTCATTGACCAAAGTGCTGCACAACCAAAAGACAAAAAGGTTAGCAGGTACTACATAGCGTACATATACTCAATATACATTGCACACTACTATACTAAACCAGTCAATAAAATCAAAACAAAATAATAATAACAATAATAATAATAATAATAAATAAGATGAAACTTCATAAAATCAAGAAGAATTAAATGCACATGAAAACAGATGTGTCTTATCAGGGTTTTAAAATGATTAAGATTCTGGGCCGCTCTCAACTGCAAGGGGAGGCTATTCCACAAACTGGGGGCTATTACCGAAAATGCTCTGCCTCCTCTGGTTTTAAGTTTTATTCTGGGGATATGGAGTAACTGAAGATTAGAGTATTACATTTGGAAATTAGTTTAGAGCTCTGTATATATCTAATAGAAAAGACAAAATATGACAAGAATGTTTTTTAATATTATTACAGATTTAAAAATAGCAAAAGTGAAATAGGTTAGAATGTTAAAACCTGTAAGTTATTTAAAATTCAATTAATGTAATTAAAATTGTTTGAAAGTTAAATATATACAGTTTATGTAAAAACAGTGACATTTCCGTGAGCACCACTTCAGAACTCTTCATTTTTAGTACTAGCATCTGATTTCACTGCCCCACTGATAGATAGATGACACTGTTCAGTGGATGCAGTGGATTCTCCATGATTGACAGGAGTTTGCTCAACGCCCGCCTGCAAGCTGTGCTCCCTTCTTCCACCTGTTGGTCGCTCCTGCATCTTTGGCGCACAGCAGAAGTGACCCTTACCCCTGAGCACTGTCTACTCGCTCCACCTGGGACCACTTCTCGACCGCTTGCCTCAATTCTGCCACACCAGCTCTGTCCCAGTTCTGCCTCTACTTTTCTTTCTCTTAAGTTCTGGTCTCTTTATGTCTCTTTTCTTCCTGTTCGATGCTCATTCCCAGTTTGTGCTGCTTAGACTCTTTGGTATGGATGTGGGTGTAGGTGCCTTGATTACTCTCCCTAGAGTGCTAATGAGGAAGTCAGCTGGGCCTGACCACACCTGCCCATGAACAGGTGATCAGCCAGTTTCAACATCAACACCCCAGAACTGCTTAGCCAGGCTACAGCACACACCTATAACCCCCTAGCCTGAGCTCACTTTATTTACTAAACGACTGCACACTGTCACAGACTTCTATTTCACTTTACCACTATATGGACAGGGGTGCTATAAAAGAATACCTCTGATTAACCGAACAGTTGTTGGTGTCAGTCATCAATATTTTTAACCAGCTGTAAATGGGACATTAAGATTTCTTTTAGTCTCCCAGATTAAAGCATATACACCAGACTTGTGACACTATGGTCCTTTAAAGTAAGTGAACAAAGAATAGTATCCGTCGCTATTTCTCAAAAGCCAAATTACAGATTATACCTTTAGTAATTGGTGAAAAGGTTCCCGTCCAGAACTGAGTAATTAGGCTCCTCAGGTTATAAGTTGTTAATCTGTAAGCCAAACATATCTGCAAAGAAACCTATGATAACATCTCCACACTGATTTAGAGAAACAGGCCAGATGTTTTTAACTGTTCTTTCTCAGGGTGCAATAAAATAAAGAGAGTCTGCATTTCTCTGCTTCAATGGCTGTAAAGCACTATGCTTCACTTTCAAAAGTTACCTTGGAGAAATAATGACTCCAGTGTTTGGTATCAGGCATTATATCACCATGTTAATAAATTTTGAAAATCATAGACAATAGCTTACAGCTACTCAGCTTAAAAGCAGGCACTATTTATATAATATATATAACCAACACTCCAACACACTCACTTATATATGTATATATGTGTTGTATAAACTAGATGTATATGACTCACATGCACATCTGTAACCTCTGCACAACCCATAAACAAAGAGGCTAAGGTCACAAATCACAATTCATGTTTGTAATTCCCACATGTGACATCAGCAGTGTGAATTACTGCGGCCTGATGGCAGTGGAATGCGTGGGTGCAGTGCTTCTTTCATACGCAGTGTCAAACAGAGGATTCACAGCCGCTAGAACAAAAAATGTTATTCGGCTTGGCACTGGAAATGAGAGCCTCGGCTCTCACGGATTGAGGACATGCCGCTGAGCGGACAAACATTTCTAGCCTTTGTGCAACTCCATTTTATAATTAGGCAGATTCATGTTGACATAATCAACACCATGTACAACTTCAAAATTGTGCTCATTTATTTTTTACCCCCTACTTTGCTAATGTGTTTGCAGTTCAGTGTGAGAGGGCTAAATGATTGTCCAATGCTCTGTGAGGAGTGTGTTTTCTTGTCTTTTATTGGGAGACAGGTATTGGTTTCCTAAAATGCTGACCAGAGTAAACAGTTTGGGTTTACCGTTGGGTTATCAAACACAGGGAATCCTAATAAACATTACCTCCTTTTTGCTACGCTGCTTATCACAGACATGAATAATATAAGAAAAATTACACAATAGCAAATGTCTTTTCATAATCACTTTTCATTCAGTTTCATGGTAAGTTGTATACGTTTTAATTAAACACTGCTCTTTAAAGGGAATTTATAAGCCAAGGTAATTCATTTGGGAGAAGTAAATCACTCATGTGTGTAGCGCTTCAAGCATATTTTATCCTAGACTGTTGAGCCTATCTATATAAACCTGAAATAGATAGCATAATGAATTAAATGAAAGAAGTCTTTTTTTTAAAAGAATGTTATTAAGCATAATTCCTGTTACTGCCACACCCTAGTTAGGGACCTGGGCTTGAGCCTTGATTTTGTGTGAAGTTTCCTCCTCTCTTATGCCTTCATGGCTGCTTTCCAGGTATTCTGATTTCTTCCCATATCCTGGCACCTTTCATGGTGATTTGTGACTCTAACTTGGCCTGATATAAAAGTGTGTTGGTATTTGTGTAACTGCAGTATGTCTTACCTAAATTGTTGCAGAAATATGGTTGAATGGATGAATGATAGTTCTTGTACACATTATGCCATTAGCCTATAACTCTCATAGGTCTTCTGTACATGTTTATTTATACAATGTCTTGTGAACCTTGCCCGGACACAGACAGGTGGACATCTTGTTTAAGAACCACCACACGTTTATTTACAGAATTATTTACAATAATTTGGTCACTAAGACCCCAGTTCAAAGGTCACTCAGACCCAGTTCAGTGCACAAACGAACCCCAACACAAAGTCCTGGCCACAATGCCTTTCTTCGGGCCGCCTCCACTCTCTTCTGCTTCGTCCTCCTTCCACCCGACTCTAGCTCGTTGTCTGGGAGTTCCCAGAGTCCTTTTATTCCCCCTGACCCGGAAGTCTTTCTGCCCAACAGTTCCACAAGTCCTTATTCCTTCTGGGTCAGGGTAAACAGTACTTTTCTTCACCCCGGAAGCCCGTCGCTCTTCCTGTGATGAACTTCTGGGTCATGATGTCCAAATGAGTCTATTGGCCTCCCGACAGCAACTCCCAGTGGCCCCCAAGGTATCCAGCAGGGCTGTGTATAAAAACGACATAGTCCATGAGGCCCTGCTGGAATTCGGGGCCCCTATATGCTCTCGGGAGAGCTCCTCCTAGCGGCCAGGGGGTGAGGGCCGGAGTAAAATGCCGGCAATCCACCACAGTCTTTAACAGCATGTGTCATTATAGTATTAGGCTGAAACATACAGCTTCAATTTACATATATTATTTGTAAAAGAATGTGGCAAAAATCATTTTTGGAAACAAGTGAGCATGTCAGAAAGCAATCAAAAGAATGATGGTGAGTGAAATGACGTGTCCATCTGTTTCATAAGGCATTGTCATTTTCCATTTCTAACCAATCATACGCCATTCCGTGTCTTGATGTGTATGTCATACTTAAGATAACATTCTGAAACCATTTTAATCCAATTCAGGTTTGTGGGGCTGTCAGAGTCCATCCCATTTACATCATGCTGTACTACTGATGGAACACCAGTCCATCATAGGACCGCTCATGGAAAAACCCACATGGGCCCACTTTAAAGTCACAGATTTTCTTTGCATGCACATTGCTATGTATGTCAGATGGAAATAACAGAACCCATATAGACTTGGAAAGTAAATATAAACTCCACATGGAGAAAGAGGAGGTTGGCAATTGAATCCATGATGCAGAATATGTGAGGCTGCAGTATGATTCCATGCATTTCTTTATTTTTGTTTAAAATTCCTTTAAAAATTCAGTCCATGACACAATATTATTAAAAACCCGAATAAGTAGCCCTACGCATCATATTTGCTAAAACATTAAATCAAAAATGAGCAAAATAATGACACTTGGATGTGCTAAATACATTGCTTAAAACCTTTTAAAATGAGTACAAACAGCAATCATTTTCAAAATGGTTATAGTTCTTCAGGCCACAATAGTTATTATAAGGAAATGCTGAATATCATATAAATGGGGCCATTGCTGTATGATTGGTAAAATCATTTCTAAACTCGATATAGCACCAGATAGGCCTCCACTGGATCTCAGAAAGCACTCACACTCACATTGGGGAATGGTTCACAAGAGCATGAGGAGAACATGTAAATTCACTCAGGCAATTAGTGGCCCAGGATTGGAATCCAGGGATTATAAATCACTTGTGCTAGAATCGAATGAAGTGAGGGAGACAGGAAGGCAAGGCAAGCAGTCTTTGAAGAACCTTCAAGAAGATAAAGCAATGTGGGCAGAGTGCTGTTGGGCTCTGCGGCCACTACCGGGAGGAGCTGCATGACTTAACGAGCAGGTGTGGGCTGGAATGCAGCCACACCTGGAAGTACAGCCTGAATTAGGTTAGTTATCACCTGAAGCTCTTCCGGGTGGGCTATAAGAATAGCCTGTAGCCACTATTTGATGCACGCCAGAGTTGGGGAGGAGGAGGACACAGCTGCCTGGGAAGAATGGAGGAAGAAGAGAGTGATTTTTCTGGCTGTTTTTCGTTGGTTGTGTGTTTTGGGACTGTGTAGGACGTGCCCCATGGCTGAAGAACAAATAAATCTTTTATTTTCATTTTCATGTGCCTCTGGTGTCAGTCTGTATCGGATCGGCTCCAATCAAGCGCTTCTGCCACAATATATCCATCCATCCATCCATCCATCCATCATCCAACCCACTATATCCTAACTACAGGGTCACGGGGGTCTGCTGGAGCAAATCCCAGCCAACACAGGGCACAGAGCAGGAAACAAACCCTGGGCAGGGTGCCAGCCCACTGCAGGGCGTGCACACACACCCACACACCAAGCACACACTAGGGACAATTTAGAATCGCCAATGTACCTAACCTGTACAGTGCATCCAGAAAGTACTCTCAGCGCATCGCTTTTTCCACATTTTGTTATGTTACAGCCTTATTCCAAAATGGATTAAATTCATTTTTTCCTCAGAATTCTACACACAATGTGAAAAAAAGTTTACTTGAGATTTTCACAAATGTATTAAAAATAAAAAAATTGAGAAAGTACATGTACATAAATATTCACGGCCTTTGCCATGAAGCTCAAAATTAAGCTCAGGTGCATCCTGTTTCCCCTGATCATCCTTGAGATGTTTCTGCAGTTTAATTGGAGTTCACTTGTGGTAAATTCAGTTGACTGGACATGATTTGGAAAGGTCCTGTCTATATAAGGTCCCACAGTTGACAGTTCATGCCAGAGCACAAACCAAGCATGAAGTCAAAGGAATTGTCTGTAGACCTCCAAGACAGGATTGTCTCGAGGCACAAATCTGGAGAAGGTTACAGAAAGATTTCTGCTGCTTTGAAGGTCCCAGTGAGCACAGTGGCCTCCATCATCCGTAAGTGGAAGAAGTTCGAAACCACCAGGACTCTTCCTAGAGCTAGCCGACCATCTAAACTGAACGATTGGGGGAGAAGGGCCTTAGTCAGGGAGGTGACCAAGAACCCGATTGTTACTCTGTCAGAGCTCCAGAGGTCCTCTATGGAGAGAGGAGAACCTTCCAGAAGGACAACCATCTCTGCAGCAATCCACCAATCAGGCATGTATGGTAGAGTGGCCAGACGGAAGCCACTCCTTAGTAAAAGGCACATGGCAGCCCGCCTGGAGTTTGCCAAAAGGCACCTGAAGGACTCTCATGACCATGAGACCATGAGAAACAAAATTCTCTGATCTGATGAGACAAAGATTGAACTCTTTGGTGTGAATGCCAGGCGTCACGTTTGGAGGAAACCAGGCACCGCTCATCACCAGGCCAATACCATCCCTACAGTGAAGCATGCTGGTGGCAGCATCATGCTGTGGCGATGTTTTTCAGTGGCAGGAACTGGGAGACTAGTCAGGATAAGGGGAAAGATGAATGCAGCAATGTACAGAGACATCCTGGATGAAAACCTGCTCTAGAGCGCTCTTGATCTCAGACTGGGGCGACAGTTCATCTTTCAGCAGGACAACGACACTAAGCACACAGCCAAGATATCAAAGGAGTGGCTTCAGGACAACTCTGTGAATGTCCTCGAGTGGCCCAGCCAGAGCCCAGACTTGAATCTGATTGAACATCTCTGGAGAGATCTTAAAATGGCTGTGCACCGACGCTTCCCATCCAACCTGATGGAGCTTTACAGGTGCTGCAAAGAGGAATGGGTGAAACTGGCCAAGGATAGGTGTGCCAAGCTTGTGGCATCATATTCAAAAAGACTTTTGCTGCCAAAGGTGCATCGACAAAGTATTGAGCAAAGGCTGTGAATACTTATGTACATGTGATTTCTCAGTTTTTTTACTTTTAATAAATTTGCCAAAACCTCAAGTAAACTTTTTTCACTTTGTCATTATAGGGTGTTGTGTGTAGAATTCTGAGGAAAAAAAATGAATTTAATCCATTTTGGAATAAGGCTGTAACATAACAAAATGTGGAAAAAGTGATGCACTGTGAATACTTTCCAGATGCACTGTATGTCTTTGGATTGTGGGAGGAAACCAGAGTACCCGGAGGAAACCCATACAGACATGGGGAGAACATGCAAACTCCACGCAGGGAGGACCCAGGAAACGAACCCAGGTCACCTAACTGCAAAGCAGCAGCACTACCCACTGTGCCACTGGCCACAATATATATGTATATATATATATATATATATAAATATATAGTAAATAAAACAAAGAGACACACAAAAAGGTCTTGGGCACCAAGGTGAACCCTGTATATGGGGATAGCCAAAACAGAAGTTTTCAAAATGGATAATAATAAATGATGTCTTATTCAGATGAAAGCCTTCTTCAGACTAATCCAAGATGGTGCTGCAGTCAGACCTGGAAGTCGGAAGTGATATCAGAGGTGAAAGGGACATCAATCATCAGATCTGCAGAGGGAGGATGAGAAAAGACATTAGGCAACAGCGCCACCCTCTGGTTCAGAATGCAGCAACCATTACATGGGCCCAGAGTTTGTCTCCCAAAAGTATCTGTATAAGAAGGATTGGGCTACTGGGGTAGTCCCGTCTAAGTTGTCACTTCCAAGAAAGAAAAGGTGAGTTAGGGCAACACCAGCGCACATTCCTTATTGGTTAACTGAATACTGATGCTGTCTTGAACAGACAAGGCCAGAGACAGGAGAAAGGTAAAGTTGTTGGTCCTCTACAAGGTGCTGCTCTTCTGAACTGAGTGTAAAAAATGGTCTATATAAGGGGTACACCACATCCATGCTTGTTATAATATGTATTTATATATTTATTTGGGTTATATGCAGATTTAGATAAATCAGTTTTAAAATAAAGTTTGTATACACTCACACATGGTACGTATCTTTTCATATTTATATATGTGAAGTTGCATAGTGCCTGTTTAAAACTGTTTTTTACTATGAATACTTCAGGGAATGTATACTTTTGAAAAAGTCTAGTTTTTTGCTCAATTAATCTGTTTGGTTTACATTTCATAGTATGTAATTCATAACAGTGAATGGAGTAAAAATAAAAACAATACATTGTTAAGCACATATGTAAAACAATTTGATAATAATTGAGTTTTACTCTCTTAAGTTGCTGCAACAACAAACTAATACCTTCAAAATGAAAGAAACAAAAAATTTAAATAATAATACTCTTAATTTAATTAAACTTGTTTTTGATCATTATGGAAGTGGTATGTCATGAAGTAAAAAAAACTAATTAGTCAGTCAGTCAACCCGCTATATCCTAACACAGGGTCACGGGGGTCTGCTGGAGTCAATCCCAGCCAACACAGGGCGCAGCGCAGGAACAAGTCCCTGGCAAGGTGCCACCCACCACAGATAAACTAATTAAACACAGTGAAATATTTTGCAAAAATCTATGCTGAGATTTAAATTCCACTACTTTATATTCATTTGAATACCGCATGTGTGTTGTTTAAGATGCCACTGCAACATAATCAGTGCCACCACTCTGGTTTATGTCCTATTCCAGTTTAAAAGTATAAAAATGAGAACTGATCCTGTGCTGGATGAAATATACCCTTTTAGGACGTAAGGTGACTCTATCAGTATCACACAGTATTTCACAGAAACCCTGACAATTGCAAATTCATAACATGCAGCTGAAATTAAACAAAAATTAAAAAGGACACTCTATAACTGTAAACTCTGTTAATTATTTGAAGCAAAAACATTTTAACATTTACTAATAATATAAAGTAGTCGCTGCAGTATGTGGCACTAAGATGGCAGTATTATGAATGCCTCTATGAGTTCTTATGCATTTGTATTTTAATGCATATCTGTTACCTTATCCTAGCCACACCTCACACTTGGGGTTCTGCTCAGAGGCCATGCAGTCGAGGACTAGCAGCATCCAACCTCATGAGGCAACAGCTAAGGCTCAGTCCAGCTAGGAGAGAAGAAGCTGAATGACAATTATTTAATGACTATTTTAGTCCCTCTTGATGGTGAGGGTTTTGTTAGCGTGTTTCTGACTTCCAGTAGCAATTAGAACACTCTCTATTCCCAAAACGGACTAGTGAGTGAATTTAAGAAGCTTAGCCATGAGATGTGATCATTGAAAAGTGAGAAATAAAGCCTTTTGCCTCATCACATTAATGCCACCCCTTAAAGTGGCAGTTTATCATGAGGTAGCGCTCAGCGCTTTAATGAGCTTTCTGCCTGTTCTTGTACAATTCTAATTAATCCCATTTTTTTTACTTCAACATGATTACTTTGTGAAGCTTTCATTGTTTTGCATTCAGCAGCAAAGAAACCCTGGCTGTTTTAATCTGCTTTCCAGAGCTGGTGTCTGACAACTGAATTACACCTTGTTGAAAATAATTGTGGGTATCAGCTAATAAATAGAGCCCTGTGCATATAAATACCCCAGAGCAGATCCTGCCAAAATCAGGCTATAAAAGAGAGTTTGACTTTTGGACGCAGCTGTAATACAATAAACATATGCTCTCTCTCTCTCATGGCTTTATTTCAAGTAAAGTAACAACCAGACCTGGATAATCAATTACACTTTGTTTTTCGGTTCATTTATAGGCATTAATGAGTAACCCTCTTGCCTTACCTAGCTGTTTTCTACTAGGCAAAGCTGATCAAAAAGTATGCAAAGTGATATTTTGAAATTATTAACCTCGACCTTGTAATGAAAACATTAGGCTTAGAAAATGGACAGACATGCTCAAACAAATTTCAAACATTGATCTATCTTATAAGCAATATAAGCACACACTATAATTCCTGTCTGTAATGCCCTCTCCTTTAGTAATTCAATTTTTGGAACTTTTTGCTATATAGAAGCTCAAATAAGTAGAAGCTTAGCTGTAGCCTTGTGAGAGTACTGCAATGGGGTTGCTTGTCAACATGATAAATCTTGCAAAAATAATCAATCAGTTCTTCATCGAGTTGAGTTTATACATGTGTCTGTTTGGGAAATGTGTGGAGCAGAAAGGCTTCATTTTAAAAAAATCTAAAACATAAATCAGCTTACTTAAGAAAATTAAGTTCTCCAATGTTTGTTTTATTTTTTTGTTAAGTCTCATTAATAAAATTATGTGTACAATGGTATAAATATTTACAGTATATATTTGTTGGCATTTATGTTTGTATTCGTGTGGCCGAAGTGTAGGTTTGATTACATATGTTAGTCTACACATTTGTGCTGGCAGCTTCATATGTCATCATGCTTTCCTTTTTAAGAACAAATTTCAGATAACACTACTCTTGTCTTAGCAGCCGTTTCACTCAGTAGTCATCATTTCAATGAAATGTTGAGGGAGTCTACATGCAAACAGAAAACAGGAATAAGGTGAGTATCTCTTGTCCCGGTTAAGGCAGAAACCTGGTTTCTTAAAACAAAGCATTTGCTTCAGAAAAATGATTTTTTCTACCCATGGCTACTGAATGTTTGTGCAAAACAAAGACCTGTACAGGCTAACAGAGTACAACAGACATGCTTAGACTATGAAATCCCTTACTGCAACCAGGATAATGTGGAACAGCAGGTTGCAGTTGGGAAATTAGTGGCCAATTTTAAATAAATAAAAGAGAAGGTGCAGGCTCCAATCGGGTGCAGGTGTGTGTGTGTTTCTCTCCACTGTTAATTGGGGGAACTGCCTGGCCGTGCCCCATACATGTGGATCAGTCAAGCACCTCAATGATGTTGCTGAGGTAGCAACTCCTAGTATCTGCACCAAATTTGGCAGCAGAGGTTAAAGAAGCCTGCACGGAACATTAGGGGGAAAGAAAAGAGAAAATTAGATAGATAGATAGATAGATAGATAGATAGATAGATAGATAGATAGATAGATAGATAGATAGATAGATAGATAGATAGATAGATAGATAGATAGATAGATACTTTATTAATCCCAAGGGGAAATTCACATAATCCAGCAGCAGTATACTGATACAAAGAAACAATATTAAATTAAATAGTAATAAAAATGAAAAAAATAAATAAATAAATTTAAAATAAAATTAATGTTAGCATTTACTCCCTCGGATGGAATTGAAGAGTCGCATAGTGTGGGGGAGGAACGATCTCCTCAGTCTGTCAGTGGAACAGGACAGTGACAAAAGTCTGTCACTGAAGCTACTCCTCTGCCTGGAGATGACACTGTTAAGTGGATGCAGTGGATTATTCATGATTGACAGGAGTTTGTTTAATGCCCGTCGCTCTGCCACAGATGTTAAACTGTCCAACTTTAATCCTACAATAGAGCCTGCCTTCTTAACAAGTTTGTCCAGGCGTGAGGAGTCTTTCATCTTTATGCTGCCACCCCAGCACACCACCGCGTAGAAGAGGGCACTCGCCACAATCGTCTGGTAGAACATCTGCAGCATCTTACTGCAGATGTTGAAGGATGCCAACCTTCTCAGAAAGTATAGTCATCTCTGACCTTTCTTACATAGAGCATCAGTACTTAAAATTAAAGGAGGTTAAAGGAAGGAGAGAGAAGGCAGGCAGTGGAAAGAGCCAGCACATGATTGGGGAGAGAGGGGAGGCAGACAGCTGGAAGGAGAGTCCCATGGGGAGCACCCAGCTAATGCTGAAATATCTTGACAGTGGGACTTGCTACTTAAGTCTGGGACGGCAGTGGGAGTTGGGGAGGCTCGGATGTGGAGCCCTAGGCCTCCTGACAATCAATGATGACTTCTCCCACCCATCTATCCATTTTCATAACCCAGGATCACAGAGCATCCAGAAACTATCCCAGCAATCATCAGGTGCAAGGAAGGAATACACACAGGGTATGCACACAGACACACTATCCAATTTAACTTAACCAGCCAAACCACTTAACCCACAAGTGTCTGGACTGTGGGAAGAAGCAGGAGCACTCCCATGCGGACAATGGGAGCAACCCAGTCTCCTTTTTGCAAGGCAGCAACAGCAGCGCTACCACTGTGCTGCCCTCGCCTACCACCAAATGGCAAATTTTTGTTTCATATGTTCTGGTCAGTGGAGCTAAAATCTGATGTGTTTTCAAGGGTAGCACCTCAGCTGTACAAACAGATTTGGAGTTCATTGTTTCATTGGCAAATCATCAACAGTTTGAGTATTGTTGAGTAGTATTTCTGAACTCTCAATTATATTGTTAACACTGAAGTGTAGTGTTCAGTAATTTACATGTATCAGAAGAAACAGAATGGATTGCATAATTTAGTTCTGGTTATATTCATGAAGTATATTCAGTTTGAGAGAGAATCATGTTGGTTTTCTTTTTAAATAGCATGAATGTAAGTGTATTAATTCAATATTAATTACATTATATTCCTGAATAATTAAGGCCCTAATAAAGTAAAGGACAACTACAAGGTAAATTTAACAGATTCAGTTTATAATTCCAGTGAAGTGGTCATATATACTGAAATATATATTTAAATATTCATTGGAAGCCAGAGCCTAACCTAGCAGCATGGTGTGAAAAGGCAGAAACCAAATCTATTTAATAAATAACCAAATAAATTAACTGTTGTTGAAGTTAAATCTAGCAGTTAACTAACTAAGCAAGTATGTATTTAGAGGAAAAAGGAGTATCCTGAACAATGAACCTGAAAGAATAATAATTTTTCTTAAAAAGCATTGCATAATCAGTATACCCAAAAATGCTTTGAATTCTAATTCTCTGACAATATATTTATCCTTTAACCATTGTTAATAAGGAGCTTATGCAGCTAATATGTGAAGATTAAATTTTTGATATCTGTGGCTAAAACTATATATTACTTGTTTAAAAAAAATAACAGGGATACTAAAACCCATAAAACATGCATTGCACTATTATTGAATTTCTAATGTTAGAGAACAATGTAACATTGGAGATTCAGTCTTACCTAGTTGGCATGAACAATGACCAGTGCCCCCTTATGCTATATTTATGAGATGAACAGCAAAATTCTGATGTGGCACGACATCCCGGAAACAATAACCCCATGTCTGGCCAACCTTCAACACTGATGACAGATAGAAAACATTGTCCCTGTGGAGCTATTTGTGATGGAAAATTGAAGAATTACAGGTTATGAGATAGCAGACATGGTAGAGATTAATTAAGGATTAAGCTGATTCTTTGTGAACAATTAAATACGAGGAGGGTTTGTACATGCTGGGCATCTAGAATGTTAACTTCCAGAATTAAGCATGTTTGAATAGGAATCACAAGCTCAGAAATTCCAACTGGGAAAAAATTAAGATGTATTTCTTAACATGAGATGATTCATGGATCCATCACTATGATCTATTTCACTATGATGTAGATTCCGAGCATCAACACAATGAAAGCTTTTTGATTGTAAAGCACCAAAGAAATTCAAGATCTAAGTTAGTGCTGGCAAAATCATATGTACATTTTTTTATAATGTTAAGGGTGTAGTCCTTGTAGATTATCTGATCAATTTAAGATGGTTTTCTTTGTTATCTGTGTATCTCCATTCTCCTTAAGTTTTACAACAATGCCCCCTTAACTTTGCACTTGTTTGGCTGCAAACCCTGTCAACAAAAATTAAGGACTCAAAATGCTTTCTTACACACCTTATTCTCTAGAACCGGCCATTTGTGAAAACTAACTGTATCTCAGTTTGAAGGACTACCTCTGTGAGACACACTACATCAATGATGGAGACATTGAATCAGCTATAAAAGAGTAGTTGAAAAAGCCAGACAAAACATTTAATCTGAGTGGCATAGAAATCCTTTTTTTAACAATTTCATGAAGAGCATTAGTGTTGATGGGGATTATGTTAAAAAAAAAATTAGTTTAGTTTAACTGGTGTTTCTCTTAATAGTTCAGCCTCTGGTACATTCAGTCTACTGGCAGAAACAAAAAAATATCAAAATACAGTTGAATGATGCCTGTTGCACACACTCAAATTTATTTCTGGATACAACAGTGAGCAAAGATAAACTGTTAAAGTAAATAAATAACTAAAACCAGTATGTTTTTATTATTGTGCCATAGTGGCCCCAGGCACTATTTGTGTGTAGTTTGTTTATCCACACATATCTGAGTTCTTGTCTCACCTGTTTCCCTCCCACAATCCAAAGATGTGCAGATTACTTTGGCTGGCAACTCTAAATTGATCATATTTGTATGTTTGTGTATGTGTGCACCAATTTGCCCTTCCATGGAAGCAAGTGGTTAATGTTTTAATATTATAATGTTATATTATATTGAATTTTCTTTCTTTCTTTCTTTCTTTCTTTCTTTCTTTCTTTCTTTCTTTCTATCTATCTATCTATCTATCTATCTATCTATCTATCTATCTATCTATCTATCTACAGTATTTACAACCATGCAAAAGTCTTATACACATATAAAAAGTGATGTAAAAACCAATAAAATGAAAAAAATTGCCATTAAGAGCATTAAATGTAAAAAAACTAATTGATATCAATATTTGGTGTGATCAAACTGTATCGGTTCTGTTTGGTACTCTGTCGTGTAGATCTTTAAGAAAATAAACTGGTTGTTTGTTCCAGGCATCTTGAAGAAGTTAATCCAGTGCTTCTGCAGACTTTTGTCCCAGCTTGCTTCTGTCTCTCCAGGTATTCCCAGGCAACCCTGATGATGTTGCGATCAGAGATCTCTGGAGCCTGTGCTCTTTTTTTTTACAGAATTCCTTGTTCTTCTTTCTGCTGAAGATATTTTTTATAATCTTGGCTGTGTGTCTCATGTCCTTGCCTGGCTGAAGAAAGAAGCTGAGTCCAACCAAATACCTCTTTGATTGTATTGTCTGATGAAAGAGAATCTACTTGAACTTCTCTGCATTGAGGATTTCATTCATTTTATTTATTAATGCTAGGGGTTGCTTCGCTCGCCAACCCCCCGGCCTGCGCTATGCTCCAGCCACTTCATGTCTCTGCCACTTTGGTATGCGGATTTCACTTTCACCAAACAACAAATCTTTTAATTCTCGTGAATACACCTCTTCATTGAGAAGAAACACTACTTTTCCCCGATGGAAACACGAATTAGACAATCTACAAGTCTCCTACTTAAAGTTTAAATCCAAGAAATATATTTGATCTCTTTTCGTTGTTCTGTTATTTCACTGAGTAATAATTTCTGTGTGTTTGTGCTAATGCATCTCGCGGGACTTGATCTCCCTGAAAAAGTCACATCTCGTCCCAGGCTAAAACATCTGAACTCGTCCCTGGATTCTTATATATAATAGAGACATTTATTAGTATTATTTCTTAATTAATTCTGGCCAGATAACCAAGTCCATTATTGAATGATTGAAACTCCTATTTGTTTTACCGCTGTATGCAGGCACTCATCCATGTTCTCTAGCTATTCTGTGGTAACACTGCCTCCTGCTTTAACCAAAAACGATCAAATTTTGACTCATCACTCTGGAGCATTTGCTGCCATTGTTCAGCACCCAATCCTTGTGTTTTGTTTGTAGGCAAGTCTTTTGTTTTTTTTTTTTCTTTTTGCAGGAATGTTATTTTAGCAGCAATTTTTCACTGAAGACCACTTATGGCAAGACTTTCCTAGAGGGCCGATCTTGGGTTCCAATGGTTTCTGTTAGTTCAGAGTTGATAGTAAGGTTGGGCTTCTTCAGATTTCAAAAGGACGTTAAAAGGAAGTTTAATGTATCTTTCATCTACTACAATCATTTTCCGTGGCCATCCACTGTTTCTCTGGTCGTCAGGCTTGTCCATTTCCCTGTGGTTCTTCACAAGAGACTGAACAGCACATGTAGGGAATGCATTTTACTGCTGTATTCACTTGTGCCAATGTTTATGAATTGAGGATTTGAAGGTCACACCTCGAATACCTTCACATTTATGTTTGGCTGCCCTTTGTCTAGTTGGAGTCCTTCTACACCTGGTTACTTTTCAGTGACTCAGTTTGGTTCAATCAACTCATCATGTCACTTCATCATTATCACCTGTTTTGTTATCTTTGTTTAATCATGCACTCAGCTACAGACCCATAAAGCAATAACTGTTTTTTAAAAACCAGTCTCTTATTTAATATTTTTCTTTATTTGATGACATTTTTACATGTAATATTTAATTTTTTTGGGAAAGGAATGTTTAAAAAAATCTGATTTGTGCTCTTTTCTGCTAACACACGAATGCAAATGACAAAATAAAAACTTCTGATACAAATTTATATAAAAAAATCTAGGGTGCCTAAAACCTTTGCGCAGTATTGTATATATGTATACTGTACATGAGTGCATACAACGAGTGTGTGTGTATTTTAAATGTATATTTGAGTATATTTAGTCAAGTGACAGCCACAATTTATTGATTAATTAATATGGTACAGTATATAGTTAACCTGACAAACTGTTGGAAATCTTAAACCATGACATACTATTTAAACAAAATTACCATACAATCAATTTAATGATTTAAACCAATTTTACTATACAATTTCAATAACAACAAAGATATTAACTTACCTGAAATCAAATTGTTGAAAACACTTTTCAGAAATATACCATTGACTTCATGTATTTTCAGGTATTGTGCTTTTCATCCGCAAAAGAAGCGAAATTATTCCCTGTTGTAAGTTTCCAAATAATGGGCTACTGTAACAATAATGTTGAATTGTCATCAATGATATTAAAGACGTTTTGTATTTTTGATATTGTTCTGCATCATCTTAGACTGGATGACAAGTCGCATTATTAGCAAAATTGTTTCCTTTCATGAATCCCTGCCTATTAACCCATTCTCTCTGTATGCCATTGTGAATTACATGTTGCAGAATAAATCTCACTATTTTGGAAGTTCATAACCATATGCCAGAATGACACCGACAGATACCATTTTGAGATTTAATGTTTAAACGTCTAAACAGAAGTAAAAAAAGACTTAATTCATCCTGGCATTGTCTCATTCAGACAAACAGGGAGGAACGAAAGCCTGTTCTGACTGGGCTGTGTTTGATGCAGGTACCAGCTTTGCGTGGTGAGCTATGACATTGAGGAGTCCACACACACTCCCACCAAAGCAATTAAGAGACATCAATGACTTGACAACAAGTCTTTTAACTAGGGAGAATATAAAATTCACACACTGAACAAAGCGAGAATGTAATACCTATAACACGGAAGGCTCCATTGTTGCTTATTCAAATCCTATGCAGACAGTGAAATAGATTTTTAGAAGTGAAAAAGAATTGGAAGTATTTTTCAGGAGCAAATTCAATCACCATTATGCCTGTGGATATCATGCTGCTATGAACAATGATCAAAAGCCAGGAGTCCATAATATGTAAACCCCCTTGAAACAGTGCTATCTCTTTAATAAAGTATGATACATCACCATCTAGGTAACATGCTGCCTAAGCTGCAAAGGATGATATTTCACATTTATTGGCACACCATCATGAGCTTCTACTTAAAAAAAGAAAAAAAGACACTCCTGCTTTCGACATGCTGTCCAGGAGGTAATTATCACACCAAGTAAACATTCTTACTGAAGACATAGACCAGGATCAACACTCCATCTATGAGTAGCTTAAAATAAATTAGAACAGAAACCCATGGTGATGCACACATTAGAAAAAAGAAAGGTGACCCATTGAAAGGAGAATGTGCCACCCAGTCATAAAAATATTCTGGAATCATTGAGGCACATTATCACAAGTAACCGGCATCTTCATCTTCATTTTCACTTCATTCAGGGTGTAATGAGAAGTCAAGGAAAATGACACATTTTATTGGCTAACTAAAAAGATTACAATATGCAAGCTTTCGAGGCAACTCAGGCTCCTTCTTCTGGCAAGATGTAATACAGAAACTGAAGTTCCCTGTGTTTAAATACACACTAGGACAAATAACAATATTGGAAAACATTTAAGTGAGACATTTTAAACGTAAAAAATTAATAGACCTCTTCAGGCTAAAATTAATTTAGCAAGAGGGGAGAACAATGTATAGTCAAGATCTTTTGATAAAATAACTGTCCAGCAAAGTATGGAACCAAACCACTTACACCTGAACACCAGCAAAACCAAAGAGCTGGTGGTGGACTTTAGGAGACCCAGGCCCATCCTGGACCCTGTGATTATCAGAGGTGACTCTGTGCAGAGGGTACAGACCTATAAATACTTGGGAATGCAGCTGGATGATAAATTGGACTGGACTGCCAATACTGATGCTCTGTGCAAGTGAGGACAGAGCCGACTATACTTCCTTAGAAGACTGGCGTCCTTCAACATCTGCAATAAGATGCTGCAGATGTTCTACCAGACGGTTGTGGCAAGTGCCCTCTTCTACACAATGGTGTACTGGGGAGGCAGCATAAAGAAGAAGGATGCCTCACGCCTGGACAAACTGGTGAGGAAGGCAGGCTCTATTGTAGGCATGGAGCTATGCAGTTTGACATTAGTGGCAGAGTGATGGGCGCTGAGCAGGCTCCTGTCAATAATGGAGAATCCACTGCTTCCACTAAACAGTGTCATCTCCAGGCAGAGGAGTAGCTTCAGTGACAGACTTTTGTCACTGCCTTGCTCCACTGACAGACTGAGAAGATTGTTCCTCCCCCACACTATGCGACTCTTCAATTCCACCTGAGGGGATAAACGTTAACATTATACAAAGTTATTGTCTGTTTTACCTGCATTTTTATCACTCTTTAATTTAATAGTTTTTTATCAGTTTGCTGCTGCTGCTGCTGGAGTATGTCAATTTCCCCTTTTGAAGATTTTGATGAGTTTTCCATACAATGTGAATCTGTAGTCAGGTTGTTTAGGTCATTCCGAGAGATATAAGCAAACCTCATATCTTGTTATAAAACTCTTGTCTCTATTTAAACCATACTTCATCAGACAAAGTTATACTCCCACAACAACTGACAGTCAAATAAAAAAGGCTACTGCCATACCCAGTGACAGCCTTCTGAAATATGAAAAACAAAGACAACAAGAACCGCATCCCCCTTGTTGTCACCTATAACCCACATCTTGAAGCACTTCGAAAAATTCTAAAAAAAACTTCAGCCAATACTAAATAATGATAAGCACTGACAAATTCATTTCCAGAACCAACCCCTCCTGGCCTACAGACAACCTCCAAACCTTCAACATCTAAATGTCTGAAACTCCCTGGGTGAACCAACAGAAAATGGTTCATCTGAGATCAAAGATGCAAAACGTATCCTTACATTTATGATACAGATTGTGTAGTTATGCCACACTGCTGGCTAGAACATCATATATAGGGATAGTTTTCCTGCAGATGATCTAATGTGGTCTACCTAATTCTCTGTATAAAATGTCCCGATACTGCCCTTCATGTGGACAAACACTCTGCCAAAGAATGAAATTACACAGGTTCCACATCAAGCATGGCGATACAGATGTTCCTGTAGCGGCCCACTTCAACAGCCATGAACATTGTGAGAGGAAATTTAAAGTCACAGGGCTTATGGGCAACTTCAGAATACAGCAAGAGAGAAAAGAATGGGAAGTTAAACTCATGGTAAAATTTAACACATTACAACATGGTTTAAATAGAGACAAGGGTTTTTATAACAAGATATGAGGATTGTTTGCATCTGTTGGTCTAACACAGACAACCTGACTACAGATGTATGGAAAAACTTATGAAAAATCTCAAAACACTGTTGGACAGTTATCTTATCCAAAGATCTTGACTCCTTCTCCTCTTTTGCTAAATGAATCTTAGCCTGGAGAGGTCTATTAATTTTTTAAATGTAAGATGTCTCACTTAAAGGTTTTCCAATGTTGTATCCGTCCTAGTGCCTATATTAGCACAGGGGATTCCAGTCTCCATATTACATTTTGCCTGCAGAAGGGGCCTGAGCTGCCTCAAATGCTTGCATATTGTAGTCTTAAGTTAGCCAATAAAAGGAGTCATTTTGCTTGACATCTCATTGCATCAATAATGGCTAGTACAGTACCTCACCCTAGTAATAAATCATTCAGGGAACAGACATTGGTATACAGTACAGTCACATGAGCATGGAAAAGTACCAACACACGTGTTTGGGATGAGGAAGGAAAATTGAAATGACCTAAGAAAAATCCACACAGACTGAAGGAGAATGCGAAAAGTCAGTGACCACACTGGTATATGAACCCAATGCTATGAGAGATATGAAATATGAACTGTCATGTAGTCAGAGCTTCATGGATTTCTTTTGTTACAAAGTGCACAAGTTAGTCAATTACTAGATGATGTACAACTGAATCATAGCATGGAAATATTGCCTTTTTTAGCATTTAAATTAAAAGTGTTAGTTAAACTTAACATTGTTGTTGCTAACAATTATTTATTATTGTTATGGCTATAATATAGGCAATTATGGCTATGGATATGTTTTCATTGTTCTTTCTTCTGAATACCCTAGTAGTTGGAAAAGATATTGTAAATTGGACAGGACAGCAGGGTATCACTGTGACAGAGCCAGCATCACATCAGTGGGAAATTCTACCTCAGCAGTTGGCACTGCAGGCTGCTGCAAATGATCAGCTTAGGGGAAAATGGCCAAGAATCATAAGCCCTCTGAAGCCCTAACCAGGAATTATTGATGATGGAGTTATGTTCATCTCACTTTGCAAACTGGCCTTAGTTTTGTGTACCTTATGTTAATAAACTTTAGGCTTTATGTTAGTCACCACTGTCAGGAGCATTAAAATGTGAAGGCCATAAATAACGTCAAAGAATATTATGAGTGTTTTCATGTGTATATCTGCAGGTGTTTTGACTTTTACTTTAACTGTATTACAGTAAATGTAAATAAACAGAAATATAATAAATATAAATAAGAAAATAAAAGATGCTTGATTTATTTATAGAATAATTGTTAGGCTGGCAAGCAGGATTCCCATTGGAAAAGAAAAAAAAATCTATTTGAAAGAAAAGGTCTATTTATGAGTTTATGTTCTACTTTGTTTAACAACATAGCATACATGTCAAAGATTAAGCTAATAATAATATTAATAATAGTACATTTCTTTAGGTAGCACCTTTCCCATGCTCAAAGTTCATTTAATTATTATTTAATTATTTTACAAATAAAATATTGTTTGATTGTGTGGTTAGGCAAGGTGGTTACAGAGCAAAAAACAGAAAAGGCATGAGGGCAATCAGCAGGACGTATTTTAGTGGATGTTCTTTCATAACAGTTGTATTTATGCGGATAGAAGAGTGATAGACAGCAGCTATACATACATAATACATGTTAGAATTGATTGGAGAACATACTGCCATAGTCATGAAGGTTGGCAGCCACTTCCTGTTTCTTGAAAAGCTACAAAACCTCCTAATAGTGTCAGTGTTGGAGGGGCGTGTGCCACATCAATGCTATAAAGACTCAACCTGGAAAGAGAAAATGTGGTTGAAGTGTGGTGTGACAACAACAGAGAAAATGTAAGCAATGTTTTGAAAGGTGAATGAGTGAACCCACTCACCCTATAAGGAATTTTCCAAAACCCAAATATTTAGCCCTACGGGCCACAATGCAATTGCGGGGTACACTCCCACCCACAGAAGGTAATCTGAACATCTTTAGTATATGCAAAGACACTGTGAATTTTAACATAACCTACTGTACATAGTGCTGGCCTATCCTAGTGATTTATCTGCCTAGGAAACTTCCAAAAGGAGACTAACCAGAGATGCACAAACGTTAGGCAATATACAGTTTATTGGGTACAACAAGTAATGCAAATCATTTGATAAAAGGTTCCCAGCTGTCTATATGTGTGCCAGGACAGTTGAAAAGCCTGTTACGAAATATTAAGAGGAACACAGGAGGGCACCAAACAGATGCACTTCAAGAGTAAGTCCAGGGCATCTTTCTGCCAAGTCATCTAATAGTACATGCGAACAAATCTACCAAGTCAATTTCCTGTCCATTAAGTACTGGCGAATAAAAGTGATTGTGATTCTGAATGCCCAGAGTTTTTTTAAATTTTTGTTAATAATGTGGCCCCCTCAAAACACCTCCTCCTCTTTTTGTGTCATTGTCACTTGTTAAAGTAGCCATGAGATTTATCTGGTTGCGTGCCACGGCTGTAATGTGTAAAAACTAAAGGCTGAGCCTAGGCAATGCCTTTCCTTGTTGCATTCTGTGTGAACTACTTCATTTAAACAATGGCACACATATCCTGGAAGGCACTCGGTTCAGGGCTCTCAGTAGCAGATTGCAGATTCATGTCATTTCCCATTCATTTGACCCTTAAGTAAGTGAGCACCCTGTAGTTATCGATGTCATTTTTAGTTACTGCATACTGAAGTTAAAAATAGCTGACACTAATAGTAGTATAGAAAGCCTTTTGAGTGCAGATTGGAAATTTGCAATTCCAGAGTTTCCTCTGTTTTCAAAGAAAATCCTCAATCCTCTTAAAAAATGATCTGGTGATGTCTGGGAATGTGACTTTATCCTGTAGAAGCCTCTGCACAGGCCGTGATGATTGTCTTTGTTCCCATCAGCCTCCACCCGCTACCCCCCTGACACCCTCCTCACGACCAAATTGACAGCTCTTTACAGCCAGCTGACAAAAAGCGGCGTTAATTAAGTCATTGCCGGACTGTAATTGTGTTAAGAAGTAAAAATCTAATATGAGAAAAGGTTAGCAAGTCCTCTCCAGTGTCAGATTTTCTACTTTCTATGAATATTAATGTCCTTAATGAAGACAATCTTTGCTTCATCTAGCCATTGTTCTGCATTCAGGTGCCACAGCCTCGGCTCCATTGATTTGTTGTTAAAGAACAAATATGTCAGGGGAGAATGACTGTCCTGCTTTTTATCAGCAATTTATCAAAATGCTTTTCACATCTTGACGGGGAATTTCAAGATTTTGAAGCCAAAAAGAAAATAAGTCCCCGGCTCTGCCTTCTGCTCCTATTTGTGTTATTATTATTGCTCCCCTTTTGTTTTCGAGAAGGCAATTCTGTTGCACCTTAGGAACTTTATTTTAAAAAAGTCAAAGGAAGAACAATTCACAGTGATGCTTACTTCTGTCATGCTTCATGGTGGAATAAAGAAAGCCAGGTGATGCTCATCAATCATTTCACTATGGGTAAAAAAAAATATAAGCAAGAGCTGGGTATCTTTGAACACTGCTTACAATTATCAAAATATATAACACTAAAGGTTGAAGTTTTACCAAAATATATTTTTAGTCAGTTGATCCTCTTCACACAAAGAAAATAGCAATGCATTAAAAATTAACCAATGGTTCAACAACTAGTGGCCGATGCTGCAACAACTGTTCCTGGAATACAAATTTAGCCAATCCCGACTGAAATCTGTGTTTCCTAGTGGACCTTCATGTGCCTCACATTCATGTATTTGTAATATGCTCTAATATCTAAGATGCCTAAGATTAAGACAACTGCCAAGTAAACAAAAATAATTTGCCATCATTTTATAGGCAAATATTTTGGAAAAACATTAAAAGTATATTATTGTCATCAGGCGACTATCCGAAAACCTTAGGAATTCCATCCACCCACATCCTTATTCCCCCTAACCCTAACCCACATTGTAAGCAGGAAAAAAAACAACTCTAGAAGCCAGTTTGACCCAGGACCAGGGACAGCACACAGGTAAGGGTGGTATTTTCAATTAATATAAATTTTTTAATATTTTGAAATACTGTGTATACTCGAGGATAAGTTCTCCCACAGATAAGTCGGGACCTGATTTTACTGTATAATTTCTGGTAACTTATAACGTTGGTCGTATAAGTCAAATGCAGAAAACTCACGCTATTGGTCCAAAAGATTAACATATGCTAATGCCCACCATTAGAGAGTAACCACAGAGCACACTGCCTTTTTTTATGTGGGTGTGGCAATACGCTGTATCAGTGGGTGCTCCTAACCTCTCTCTCTCTCACTCTATGGTGCCTATTTGACCACACGGTAATGCCAGAACTATTTCGAAGCAACATTTGCACTGATTTGTGTTTTTTGTATCTCACACCCTCATACACCTTTATCGTAAGAGCATCCCTTATCTACGATGGAACATTCGATCAGAAGAAAATATGAAGCTGGTTTTAAATTAAACGTCATTGAAATAGCGAAAGAAGTTGGTAACAAAATTCCATGCATCTGAGAAACTGATGTAAAATTGGTGTCTCAAGTGTTTCATTTTTGAATGGGCATATAACCCCGGTCTGATTTTAGGATCAATTTTTAGGGTTTCAAGGCCCAACTTATACATAAGTATATATGGTAATAATACAAAAAATGACAGTTAATTATGAAACTTAAGAATTACATAAACATCCAGTGTTTTATTTATATCTTTTCTTTAAAAACTGTGAGAAACATTTTCATCGAAAGGTTTGTTTCCAAATTTTGTAAATCAGTTTCCCCGACCTAACAGTACATCAGGCTTCTGAGACTCAAAATGATACATGTGCATTCTGATGCTAGAGATATTATCAATCTATACATTTATGATTTTCACATATTATGCGCATATTGATTTGTCATTTTATAAAATTACATTGATTTCTAAAATTTTGTTAATTTGTGGGTTATTAAATTGCCAAACATATATGGAATGTCTGATTAATGGAACTTAAGTTTGTACTGTGTGCATAAACTTAGAAATGGCAGGCAACATTTTGTGTAGAACGGAGTTTGTAGTTGACCAAGGCATTTGAAAAAGCATCTGGGATGAACCAAATAAAAACACAATTTCACAACCACAAAGCTCAGTAAAATTATTTTTTTGGAGAGGGGGATCAAACAAAAGCAGTGAAGAACTTATAAGTTTTATTACTCTTAATGCCTATGTCTTTATGTCTAGCAAGGACATGAGAAATTAAAATGTTCACGCACTTCTCTAACTGACAAATGTATTTAAGAAGTGTTACCACTACCTGTAAGTCAGTCATCTCTTTTCATGTACAGAGTGACTCCATATGCATGTCAGTAAACCTATTCTTCCCACTCTGAACAGGCTTCGTTATTTGACTTCATCACACATTTGGTGTGTTTGTTTCCAAGTTAATATTTTTTCTTTAAGGGCCTTCACCTCATGACTTGATGTTATTTTGGAGAATCTAGGTGAATAGGATTAGGGAGCTGTTCTCATCAAAAATGGTTCTAGTGCTCTAATGACTTCAAACTGGGGCTCTGGAGCTGTAGACATTCATGGTCTTACTTGAGCATTGTTGTATTGCTGAAGCTATCAAAAAAAGTCTACCCTATACTTATGTTTTGAGAGATTATTCTTTGAATGAGCTAATTCGGGTTTATAGAATTTCCGTTTTTGATCCATGCTTTCTCCAGGCAGGTTACTAAGACTGAAGGGACTTTGGTTTACCTTCTAATATGTAGTCTACATGCTGGAAAGATATTTCTAATGTGCAACTAACTAATTAGCCTTTAGATATCAGAATAATGAAGATAACTTGACAGTGGGTTTATTTTTGTGACCAAAATAACAGAATGCATTATCTGTTCCTTGAAAGTTTGAATGAGGTCACATTGCTCTTTTAGGAAGATTGCCTTTGAAAAAATATTTTTGATGGCTTGCATGCTTGCTATAGAGTGTTCATTTGTCACTTGCTCTTGTCACTTTGCAATGCTGCTATGTTTTCATTGTTTTATTGTGCTTCAGTACGCTTTTTATTTGCAATACCCAGCTGTTTAATGAACAGAAAAGCAATTCTGAATTCTGAAATCCACAAAGCCAAAAATGTTAAGTGATGATTTCTCTTCCACATTAATAATACCAGTTTAGACATTAGAGGATCTCAAATGAAGAATGACCTCCTGATACATAATTAAACATGGAAGGTAGTGTGCCACAGGGCTGGTATAGGACATTTATATTGATTCTGAAGAAAAGGTACAGTATTATTATAAGTTTGTTTATTTTTCACAGCATTTCCTTTTGGTTAGTATGTTTTTCTTAAATGTCTCTTTCTCCAAAACTGAAAACAGTCACTAGACCATTGATTTTAGGCTTTTTTGCTCTCCTATTTAGTGAACAGACAGCTCTTTGGCCCACTTGAAAAGGACTCTTGCTCATTGTTTTCTGGTTTTGGAACTGTTTCTTCTTTTTTTTTGTCATTAAGTATAGGGGCCAAGAGAAGGACAATAAAATGCATTTACATTAGAAATCCGACCTTATGTCTGTTCATCAATTAGAATGATCATATATGAAAACCAAACTTGTCTCTCTTACATGCATACATTCCTTTTTCCTAACACTCTTATCCAGACAGAATCACACGTATCCCAACAGTCACTGGGAACTAGGCAACATCAACCCCATGACAGGACAGTAGCTCATCAAAAGGGTGATCACAGGTACTCAATAGCGCCAATTTAACAATGCATATTCACCTCACCTGAACGTCTGTGGACTATGGGAGGAAAACAGAGCTCCTGGACAAAAACAAGAAGACACAGGGAAAACACAGAACGCATCCAGGATTTTAATCCCAGTTTCTTTGTTGTGAGGCAGCAGCTCTACCACTGTGCCACTAGTTCTTTCCTAGATTTTTTTTAAATCATCGTGTTTCACATCTGACATCCTTAGCAGTGGTGTCTAGCAGTGTTCTTTATTGTGTATTACTGATAGTCAGCCATGAGATGGCTGGAGGTTCTGTCAACATAACAGAACATTGTGAAACCTGCTTAATCCAATTTAGTATCGTGGGAGAGTAAAGTCCATCCTGGCAACATTAAGTTCATGAAGGGAACCAGTCCTAGTCAGTGGCATGTGACGATGTGGGTTCGGGTCCATGCTCCTAACTGGACCAAGACTTGGGTTATTTCCCAGCGGCCAAGGCGCTCACACTGGGACTACACCAGCCCAAAGCCTTCTTGACTCCCGCTACTTCTACGGTCGTCGATTCCTCCACTGGTCACTCCAGCTACTTAGTCGCTCAGCTGGAGTGACTGCTTTCTCAGCCCCACTGAGTGCTGGCCAAACACTCCCCTCATGGGCTCGCCTCCCAGCTGTCTGCTTTCTCCCTCACTCGCTCTTCCGTACCGGCGCTCTCTCTCTTACTTCCTGCTTTCTTCAGCAACCTCCATCTCTTTCTCTCACTCCTTCCGTTTTGTTCTTTTTTCGTCTTTTTCTTCTACTCTCTCTCCCAACCGACTCACGCTTCTTTTATACAGCGAGGGGCCATAGCAGCTGCAGCACATTAGCCATGGGAACAATCACGGATGTGGGCAGTTCCTCACCTGTGCACGCGGTGAGAAACACCCACACCGCAGATTGCCCCGCGGCTTGCTACGACTACTACGCCCCCTCACGAAGCCGTGAGCGCGGTGATTATTTATTTAAATGGCCTTTGCTAAACGAGCTGTGGACCCACAACACCACATAGCAACAAGCTATTTCAGAGTTCACTCATGCACACACCCATATTCACCCACAGCCAGTTAATATTTCCCATTTAACATTACATGAACTTCTTTATGGGTGAAGTAGTTAATTATTTACTTAGAGGAACATCCATACAAACATAAGGAGACTGAGAAAACAATGAGCAAGTGCAGGATTCAAACCCAGGACATGATCTGAGATGAACCAGCACTTAACACCATACTACTTTTTTCTCAAGTTTGTCAAGTGTCTCAGCATTGCCCTGTGACTGATGATATATCTGATCTGTCATCTTGTTTTCTTTGATAAACCCCTTATGATGGTAAGACTCTCTGTAGAATAGAGATTAAGTAAATGACAATGTCATTATGTTTGTGTCTGGTTGGCTTATAATTAACATCCCCTACCCCAATGAATTCCAGTAAGTGCCACTCTGGGTCCTTTTTTTTGAACCCATGTTAGTTTATGTGCACGCTATGTGTACATCCGTGTGTTTAGATTAACAAGAATCAGGCTTCACTGTTAGGTAGAATTGGTCCCAATAGTTAGCTTCACCATCTCAAACTTCAGCGGTCACTGTGTCTTCTCTCTGGTTCTTGACCATTCTTCTTGTGTCTATATTTGTTATCTTCTGAGTCCTTTCACATTCCAAAGATGTCTGATGCAGCCAAGATAGGTCCTGTGGTCAAAATTTAACATCTTATTAAAGAAAGAAACATCTTCTAGCAGGACAGTTCAGTAATCAGGCAGGAGAAAAGCTGTTCATTGTATCTTTTAATGACTCCTCTGCAAAATGCCTTAGGGGGAGCATTCTTCAGAAGCAGTCCGTTACAGTATGGTCAGAATGATCAGAATAGTCAAAAAAAACAAAGAATAGAGGTTAATTTTATAAACTGTTGAATTTACATACAGTGTCAATCAAAGCATACATTTTACTCTGGTTGGTTCATTGGTTTACACCCTAAAATAAAAGTCTATTATATTATATTCTGGCTCTTCTCATACCTTTGAGTTGCGCCACCACCCTTGAAATTTCTGTGCATATAACAGCTGTCCATTCTTGTTGTTTATAGTATATCTGCTGATTTCTTGATCATCCTTTAGTACATTGTGTATATTACATCAGCCTTTCTTCTGGTGCATTCTTTATGTACTTGACCATCTCAGTATTTTTCCTAAACCAAATCTTATATTTCAGTGTATAGGGTGGTCCTGATCTAATTATGCAATTTTCATTACGCTATATCTTATTAAGTTTATTACATAGAAAATCACCCAAAAAATCCTGGACCATTGAGAAATGTGCAAATTGACGACATGAAGAATCGTCTTCACACCAAACTGGAATCGTCCATGCATAAATCAAAGTCATCCAGATGATCTGGATCTGCATAATTAGATCTGGACCACCCTGTACATTTTGTTTTTCACTTGACCTTTATTTGGTTTCCCACATTTATTAACCCTTTATACTATTTCTTTAAGATGAATGCTATGTTACCCTAAAATTATTCTTCCACAGTCCCCATACCCACAACCAAGAAAAAAATGAAAAGAAGATTCAGAAAATGAAAGGATACCTGGGTAGAAAAGTGGCACAGCTCTAGCAGACTGGGTATGTCTGCCAGTCAAGTTGTTTTCTGTAAGTTTTTTATACCTTTTCCCTGTATATGTGTGGGTTTTCTCTGGGTACTTTGACTTTCCTTCCCAATGTGAAAAGACACACATGCCTGTCTAAATTTGCCATGTTTAATTAAGTGTGCCCTGACTTTGGGTTAATTCCTTCCTTGCGTCTATTGTTGTTGACCTTTAACTGGATTAAGTTCAGGAATGGATGGATATGCAAATATACAAAGCAGAGTGTCAAGAGCTGTGCAGCTTTTACTTTTACAAAGTGTCCAAGGAAGAAAAATGAAATTAAAGGTGAAGGAAAGTCTTCTGGCTATAGCCACTGTATCATGGCTAACAGATGATGTTTAATGTTAATATAAATCTGACTGGTGACGTATGTTGTTATTAATTAGGGAATAACTAACACCATTAAAATACAATGAAAACAAAACACAAAGTAACAACTGAGTAGCAAACATATCAGGCAAAAGCAGGAGTGCAGAAAAATATAAAAGAAAAAAGTCCACTTATACCTAATATGTATAGAATATAAACAGAAAATTACTTTGGAAAAATCAGCTAGGTGACAAGTGTCAGTCATCTGTACGGGGACAAATGAGAAAGTTTGCAGGGATATTTATTAAGACAAAAAAGTGTAATCAGAGAGCTTTAAGTTTCAAGGAGCACGGCACCACATGCGTATTACATCAAAATGAATTCTGCACTATAAAAACCAGATTCACAATGCCTAATTAGGACCGGATAATGAATCCTGCCCCAGGAAAATGATTTCTCAAGTAGCTTCTGATCAGCAAAGTCTGCTGCTGTGGATGTGAAGTAAGGAGCCTCCAGAGTGGTTTGGACTGACATGACCTTTCTATTTTAGAAAGGTGCAAAATTATGTAATAAATGACTGAATGAATGTATTAAAAAAAATCCATTAATCTTTTCTTATTCCGCGTTACATGACACTACATGGAACTACCAATGAAAGAAATGAGAAGCTATCAAAGCATAAGAAAACATGGACAGACACAGATGTTTTCATTCAGGGTTCCTGATTCACCTAAATGTGTTTTTGTGCTATGAGATAAAACCCACTCAGACACGAATAGACCAGGCAAACTCATCAAAGCAGATACACAGTCAGGGACCCTACATTTTGAGACAGAAAGATGTAGTATACAATATATGTAGAATATTAAGCGTTAGCACAGTGAAAACACACAATTGTCACTAAATGACTGGGGCAGAAAATAAAAAATGTATCCAATTGCATTTTGTCATTCAATATTTTTGAAGAGTTTGTACATTTGGCCTGGCCCCCGCCTTCTTCTAAATATATTGCAGTACAAAGATACCATACAGTATATGCTGCTTTGCAAAGTTGATGTTGATAAATATGATAGCACTACTATTACTACTACTTCAGGCATTCTATTTTTAGGCCTGAAAGCTCATTAATGTACACATTTGCATGAAAAACTATAGTGTAACTGGCAGTGTGGCTTTCTGTCATTCTCTGTCTGTCTCACTCACTCACTCACTCACTCACTCACTCCGTTTGATTTTGTTGCTTGCCCTCACTATAATCTCAGTGGCACTCTTTAAAGCCAGACATATCCATAAAATAAAAGCATTCTCCATTATCAAAATATTTTCCTTCTAACAATAGAGCTGTAAATTCAGCGCTTCTTTTAAATACACTGCATCCTCAAAGTATAGTCTCACAATATACTCAACCTGCCATATGTCCACGCTACAAGTAACAAATCTTTATTTTTACTAAAGGTACTTAGAGATAAATAGATTCTTTCAGTACGTCAGCAATAAAAGAACAGTCAAGGAGGCAGCTAAGCATATATTAAGGAAGGTTATGGTAAGCGAGAATGCACAAGCAGTGAAACAGCAAATGTTTTAAACTTGCATTGTATTGAAGTTTATACAAATGAAAAAGTTGATAACCTCCTAGCAGTAACAGAGACTACTGTGAAGGTACCGAGTGATTTGGAAATTGTGCAGGGAGAAGTACTGCTCAAATTATTTGATATTTGGTACATTGCATTGTTTCCCAAGGGGAAATTGTTTTTTCACATGACCTTTGGAGTTCAGCACACAAGGTCAGCCATTGTGCAGCAAGTACCATGAAGGTATTTTCAGTTTAAGGGCCGAGCTCAAAGGCCCAATGGAGTATGACCCTTCTGGCAATAACAGGATTTGAACTGGCAACCTTACAGATACCAACACAGATCCTTAGGACCTAGGAGTCTGTGATATAGCTGGACCATGGCTCAGAAGGAAAGGCCAGTTTTAAATAATTGCTGCAATCGCAGCTTAAAGAGGGGGCGTGGTAGTGTGGCTAGAGTGTTTCCCAGGCACGATGCAGGTTTGGGCATTTCTGCATTGAAGTGCACAGGTGTGGGATCGCCCATGTCCATAATTGATCCCGGGATAATTGTACCACATCCACATTATAAATAGGAGAATCGTGAGTGCTGGTGCAAGAGAGAGTAAGTGAGCAAGCAAAAGCAGGCTTGCTGTAATAATGATAGGCAACTGTGAAGTAAGCCCTAGTGGGGTGTTTGACTGGCACTTGGGGGCGGATGGATTGGGTTACTCCTGCTGAGTTTTACAGAGGAACAGGAGTGACCACTATTGAGGACAGCTTGCCGCATAAGGCCACGGAAGGCAGCAGGAGTCGGAGGCTTGAGAGGGTGAAACCCCAGGGTTAGCATCCTGGTCACTGGGGAACCCAAGTCTCGGTCTGGCAGAGCTGTACAAAGCCAGGGGCCGGAAAGCTTCGAGACCAGTAGGAGAAGGTCAGCTGCAGGTAGGGTGACTCACCTGTTGCAGGGCCCAGATGGGAGAAGCAGGGGAGCCGCCAGCTAAAGAAGGCACCGGGTTTTTGTAAAGGACTGCTTCTAGCCATTGTTGTTTTAACCTCGTTTTTAAATGGAATATTTATTGGATTATTTAAACCTTCACATTTAACCCTGGGTTTACAGTTTATTTATTGATTTTGAACACTGCACTATTTACTGTATTTGAACACTTTTTGATTTTGACTTTTTTTAATAAAAACACCCTTTGCGCTAGGCACCTTCCCCTTACTTTAGTGTCCTCATTGTCCAGCTCATCCAGTTATATTACCGACAGTGTTGGTTTCAAGTGCTCCCAAAAAGGAAGTGGGAGCATGGAGCAATAAGCCTCTTCATCACAAAGTCACAGTGGACTTGTCACTATAAACATCCACACAGTGTGAAGAAACTATTAAAAAGGTTAGTAGTAATGCTAGGATATACAGTACAGTGTGTGGCGTAGAAGTCAAACCAGGTTATACTTAAGCTTTTTAAAATACTGGGGAGGCCTCTTCCAGAGTACTGTGTACAGTTTTGGTCTCCAGGCTACCAAAAAGACATAAATGCACTAGAAAAAGTACAGAGAAGAGCCACTAGGCTGATTCTGGGGCTAAGATGTATGAGCCATGAGGAGAGATTGAAGCAGCTGAAATTTTTCAGCTTAAAAAATGAAGGTGATGTGATTATAAGAGGTAACATGATCAAAGTGTTTAAAATTATAAAAGAAATTAATTCCAGTGCATCCCAACTGTTATTTTAAAATAAATTCTCCAACAAAAACACCAAGACACATTTGGAATCATGTGAAAGGCAGATTTCAGACAAATGATTGAAGATAGAAATGTAGAATAAATTATGACTTTAGGACATGGAAAAAATTAGGACTTTAGACGCCATCAAATCTTGGCTTGATGTTTTCTTGGACAATCTAGGCGAATAAGATAGACAACCTTGATGGCCTAAATGGCCTGTTCTTACCACAATTGTTCTAATGTGTGTATGCTTTTGTTACAGGGAATGGGCAGTTTAAAATGAGGAAATAATGTGTGAACGCTGGCCCAGACACACACAGACGGACAACATATTTTCAACCCACACACTGTTTATTTACACTTATTTACAATATAAAAGTCCAGTGCACACTCATACGACCCCAGTGCCTCTGCACCGATTTCCCCAAAGTCCAGGGCCCACAGTCCTTGTGCCTTCCTGGCCGCCTCCCGTCCTCTCTCTCCAGCTCAGTCCTGCTGCCTCCCGACATCCACCGCTGACTGGAGGGAGGCGGCCCCTTTTATGGGGAGCCGGATGGGCTCCAGCTGCTTCCCGGCACTTAACGGTGGCCACACCCTGTGTGGCGGAAGTGCCGCTGCGCACCCGAAGCCGTCCGTGTCTCCTGGTCGTCTTCCCCGGCACTTCCTGGTGTGGCGGAAGTGCCGGGCTCCCGGAATAAACAGGCACTGGGGCGCCACCTGGCGGTGGCCACGGGTCCCTACAGGGCTGGGCTTCCAAGCCCTGTACCCGAGGCCCCCTGTCTAACCAGGACGGACGCCCCACTCGGTCTGGAGGAGGCCCACGCCTCCCTCCGGTCCTCTAAGGCGTCCCGGCCGGGCTCCATCCCCAGCCGAGGGCCACACGGGATGAACCGGCATCGGGGCGCCACCTGGCGGTAACCACGGGCCCCTACAGGGTAGGGCTTCCATGCCCTCGACCCGTGGCTCCCAATAGAACCAGGACGGACGCCCTCGCGGTCTGGAGGAGGCACGAGCCCTCCTCACGCCCTCCTGGGCGTCCCGGCCGGGCTCCAGCCCCGGCCGGGGCCACAGTGCCCCACCGCTAGCGAGGACACGTGGGTCGAGCGGCACAACCCGAAGGGCAGCACGTCCCGGTGAGGGTCCTACTATGCCCCAGGGTCCAACACGGCACCCTGGGACATCCGTCTCGGCACCCTCCGCGCAAAGCGTGCCCGTTGGTCTCGCCTCTCGCCCCGCTGTTCCCCGCAGGGGTCACTATAGGCCTCCCGGCGTGGAGCTTTCCCGCGGAGCGGTCCATTCCAGGAGGGCAGGTCCCTGCCGACGTTGGCCTCAGCGCTCGTCGGGGCTTCGGGCCTGTAAGAAAAAGAAACAGAGGGCCAGAAGCACTGCCAGGACACTCCCCCCGAGCGCCCAGCCGGTCTCCGTACCTGCAGTGCTCCTGCCCCCTTCCGACAGCCCCTGACTTGCCTGCTGAAGTCCTCCGCTGCAGGTTCCATGCCCGTCCGCCTGTTGTCCGCGGCACTGCTCTCGCAGGCGGCTCGCCCAGCCGCCCAGGGGATCTCCTCTGCCCGCACAGTGGACGGCCCTTCTCCGTACGCGTGCACCCAGCGCCGCGTCCTCTCCTATCAGAGGAACCGGCATTCAGCCTTCGGTTCCTCCTTCTTCTCTTGGACGCCCCGACGGTCTGTGTCTGAGCACAGCAAAAGCTCAAATCCAGCCCGTCTGCGTCCAGGCAGAGCGACAGGAGACAGCTGCGGGCTTGAAGCGCAGGGTGCTAGGACCCAGGGCACTCAGCAGCCCCGATCCTACCAGCTCCTGCGTGTTCGATCTCCCAGCCTCTTCAGCCGTCTGCACCGCCGCGTCCGCTGTCGGGAAGTTGCCTACTCGGAGCTGATCGTCCCATAAAAGGTCACAGCCTTGTTCGGCGAACCCCCTCCTTTGCTGTACGGGAACGGCAACACTCACCATTCCCGTTGTATTCTGCCTGCCTCGGTTCCAGCGCGCGCCGATCCTCCGTCACGCGGGCGTTTCTCCCGACGCGACCGCCTTCCCCATCAGCTGCTCACACTGAGCGGCGAGAACAGATAGCAAATCTGCAAGCGGCGATCTGGCGGGCCGAGGGTATTCCCCCGACTCCCGCCGAGCCGCTGGTGGAAACAGAGACAGGCGTCAGTGGGCTTACCTGTCTATCAGCTCCACTCGGCGCCTGCCTCCTGTGGGCCACTCCCTCTGGCTTAATCGGGTCTCGTCTCCGCACGAGATTGGCGTTCCTAGGTCCCGCCTCCATCCAATCCTCGGCGGGCACACCAGACACACCAGCCAACCCCGTGCCTGTCAGCGGGCGGGACATCCGGCCCGCGGCCATCTTGCCTTCCCTGCTCCGAGTGCGGAGACGCGCCTCCTCGCCGCGTTGTGGCTGCGGCGATTCCTTGAGCCGCAGCAGCTCCGTTTCCGCAGCCTTCGCTGCCGCCGTTGTCGCTGCCGACAGCCCGTGGCCCGGCGTGCTCCTGCCACGGGCGCGATCCGGTTCGTCCCTCCCTGTAGGAATAGAGGTAAGACCGACCCCGAAGGGCCGATGATTGCAGGGTAGGGCACTTACCTCCCGGATCCCGTCATGCCGAGGCCCTCGCCTCGCTGTGGCCTTCTGTGCTGCCACGCCGGCCTGGCTGTCCGTCTCGACAGCGCGACTGGAGCCCGCTGCGCTCCGGCGATGTCGGGTTCTCCTCCGCACCCGGGGAAAGCCATTCCGCTGTCCGGCGGCGGTTTCTGGGGCGAAACGCTCCCGCGGGGTCGTGCACGGGCCGCTCCCGTGGCCAGTGTGTGGGGTCCGCTGCTGCGCCGGGCCGTTCACAGAACATTTTGTTTTTAATAACACAGGTCCCCGCCTTGCACCAGGCGGAGCATCCTGCCGACTACGCCACTGTGAACGCTGGCCCGGACACACACAGACGGACAACATATTTTCAACCCACACACTGTTTATTTACACTTATTTACAATATAAAAGTCCAGTGCACACTCACACGACCCCAGTGCCTCTGCACCGATTTCCCCAAAGTCCAGGGCCCACAGTCCTTGTGCCTTCCTGGCCGCCTCCCGTCCTCTCTCTCCAGCTCAGTCCTGCTGCCTCCCGACATCCACCGCTGACTGGAGGGAGGCGGCCCCTTTTATGGGGAGCCGGATGGGCTCCAGCTGCTTCCGGCACTTAACGGTGGCCACACCCTGTGTGGCGGAAGTGCCGGCTGCGCACCCGGAAGCCGTCCGTGTCTCCCTGGTCGTCTTCCCCCCGGCACTTCCTGGTGTGGCGGAAGTGCCGGCTCCCGGAATAAACAGGCACTGGGCGCCCCCTGGCGGTGGCCACGGGTCCCTACAGGGCTGGGCTTCCAAGCCCTGTACCCGAGGCCCCCTGTCTAACCAGGACGGACGCCCCCACTCGGTCTGGAGGAGGCACACGCCTCCTCCGGTCCTCTAAGGCGTCCCGGCCGGGCTCCATCCCCAGCCGAGGGCCACACGGGATGAACCGGCATCGGGGCGCCACCTGGCGGTAACCACGGGCCCCTACAGGGTAGGGCTTCCATGCCCTCAACCCGTGGCTCCCAATAGAACCAGGACGGACGCCCCCTCGTGGTCTGGAGGAGGCACGAGCCCTCCTCACGTCCTCCTGGGCCACAAATGCAATGTTTTTCTATTTGAAGGTGAGATGAAGTTAGTCTGACAGAAGACCAATACTCTCCCATTGACATTTTAGCAAGTATGAAAGACTGAAAGTAGTGCGGATGGGATTGGGGTAAAGGGACCCCAAGAATTGCTAGAGGGTGAAATTTCTCATGCTGTCCCACTGGTTTTCTTGTATAAAAATAAGGAAGACTTTTTCCTTGTATTTATTAATATAATTATTAATAATACAAGCCTCCAGGACAATTCAATGTATTCTACAAGTATAAAAAAGTAACTTTGACTTCAGAAGTATCAAAAATTGTTAATTAAGTGCTGGGACTCAAGCATGAATGGTGTTAAGGTTCAGCCAGGCTTATTGTCCTGACTTACGTGTATTTCTTATGTATTTAATGTTTGCTTAATTAAATTACTTCATTTTTAAATGTTGTGTTTCTATGTGTCAAACCAGTTCTTCTAAATCTCTTGTGTTTTGTGGGTGGTACCCCTAGAGGTGGGGCCACCCTGATGTCATCACACCTGAACGCTCCCCATGGCTATTTAGGTCAAAGCAGAAGAAGAGCTGAGGCATGGCACATTGAAGTTATGAAGACGTTTTAGTGAGTATTATGTTTCTTGTTTGATTTTTTTAAATTAATACGGTGTGATAATAATACGCCAAAGACATCATAAAGGTTTGGGGCAGCCACCTGTATATTGTTTTTCCCCAGCTGCAAAAGTTTATGTTTGTTGAAGCACGATGTGCATAGAACAGAGTCCACAACACAACTGGGTATAGTAGCCCAAGATGGAGGCTTTAAAGGTCTGGAGAGGAACTGATGTCAGTAAAGGGGCCGGAACCAGAAGTGACGTCATCAAAGTGGCCGGCTTCGGAAGTGACATCATCAAAGGGGCCGGCTTCGAAAGTAAAATCTTCTGAGGCACCGGAACCTTGCAGGATTTCCCGGGAAAGTTCTGTAGGGAACTGAGAAAGACAGTCTGTGCACTCCGCTGCCCCCTGGTCAGATGTTTAATTACACTTACTTAGACCCATTAGCTGCCTACTAGTCACACATGTGTGACACGGCTCTATTTTCTGGATTCTTCATTGAATTTTTGTTGTGTATTGTATTACTGTTAGCCTACTCCTTTTGCCTTTTTTTTCTCTTCGAGCATCAATGTTTCACTTTTTAATTTTTAAATAAATATTTTTGATTCATAAGGATTATTTTGGTTTTGTCTTGGCAAGCCAAATATTTTTGTTTGTCTTCTTTCTTTTGGCAGATGTCAAAAGTAGTTTAGTACTGCTAAAGATATTTTGAACTTTAGAGCCAGTTTCCCCATTTTAGGCTCTGGGTAGGCCACAGCCTCAGGCAGTATTTTGGTAACTGATTTTGTTGAGGTGAGGTTTGTTGGGGCAGAGCAGTGAGGATCCTGGCTTGCTCTGCTGCTTATTTGAAAATCACATGCCATGTTTGCTACAGTCTTGACTCCAATTCATGACACGGGAATACATGGGGTCACCAGATGAAGCCTTAAGAAGTTATCTTCAGATCTTAATGAGAACATCCCTGACTCCAGAGGTGTGAAACAACCACAGCCTCCTTACCCAACTGAGTAAGGAGCAAATGAGTGAGCTTAGAGTTAGAGAATGAAGTGAAAAGAAGAACTGTTCTAGTGCTTGAGGCACAGTGTGCCGGTGGACAAGCCTCCCTCTTTGAAAAGAAAGAGGTTCAATGCCTGTCAGAGTCAGAGAGGCAGCCAGGTTTGTTTCGTGTATATCCTTTTCATGCTTTGTCTTCACCCTTTTGATTAACATCCATGTGTATTTTTTATTATATAAAACTTGATATTGCCCTAATGAGCATACTCCACTAACCACAACACTTATTTGAATAAATCATTTGTCCATGGCCAGTAGGGATGCCTTTCGAGATTAGTAATAGATAATATTATGGATTTTAAAGATACTCTTTCTAGGATTTACAGATTCCTAGGTTCTTTTCCTGGTTAGCACAATAGGATTTTATGAGATAATAAGTCCAGTTTCCATGCTGTAGTCCTGGTGAATCACCAGCCTTTTCTTTTCCTTCCAATTCCATGTGGTAGGGTTAGTCAGTCTCTTTTGTAGCTGAATGTGAACCCATGACACTTCATCCCAGGCTCCTTTTATCCTGGTTTGAGCCGAGAAGAGGGAAGTCCACTCCCTGGTGATAAAACTATTGCGACAGGCATTTTCTCTGCAACTTCTGTAAGCCCTATGAGACAAGTCTTTCTCATGCCACTTCCATACATTGCCAGAGACAAAGCATGTGGAGCTCCTCATCTTCTCTCTGTGCTCCTGGTTCCTGCCTAACTGGGAGACGGAGGCAAACTGTAACAATAAATATATGATGTCACAGCTAACTGTGTCTTCTTATATCATCTACCCTGTTGGATAAAAGGGTGGACTTGGAACTCCAGGGGCTGTCATCTTCTTACTGCACTGATGTTTCAGATGAGTGAATACTGGACACGTCCAAGTAAGTAAACTGGAAGCCAGCAGAAGGTCTCAGTGGGAATTATAAATCCATTCCTTCTGGTTGCACACCTTGGTGAAGTGAACAATAGTTCACTTAGGTTAGCTGGTGGCCTCAAGCATGTTTATTAAGTAAATGTATTCTACATTGTCTTATCCAGGGTTGCTTCTGATGATAGATGTGTTGATGAGCATTTTTTTATTTAATTGTGTATTACTGCATTACAGTATGGTGAAGCAAGATATAAAACATATTGAAGACATGCATAATGACAACAACAACAACAACAACATTTATTTATATAGCACATTTTCATACAAAAAAGCTCAAAGTGCTTTACATATTAAAGAATAGAAAAATGAAAGACACAATTATAAAACAAAATAAATCAACATTAATTAACATCTAATAAGAGTAAGGTTCAATGGCCAGGGGGGACAGAAAAAACAAAAAAAAACTCCAGACTGGAGAAAAAATAAAATCTGTAGGGATTCCAGACCATGAGACCACCCAGTCCCCTCTGGGCATTCTACCTAACATAAATGAAACAGTCCTCTTTGGATTTAGGATTCTCACGGAAGGGCTTGATGATGATGATGGTCATGTAGACTTCTGCCTTTTAATCCGTCCATCATTGTTGGAGCATCATGAAGCTTTGAGTAGGTGGCGCAGGCCACCACCACAAAGAAACCGGAAAAAGAAAGAGAAAAGAGAGTAGGGGTCAGTACGGATTTTAGAGCCACCATGAATAGTTATTTTGAGGAAATTGAACATATAGAGTATCAGGATTAAGTTAAATTACGATTAAAATGAAGTTATAAAAAGGCCATGTTAAAGTAATGTGTTTTCAGCAGTGTTTTAAAGTGCTCTACTGTATCAGCCTGGCGAATTCCTATTGGCAGGCTATTCCAGATTTTAGGTGCATAACAGCAGAAGGCCGCCTCACCACTTCTTTTAAGTTTTGTTCTTGGAATTCTAAGGAGACACTCATTTGAGGATCTGAGGTTACGATTTGGAATATAAGGTGTCAGATATTCTGATATATAAGATGGGGCGAGATTATTTAAGGCTTTATAAACCATAAGCAGAATTTTGAAGTCAATTCTGAATGACACAGGTAACCAGTGTAGTGACATTAAAACTGGAGAAATGTGTTCGGATTTTCTTTTCCTAGTTAGGATTCTAGCAGCTGCATTCTGCACTAGTTGCAAACGATTTATATCTTTTTTGGGTAGTCCTGAGAGGAGTGCGTTACAGTAATCTAGTCGACTGAAAACAAACGCGTGAACTAATTTCTCAGCATCTTTCAGTGATATAAGCGGTCTAACTTTACTTATATTTTTCTTAAGTGAAAAAATGCTGTCCTAATGATCTGATTAATATGTGATTTAAAATTCAGATTACAGTCAACAATCACCCCTAAGCTTTTTATAAGGCACATAAGGTCACTGGCTACCTGTTTCTGCCTCCCAGGGGACGCCAATGTTTATGTAGCTCAGCTAGGTGCTCACTTCCTTTTGGCAAAGTTCAGAGGTCCTCAACTGGCATCCCAGAGTGGAAAGCAAACAGTTAGTAGCAAACATGATAAGAAATATATTGTTACACTGACTACCTCAGCAATAAAGTAAGTTAAAACACTGCATAATTGCCATTTCCTCCCATAATACAGCCTCCGTTGTCTGCTTTGGCTCATTTTTAATTGTTATCAATGAATCTTCATAATACATATTGCCTTTCAAGGCTATGAAACAGTGATCCATTAATTTTACCATAATTAGTCATAAATTTACTCCTAAAAGTCAAAATAATGCTTTAATTAAAATTAATGGCATCTTAAAATCTGGCATCTCAGCTATTTTAAATAGTTTCAGGCAATGCAGTGAGTTTTTTCAAAGGATTACAAAATGGAAATTTAAAATTTCATTTTTACATTTGAAATGAATATTATATCCAAAAATAAACATACACAGCTAAATGTAAGAAATGCATGACAATAATGTTGTATATATAAGTAGAGAATGATTTATTAAGTTAATAATTGAATTTGAATAATTTGAATTTACTGTAGACTTAAGGTAAAATTTAAGGAATATAGGACAAAAAAGAACCTTCTTGTCCATCCATACGTCCTTGGCCCAAACTTGCTTTATCAAACACAGGATAATGGAGAGCAATAACCTATTCTAACAATATCAGACAGAAAGCTGGAGCTAACGGTAGGCAAGGCACTAGTTCATCACAGGGCCAGTGCAAAATTGTCCACTGACTTTTGTGACATGAAAGGAAATCCCACACAGCAATGGAGAGAACAAGCAAACGTTGTGTAGTGAGAAAATGTTAGTAGCTAGAGTATGTGTTACAATTCACAAAATCTGTACATCCACGTTTATGCTTCGATTCATGGGGATGAGGAGCCATTGCCAATATAGGAGGTACTGGTAGTAAGGCAGTGATCAACAATGGCGAGTCACATGACATTCTCACATAGGCACACAGATTCTGACTTAGTGCTGATCTTAACATTTAAAAAAAAAATAATAAAGTATTACAGTTCACTATAGACTCACACATGAACTACAGTATGAATGGTGACAATGTAGCAAATCTCTTCTGGGAGCATGCAGAGTCTCCTGGAACCTCAAATGTCTTTCATCTGTTCTATGCTTATTTTACACAGGATAATAGAGAATTACAAATAATCCTAGATAAAGGAAGAAAAACCACCATTGTTCGACATGAGACATGGGAAGATGCCATTGGTGTATCTCACCTTGGCACTTGGTACGAAATAAGCTATAAATATGGGTTCAAGCTGGAGGTAATAATTGGGAAAGGTAATATGAGACTTAATATAATGAAAGATGAGAATTTATACCTTACAGTTGATGTAGCAGCAGGATCAGAAGTAGACCTCCATATAGCCAAGCCCTTTGTGGTAAACTTAGCCGGGGATGCACATCTGCTGAGAAAGCCTTTTGAGCTTTTAAATATAAAGAAAGTAGTGTGACTGAGAGCAGAGTGAGGATGAGTAGAGTGATAGGTCTGATTTTTCTGAACTACTGCAAATAGAAAAAATTCTCCTAGGAGAAATATCTAGTAAGTACTATAATACTTTATTCTATTCTTAGAAAGGCAGTAGTGTTTCTTTGGATGCTTTTTTCATTTATTTTGCATCAAATTCCATGTTTTGTTTGCATCTACAAACCAGGTTTTAGGTTAGGTTAGGTTAGGTAGACTTTAGTATCCCAGAGGGGCATTTTTAAGTAGGAAAATGACAACCATTGCTGGCATTCGCACACACACACACACAACATTTCTGCAAATAAGAATAATTAACTTTAACAGTACCCAAAAATAATTCAGAAATTATCAAGATCCCTACAACTACTGCAATCTAAAATGCTTATAGTTATGGGGATAAAAGATATTAACTAATCCAGACTCAATCTTGAGTAACCATAAGCTCAAATTCTAATCATTTCCTATTCTTTTTTGTGGTCATCATACATATATTTCCTTTCCCTTGTAAAGCAGTTCCTTCTTGTCTTGAGTTCACGCTCCTGCATATTCTAGACCAAACCCTGATATGATAGTAAGTATAGTCTGAACCGTTTTGAGAACCCATGAGACCATGGAGATAGAGAAAATGTGGCTTTTTACAGAAACTCTGTAAATAAATAAATACATAAATAGATAAATAAATACATGTGCACACACATAATATAGTGAACACACACCAGAATGACTGAAAATGAAGCAAATTTAAAAAGAAACAAAACTTCTAATTTGACAGTCCCTGTCACAGTGTGGCATTATGCAGGTGTAATACTGTTGGTATAAAGGAGACCCTGCAGCACTTCTTAACACACTCCTGCTGAATGATGTTTTGGCTGAACATTCTCAATTTAGTGTGTGCAACACTGTTCATAATGGCACTCTTGTCTTCTTTGCTACTAGATAGATAGATAGATAGATAGATAGATAGATAGATAGATAGATAGATAGATAGATAGATAGATAGATAGATACTTTATTAATCCCAAGGGGAAATTCACATAATCCAGCAGCAGTATACTGATGCAAAGAAATAATATTAAATTAAATAGTAATAAAAATGAAAAAAATAAAAATAAAAGCAGACAATAACTGAGTAATGTTAGCATTTACTCCCCCGGGTGGAATTGAAGAGTCACATAGTGTGGGGGAGGAACGATCTCCTCAGTCTGTCAGTGGAGCAGGACAGTGACAAAAGTCTGTCACTGAAGCTACTCCTCTGCCTGGAGATGACACTGTTAAGTGGATGCAGTGGATTATTCATGATCGACAGGAGTTTGCTTAATGCCTGTTGCTCCGCCACAGATGTTAAACTATCCAACTTTACTCCTACAATAGAGCCTGCCTTCTTAACAAGTTTGTCCAAGCATGAGGTGTCTTTCATCTTTATGCTGCCACCCCAGTACACCACCGCGTAGAAGAGGACACTCGCCACAACCGTCTGGTAGAACATCTGCAGCATCTTACTGCAGATGTTGAAGGATGTCAACCTTCTCTACCTCCAATGGTTCCAGAGTGTATTCCATAACTGAGCTTTCCCTTTCAATTAGCTTGTTGATTTGGTGGGTCTCTCTTCAAGTGATGTTACCACACCATAGGAAATTGCAGCGGCCTTCACAGAAATGTAGAATATGTGAAGGATGTCACTTCCCAGATTTAAGGAACATAGTCTCCTAAAAAAACAGCCTGCTCTGCCCTTTCTTACATAGCTCCTCTGTTTTATGTGACCAATCCAACCTGTCATTGACATGGACACCCAAGTACTTGCAGATGTTCTTCACCTCAACATCCACACACTGGATAGTGAGCGGACATTGAAGCTCTTTGGTGAGACGAAAGTCAATAACCAGTTCCTTGGTTTTGCTGATGTTGAGTTGCAGACAATTCTCCGTCTGACTCCTTTACTCTGTCTTATCCCCTTTATCAATATACCCCATAAGTGCAGAATCATCTGAGAATTTTTTCAAGTGACATGTCCTGGTGTTATAGTTATAGTCTGAGGTGTACAAAGTAAAGACAAAAGGAGACAGGACTGTTCCTTGTGGTGCTCTAGTGTTGCTCACATCTGTATTGTCTCACAAACTGTGGTTTGCCCAACAAATACTCCATTACCCAGAACACCATTGGCTCATTCAAATGAATATCTCTGAGCTTACCTCTTAACACTAGAATTACCAGGGCCTACGAAAAAACTTGTAGATCTGGCCCACCTTAAATCTGTTCGCACCTCTCCATCAGTGTCTTTTGTCCTGTAAATGTGCCGATAAAAACAAGCAGCAAGCAGGCTGCTATTCCATCCCCCCACAGCTGCAGAGCAGGCACAAAGTTCTCCCAGCTCATACCTTGATTGATTATCAGGGAGTGAAGTGCTGGAGTTTTAGAGTGGAAATAATAGATTACATTTCATGTGTGTTCCGTTTCTACAATAATCTGTGTAAACACAGTGTTAAAACAGAAACTTTTTCATATTTTAGTAGTAAATGACAAAATGTTGGCATAAGCTATATAATGTGTGACGCCTTAAGTCCAAAGATCAAATAAACACTTTCACAACAGCTTCAAGGGTAAGACAACAGCTCATCAAGAGTCCTCAGTTCGATCCTGACTTCTTCCTATATCTGCAGTTTTCAGTGGTGAGCTGCTCTAATTGTTAATATTATACAATACACACATACATTTTATTTGCGTCTGTAACAGACGGTGTACATTTATAGTACTTGTGATAGTTACAGTTTAATTTTCACTTTAATTCTCTCAGTCACAATCACGATACATGCTACCTTCAACACCATCCAACCTCTGCTCCTTAGGGATAAGCTGACTGAGATGGGAGTAGATTCACACCTTGTGGCATGGATTGTGGACTATCTTACAGACAGACCTCAATATGTGCGTCTTGGGAACTGCAGGTCTGACATTGTGTGCAGCAATACAGGGGCGCCGCAGGGGACTGTACTTTCTCCGGCCCTGTTCAATCTATATACATCAGACTTCTAATATGACTCGGAGTCCTGCCACGTGCAGAAGTTCACTGATGACACTGCTATTGTGGGCTGCATCAGGAGTGGGCAGGAGGAGGAGTACAGAAAGTTAATCAAAGACTTTGTTAAATGGTGTGACTCAAACCACTTACACCTTAACACCAGCAAGACCAAGGAGCTGGTGGTGGATTTTAGGAGGCCTAGGCCCCTCATGGACCCTGTGATCATCAGAGGTGACTGTGTGCAGAGGGTGCAGACCTTTAAATATCTGGGAGTGCAGCTGGATGACAAATTGGACTGGACTGCCAATACTGATGCTCTATGTAAGAAAGGTCAGAGCAGACTATACTTTCTGAGAAGGTTGGCATCCTTCAACATCTGCAGTAAGATGCTGCAGATGTTCTACCAGACGGTTGTGGCGAGTGCCCTCTTCTATGTGGTGGTGTGCTGGGGTGGCAGCATAAAGATGAAAGACGCCTCAAGCCTGGACAAACTTGTTAAGAAGGCAGGCTCTATTGTAGGAGTAAAGTTGGACAGTTTAACATCTGTGGCAGAGCGACGGGCACTAAGCAAACTCCTGTCAATCATGAATAATCCACTGCATCCACTTAACAGTGTCATCTCCAGGCAGAAGAGTAGCTTCAGTGACAGACTTTTGTCACTGTCCTGCTCCACTGACAGACTGAGGAGATCATTCCTCCCCCACACTATGCGACTCTTCAATTCCACCCGGGGGAGTAAATGCGAACATTAATTTTATTTTAATTCTTTTCATTTTTATTACTATTTAATTTAATATTGTTTCTTTGTATCAGTATACTGCTGCTGGATTATGTGAATTTATTAATAAAGTATCTATCTATCTATCTATCTATCTGGAGGGATAAAAGCTGACACACAAACGCTGGTGAATTTGCCTTCTTCGTATCTCACCATCACTTGATTTTTTAATTCAGTTTTATATATATTACAGGTCAGCAAATCTTACCACTACGCCACAAAAGCTGTTGTCTTATCCTTGAACCTTTTGTGAAAGTGTTTATTTGATCTTTGGTCTTCAGGCTTCACACATTATATAGTTTATGCTAACATTTTGTCATTTACTACTAAAATATGAAGAACTGTTCCTGTTTTAACAATGTGTTTACACAGATTATTCTAGAAATGGAAAACACATAAAATGCATGTGTTCCAAATAATGATTTATTATTTCCACTCTAAAACTCCAGCACTTCACTCCCAGATAATCAATGCATGAGCTAGGAGAACTTTGTGCACGTTCTGCGGCTGTGGGGGGATGATATAGCAGGCTGCTTGCTGCTTGTCTTTATCGGCATATTTACAGGACAAAAGATGCTGACGGAGAGCTCTGAGCGGATTTAAGGTGGGCCGGATCTACGAGTTTTTTCATAGGCTCTGGTAATTCTAGTGTTAACAGGAATTACTGGGTGGTATTGAAGGTGCTAGATAATTCAAAAAACATAATTCTGATAGTGCTGCAAGCTTTGTCCAGGTGAGAATATGCCTTGTGTAGCAGGGGGCGGACAAGGTTATTGTTTTAGACAGGCAGGAAATCAAAACATCCAGAGTTTGAAAGAAAAATTATTGTATAAGTCCAATACACACTGCAAAAAAAACTAAATCCAAACAAAAGAAAAAACAGGTCCTAACTCTAACAGCTTCTTGGAAGTGTAATGTAGCTTCTGTTGCTGTATTTAGTGGGGGATCCAGTACGTAGGTTCTTGCACAAGCACACCACTATCTTGTTAGCATAACAATGCTGGTGGTCATCTGACCAACAACAGGTGTTGTAGTTTTATGCAGTATAGCTGTAGCAATATAAAATAAACACAAAACAGCTCTGCCTGTAACAAAAGAAAAAAATCAAATATACAGTGTATGTGTAATAGTGATAAAATATCAATGATTGGAAAACAAGTTCATACACTTAAATAAGCAAAAAAGGGGGAAACTCTAGAACTTTTATAATCCCTAAATTTTCTGTTTTAACTATATTATAGTAACAATGTCCTAAAATGGTGTTGGGAAAATATATGACCAGGGAGGTGGAACTGTAAAACCAATGTCACATTCTTGGGCATATCTAATTTACAGACTGAGTGTTGATTTGCCAGTGCACTTTCCAAGTTTTCCACTTTTTGTGACAGCCAATAACGTGCTGTCTTGACAGAGCCAGCATTGTATAAAAGGTTAACAGTGTGGTAAATAATCAAGCATTGACACACAAAAAGTTTTGGGGCAGCCCTCCCCTATACTTGAAAATTGGTTGCAAAATTTGAAAATGGTCTTTACAGACAAGAGTCCAAAACAGAACTGCCCAGATTGGTAAAAATGGCGGATATATAGTGGAACGGCAGGAAGAGGAGGGATCTTTGGACCGGAACCGGACGTGACGTGTTCTGGGGTGGAACCAGGTGGAATTTCATGCATTTGGTCTTTGGGAAAATAAGAGAAAAGATTAATACACTCTGCCACCCCCTGGTCAGATGGGGAATTACCTTCTTTTGACCCCTTTAGCTGCTTCTCATGCGCATGTGTGTGACAACAGATATTAGGAGTTGATTTGCATTCTCTGCCCTTTTTTCTTTTCTCATTCTGTAATGGTACATAAAACACGAGACATCAGACAGACAAGCTTCTCTTCTGTTTGTTAGGTAGAAAAGAGCAGCATTATCTATCCATGCATTGCATTTCAAGATGAACATTCATTGGTTGTCAGCTCTCATGTACCCACATCCCAACAATTAAATACAAAGTCAAACCTGTTTCGATTTGATTGGAGTAAGTTGCAGACTAGCTGAAGAGAGTTTTTGGCCATATCACATTACGTGACCTGCTTCAAAGAAGCACAGCACCAATTTCCTCCGAGATTAAGCTAATGAAGTTAGTGACATAGTCTTAAGAGGACAGGCAACATCTTATTTACGGTAAAGAATAATGTGCTGATGATCAGTCCATGCTTGAAACCTACCTGATTTAATATGGAGTGTGGCTTAAGAAGAAAAGACAAATGAAGAGGTAAGCTACCTGACTACTGATATGGCAAGCACTGCACTACTACAAGACAGTATTGTTTTTAAATTACTTCTTTATTCTGTATTTACTTTCTTTTTATATCTTGTCACTTTTTTCTAATAAAAAATGCTTTCTTTTGAATGGTTTGAATGCTACCCTTTTATACTCTTTTTTTTGTACTTTTGTACTTCTTTTTGCCTGGTGCCTTGGGGTGGATCATGGTCCTCAAAGGTATGTCCCAGGGGGCACTGGTCTGTCATTGCACCCATATTGTGATTTTGCACAAGTGCCTAGAGCACCATCTTGTACAACACGAAATTTGTTATATGTGGCAAAGACTGAAGGTGTTGGTATGGGTGTAGCCGTCTACTGTTAACGCAGTCTTTTCTCTCCAGCCAGGTTTTGGCTGAACTGTAATTGGCAGCTGAGGAAATCACTTATTTCTGTTTGTAAATCCATAACATTTTTCCTTCCATCCCAAATTTACAAGCACAGTTGTTTAAAACCAGCATCAAAGTAACAAGCATGTGATGTTTAGAGTAAATTGCAGTAATTAGAGGTTTGTGTAAAGCAATTGAAGTGGCAGACTCCTTCCCCAGGTTGTAACATGCCAGAGCAGTGATGAGAGGAAAGTTAACTGTGTCTATGTCTGTGTGAAGTCAAGTTAATAAGCAGACTTATTACCTGCATCAGTGCGGCCCCTCAAAAACTAGGAGTTAAGTGATTTCCATATTACCTGATATACTACAGAAGGCAGAAAGGTAACAAGAAGGAACGAACATGCATGCAACTTGCCCATGTAGCCCGATTTCTAAATCCATTCATCCATTTTCCAGCCCTCTTAATCAAGTCCTGGACTGTGGATGCATTCATTTTCTCTGGTCACCTGGTAATTGATTCTTGTGAGACAGTTGACAGTTAGGTGTGTATTGATTGTGTTATTCACATCCCTGGCATTTTCCATCATCTGTCTTTCCAGTGGGAGCATGTCATCTTTTCCAATGACTGCTGATCTTCATTTCAGTTGCTGACTGGATTTTCTTTTGTCTTTTGGCCAAAAGTCGCAGTATTAACAGAGATCTCTTTGGGTCAAAGATTCACCTTTCAGCCTTCTTCCTCAAACAGAGTTGTATCAAGCCAGTTGAGCACAGCACCCAAATGTCTGTGGCTGCAGACATCTGGGATTCACATCCTTGAAGTCGCAATAAACAAGGCTCATTTAAAGTGTGAGTCTCAAGGCAAACTCATTAAAATTACATAAGGAGTTTTTATTGTGCATGTGGGCCAAAGCTGCTGCTAAGATTGTTGGTGTACAAACAACTAGTGATATCAACAAGAAGACCTCTCTCTGGGCTTGACTGATATTTTTTGTTTTGTAAAATTAAAGATAAAAACGGTTATACTTTAGCATTATCAAGATTTTGAATCTTATAAAGCCATGACATTAAGCTGAAAACAGCTGAAACCAGTTTCCAAAAAAAAAAAAATTGTTAATAACTCTTCATTTATTGGCAATATATAAAATCACTTTTGTTGTGTAAACATATATACTAAAGCCATTGTAACTAGAGCAAAAACTATTACAAAATCTGAATAGAACACAATAGTAAAATTCCTTTTTTCTATTGTGATGTTAGCCTCAGTGTTGCTTTTAAAGGAGGGCGAGATCAGGCATTTCTTGTTTCTCTAAACACACTCTTTAATCACCTTTGGTTGTGCAGCAAGCAGTGAAGCTGGTCCACATGGTATTTTAATTGCTTAGCAACAGCCATCAAAAGTCTCATGGGCAATAAAACTACAGTGACTCACAAACGTAATATTTTATCCCACTGTGCGCATGTAATAAGTCAGGTGTGGTGTGTGGTAACTAACTTCTGCTAATGCAGAAACTTCTTATACAACACTACTTCATCTGAAGTTTGACTTTATAACCTTCCACACACTATAAACTGCTCAAGTTCTTTCTTAAGTTCTTGAACATTACAACAATCTAGAAGAGAACAAACCATTCAGCTTAACAAAGTTTGCCAGTCCTATCCACTTAATTCTTTCAAATTAACATCAGGTCTAGTTTTGAAAGTCCCTAAAGTCTCACTGTCTACAGTACAACACTACTTGGTAACTAATTCCATGTCTCTATGGTTCTCTGTGCAAAATTTACTCTTAACAAGTTTTTAACTGTGCCCCAACTTAACAGTGGCCAAACAAAGCAAGTCTCAGTTTCTACTGTGACAAGTTTAACAGGGTTAACGGCAGTAAGAAAGCCATTCTTTAGAGGGTCATGAAATACCAGCTGTGGACTACTATAGATTGAAAGTCTTATATGCAAGTCAAGTCAAGTAAAGTTGGGGAGCATGCACTGGTACAGTGCGTTGCCACACCCACTACACAACGAAACAACTCGGGTTCCTGGATTGAAACCCCCCCAGGCAGACACGCAGTCCAGTCCCACCCTCCGGAAATGACCCTCTATCTGCCGCAGCCAGGTGTTACGTGGGTGAACCCTTGGCCTGGTCCAGCCACTCGTGTCCCCAACAATGAGGATCCCTTACGAGCTGGATCACCCTCAGGGAAACTTGGTTGTAGTGCCATAAATGATGCTCCCTCACAATGCAGGTAATGTGCCTCATTCAGGACTCCATGAGCAACCGCTCATTCGACACACACCCCTTTCCAGTGACCTCATGACCCCCCCATGCTCGCCCAATCTGTCTACTGACTTTATAGGAACAGTTACCAGAGACATGAATGTCACTGCCAAGGTAAGTAAACCTCTCAACAAGGTCAACACTCTCTCTGCAAATAGACACACTGCTGATGGCTTTGCCCAAGAGATCATTAAAGGCCTGGATCTTGGTTTTTTTCCAGGACCCTCGCAAGCCTAGACACCCAGATTCCAGGTCTCTCGAGTGCCCCGATCAGAGCCACCATTGACTGCGCGATCAGCAAAGTCAAGATCCGTGAATCTTTCTTCACCAACAGATGCCCCACAGCCACTGGACCCCATGACCTTGTCCAACATCCAGTCCATACAAGCATTGAACAGAGTAGGACCAAGAACACACCCCTGACAAACCCCAGAAACAACTCGGAAAAACGCAGAGGTCCTGCCTCCACTCTGCACAGCACTCACAGTACCAGTGTACAGGCGGCCATGATATCCAGCAACCTCAAGGGGATCCCGCGAACTCTTGTTATGTCCCACTGGGCATCTCGATCAACTGAGTTGAATGCTTTGTGAAAACTGACAAAGGCTGCAGAGAAACTCTGCCAATATTCGCGTTTGCGCTCCATGAGAACCCTTAGTGCCAGGATGCGGTCGATGGTAGACTTCTTCGGTGCAAAACCAGACTGTTCTGGTCACTGGTAAGTGAGCAACTGATCACGGATCCTATTGAGGACGACCCTAGCAAGGATTTTACCTGGCACAGAGAGCAGTGTTATTCCCCTGTAGTTGCTGCAATCCAGGCAATCACCCTTCCTTTTCCAAATAGGGACGACAAGTCCCATTTTCCAGTCAATTGGGATGATGCCAGTCTCCCAAATGGAAGCAAATATATACCGAAGGATATATACCGAAGAATCAAAATTTCAAATCTTCGGTTCATCACAAAGGGTGTTTGTACACCATTGAGTTAGTGAAAGAATTATTCCTCAGTGTGTGACACCAACTGTCAAACATAGAGAAGGAAGTGTGATGATTTGGGTTTTTTTGCTTGAGGCAGAGTTGGAGATTTGTAACAAAAAACAACAACATTTATTTATATAGCACATTTTCATACAAACAGTAGCTCAAAGTGTTTTACAAAATAAAGAATAGAAAAATAAAAGACACAATAAGAAAACAAAATAAGTTAACATAGAATAAGAGTAAGGTCCAATGGACAGGGGCGACAGAAAAAAAAAAACTCCAGACGGCTGGAGAAAAAAATAAAATCTGTAGGGATTCCAGACCATTAGATTGCCCAGTCCCCTCTGGGCATTCTACCTAACATACTGCAAATGAAACAGTACTTTTTGGATTTAGGGTTCTCACAGAAGGACTTGATGATGATGGTCACGTAGACTTCTGCCTTTTAATCCATCCATCATTGTTGGAGCATCATGAAGCTTTGAGTAGGTGGAGGTGGCGAAGGCCACCACCACAAAGAAACCGGAAAAAGAAACAGAAGAGAGAGTAGGGGTCAGTACAGATTTTAGAGCCAACATGAATAGTTATTATGAAGAATTGAACATACAGAGTATCAGGATTAAGTTAAATTAAGTTAAATCAAAGTTATAAAAAGGCCATGTTAAAGTAATATGTTTTCAGCAATGTTTTAAAGTGCTTTACTGTATTAGCCTGGTGAATTCCTATTGGCAGGCTATTCCAGATTTTAGGTGCATAGCAGCAGAAGGCCGCCTCACCACTTCTTTTAAGCTTTGTTCTTGAAATTCTAAGGAGACACTCATTTGAAGATCTAAGGTTACGATTTGGAATATAAGGTGTCAGACATTCCGATATATAAGATGGGGCGAGATTATTTAAGGCTTTATAAACAATAAGCAGAATTTTAAAGTCAATCCTGAATCAATCAATCAATCAACATTTATTTATATAGCACATATTCATACAAAAAAGTGTAGCTCAAAGTGCTTTACAAAATGAATAGAAAAATAGAAGACACAATAAAAAATAAACATAGGTCAACATTAATTAACAAAGAATAAGTAAGGTCCGATGGCCAGGGTGGACAGAAAAAAAAAAAAAAACTCCAAAGGCTGGAGAAAAAAAAAAATTCTGTAGGGGTTCCAGACCACAAGACCGCCCAGTCCCCTCTGGGCAATCTACCTAGCATAAATGAAACAGTCCTCTTTGTATTTAGTATTTATATATATACTAAATATATTAGTATATATATTACTATTTATATTACTTATATATTACTTTTGAGAATGCAACGTATAGTTTTGTCCAGGAGGAAAAAAATGTTGCTTCAAATCAATGGCAAACTTTTGTAGGGTGTGTTCCTGAGACTTATTAATTGTCATCGCGAAGCAGAGCCTTACTGGAAATTTGAGGCATTTCAATTGAAATGGGAGATCAAGGCGTATAACGGTGATGCCAGGAACACATTCAGAGTGTGGCGCTCTGCTATTTTTTTGTGTAGCTGCCTTCACACAGCCTCTCCGCTGCTTTATTAATGAACGCCATATAAAGCCATCACTTGTCAATTGTGTAATGCGTTTTTTGAACAGGTTTGATGCATGGAAGTGATCACTTGTACTGCGTTCAGTAAGTTCACGTGAGCTGCTCTTTTGTGTGATGTTGCAATGTCCACGGCTTAATTTAATGTTAAGTAAGACCTGGCACTTAAAAGTTTTTGGCTGCACTCCGGTTGTAATATGACGAAGCTGCGCGAGGTCACTTTTGAGAATGCAAGTATAGTTGTCCAGGAGAAAAGCAATTTTGCCAGAAATCAATGGCATCGTTTTGTAAGGTCTGTCCTTGAGAGTTATTACTTGTCTTCGTGCAGCAGAGCCTTACTGGAAATTGGAGGCATCTGAATTGAAATGGGAGATCAGAGGGTATAAAGGGGACGCGAGGAATACATTGAGTGTGGAGAAACTCTAGAGACAGGGTGTGTATTAACTTGTGGATTTTTCTGTGAGTATTTGGTGGCAGTGTGACGAAGTTGCTTCGGAAGATGGCGTTAGCTGTGGAGCTCAACTCAGAGCGAAATGAGGTGAATAGGAGGGGAGATGATGACGTGACTCCCCCACCCACCTTAACTGTCAATCCCCCACAAACACAGTCTCTCGGAATTTGCATAAGCACAGCCCTTCACCTGCAATTTTAACTTAGTTACAAAGTGATCAAAACTCTCGTTTATATCCTGCGTTCTCTCATTAAACTTGTATCCCGCATTACCCGTGTGCATGACAAACGCCAGCGGCAGCCTGTCTATGAACTTAATTTAAACTTTTGGTTTACACCATGCTTTGTTTCCGAAGTAGCAGCACTAATGAATATGGTTGTAAATGTCAGTCGCTCTCTTCTTATTGTTTCGCTGCCTTCTCAATTGTATAATGCATGTTTTCTTCAGCGCTTTTTGGAGCTCTTCCTGGTTTTCTACGTACTGCGTTGATAGTCAGTTCACGTGATTACGTGGGAGGCGTGATGATGTCACACGAAACTCCGCCCCCCACAGCCATCCAGCTCAACTCCATTACAGTATATGGAGAAAAATAGCTTCCAGTTATGGCCATTATGCATAGAATTTCGAAATGAAACCTGCCCAACTTTTGTAAGGAAGTTGTAAGGAATGAGCTTGCCAAATTTCAGCCATCTACCTACAAGGGAACTTGGAGAATTAGTGATGAGTCAGTGAGTGAGTGAGTGAGTGAGTGAATGAGTCAGTCAGTCAGTCAGTCAGTCAGTGAGGGCTTTGCCTTTTATTAGTATAGATAGCCTCTTTGTATCCATTATTGCCAATCACTAAGATTTCAGTTTTCTCTTTATTTAACTTGAGAAAGTTACTATTCATCCATTCTGAGATACAAGTCAGACAGTGTGTTAGTGAATAAAGAGAATCGGGGTCCATCAGGTGCTATTGATAAGTACAGCTGTGTCATCAGCATAGCTGTGGTAGCTCACGTTGTGCCCCGAGATAATCTGACCTAACGGAAGCATGTAGATCGAGAATAACAGCGGACCCAGGATAGAGCCTTGTGGAACACCATATCGGATATCATGTGTCTTCGAGTTGTAATTACCAAAACTAACAAATAATTTTCTCCCTGTCAGGTAGGATTCAAACCAATTTAAGACAGTGACAGAGAGGCCCACCTATTGACTAAGGCGATTTCTAAGAATATTGTGATCAATGGTGTCAAATGCAGCACTCAGATCTAGGAAGATGAGAACAGATAAATGACCTCTGTCTGCATTCACTCGCAAATCATTTACTACTTTAACGAGTGCAGTTTCTGTGCTGTGATTCTAAAACCCGACTGAAATACAGAGTGACTGGCACTCTGAATCAAAAAGTGGATAATTTGATTAAATAAAAAATTTTGTAAACTTAATGATTCCATGATTTTTGTTTTATTTGCCATTGTTTATTTGTTCTATGTCCTGGTAATATTGCCAAAGTAGTACTTCACAGGGTGTAGTAACAGTCTGTTGCAATTCTGCTTTAGACAGACAGAGGGTTTTTAAATAATCAACAGAAATTGGGACACCTGCGCAAATTGTTTGATTTTACTTGCAAGGGTTCATTTACTTTAATTGCTGCCGAACATTTGTTGGTTGTATCCTATTACTTGTTCCCTGAAGAAGGCACATTTGTAATATTCTTAAATTTCATTTTTTTCAGTTTTTGCTAACCTAAACTTTAAATCCCTGGCCGTTTACTGCTTACCTTTTCAGTATCTTAGGTCATACATTGCATTTCAACTAATCAACTTTGAAGAAAAACTGGAAAAAACTGAGGTGTTCTAAAATATTTGACTAGTAGTGTATAACCCAACATTCTGTTAGCCTCCTTTATTGCTTCAGAATATTGTCTGGCAATTAATAGTGATGAGTTGACTACAACTCCTATATCCTTCTCCTAAGGTGTACTTTCGATTTTCAGACCTCCCACTGTGCAGTCAAACCTCACATTTTTACATCCTATGTGTAATACTTTACATTTACTTACATTACACCTGCCACAAACCTGCCCTCCAAGTCCTTCTGTAATGATTCAATGAGTTTATCTGCCAATTCACCAAGCTTAGTATCATATTCTAACTTTGCAGCTTGTTATTTATATTCCTATTCAAATCAATTTTATATATTAAAAAAGCAGCAGCCCTAGCATTAACCCCTGTGGGATACCACTCTTAACTTCAGCCAATTGTGATAGGGTTCCTAGCACCATAATCTTCTGCTTCCTGTGTTTGAGGCAATTTTGCACTAATCTTTTGATGAAACCATACTGTATTTAAAATGTTGTGCCAATGCCCTTGCCTATAAATGTGCAGCCAGCCAATTTTAATATATATTTTTTCTTTGGTGCACTTCAAATTCTCAGAGGACCATCACTTATGTTTAGGTGAATTACAGCTAAAAGGTCCTAAGAAATCAGTATACAGTAAGGTATTGCATGGTGTTTCAAGGTAGTTGCTGAAAGTGCTATTGGGAAAGAGTAACACAACAATAATTTTTAAACTGGGTTTTACTGCACAATTCTTTATCTCCTCTAGCATGTGGATTAAAGAAGACCACGCAGATCTATCGTTTTAATAATGTTTAAAGAAACACAGAGTAGATGAGATGAAAGCTTTCCAGGTATTCCTACACAAAATGCCCTATGGGACTTTCATTGATTGCATGAGCCCTCGTCTATAAATCTAGAAACCATACTTTCTGGAACCACACACAGGTGAGTCCAAAATATTGAAGTGTTCTCTTGTGTTGGATATTTCCTGCAGCTTATCTTAATTAGCAGTGCAAACAGTTTTATGTGTAGTAAATTATGACACTTCTTAAATATTAAATGCATGAAGAAATAGTTAACTGAGAACTAGTGTAGTTTTACCTGAATATATATAACACTTCTATATTATCTAAATACGTTTTGTATTTATTTCCAGGTTTAGAAAAAAAAGCACAAAGACTGCAATTGAAGTGCACAACGGGACTTGCAATGTTTAACACTGACCTTTATAACCGAAGCAAGACTCAGGGCTTGTACAGCCATAAAACTCATTTCCTCTAAAACCCAGACCCCTAAATTAGTTCTATGAAAAGAAATATCCTGGATAGATCTATTACTCTGATATTAGTGCTCCGTAATCTGCAGATTTATAGGCTGCCAAAGCTCCAGGGACTATAGGCAGAGCTTCGAGTTAAAGCCACTCAGCATCCTGAATAGGCCTACTCCATTTTATACTTTCACTGACAAAGAAACAAATTAACATACACAAAAGATAATGCTTGCTGGGATCTTTGTCTCTAAATGAATATACTGTAAAGTTTCCATTATTACATATCTCCAGAACAACCTAAAGAAAGTAAAAAACATTTGATGCCTTTTATCTTGGGTACAAATTTTAATATTTCAGTGCCAACCATGAACAAAAATTATATTAATAGATCATGCTAATCTTTCTTATGCTCTTATTTCAAAAGTGTAGAAAGTAACAAAATGTCCCCAATGTAGACGTAATTAAAATAAGAAAGGTATATTTTGTGAAAATCTCTTCTTTTTTTGGCTGCTCCTTTTAGTGGTTGCAACAGCGGATCATCTTCTTCCATATTGTCCTGTCTTCTGCATCTTGTTCTGTTACACCCATCACCTGCATGTCCTCTCTCACCACATCCATAAACCTCCTCTTAGGCCTTCCTCTTTTCCTCGTACCTGGCAGCTCTATCGTTAACATCCTTTTCCCAATATACTCAGCATCTCTCCTCTACATATGTCCAAACCAATGCAATCTCAGCTCTCTGACTTTGTTTCCCAACCTTCCAACCTGAGCCGGCTCTCTAATGTACTCGTTTTTGATCCTGTCCATCCTCATCCCAAATGCAAATCTTAACATCTTTAACTGTGCCACCTCCAGCTCTATCTCCTGCTTCTAGTCAGTGCCACTGTCTCCAACATATATAACATAGCTCATCTTTACGACTGTCCTGTAGATCCTCCCTTTCACTCCTGCAGATAACCATCTGTCACAAATCACTCCTGGCACTCTTCTCCTCCCATTCCATCGTGCCCACACTCTCTTTTTCACCTCTCTTCCACAATCCCTGTTACTCTGAATTGTTGATCCCAAGTATTTAAACTCATCCACCTTCACCAACTGTACTCCCTGCATCCTCACCATTCCTCTGACCTCCCTCTCATTCACATACATGTATTCTGTCTTGTTCTTACTGACCTTCATTCCTCTCCTCTCTAGAGCAAACCGCCTACTCTCCAGGATCTCCTTGACCTACTCCCTACTCTCACTACAGATAACAATGTCATCAGCAAACATCGTAGTCCATGGGGACTCCTGTCTAATCTCGTCTGTCGACCTGTCCATCACCATTGCAAATAAGAAAGGGCTCAGAGCTGATCCCTGATATAATCTCACCTCCACCTTAAATGCATCCATCACTCCTATCGCAGACCTAACCACTGTCACACTTCCCTCGTACATATCCTGTACAACTCTTATGTACTTCTCTGCCACTCCTGACTTCCTCATACAATACCATAACTCCCCTTGAGGCACCCAGTCATACGCTTTCTCCAGGTCCAGAAAGATGCAATGTAACTCCTTCTGGCCTTCTCTATACTTCTCCATCAACATCCTTAGAGCAAACATTGCATCTGTGGTGCTCTTTCTTGGCATGATACCATACTGCTGCTCACTAATCATCACCTTACTTCTTAACCTAGCTTCCACTACTATTTCCCATAACTTCATGCTGTGGCTCATCAATTTTACCCCCCTGTAGTTACTAGAGCTTACAGTTACAGTTAACAGTTACTACATTTATTTTGTGAAATCTGTTGACTAAAAATCAAGAAGCTTTCTGTTCAGACTCTACAATGTGCCGGTGAGACTGCATTTGAAAAATGGAAGTTTGTGTTTGTTCTTGTCACCGTGTTACATATAACACAAGGCAGCAGCCAAAACTGTGTATAGAAGAGTAACCAGGAGCATCCCCGGTCTTATGGACATGTCCTACTCTGAGGGGTAAAGGGATTTAAGCCACACAAATACATGGAGGCATAATCAAATCTTCAGTATTGTCAGAAGCATCAGTACATTTGATTTAACTGAATTCTTTCAATTAAGTACTGAATTACATGGTCAAGAGCATTGTGAAAATAAAAGAGAAGTGCATTTAGAATGTAAACATGAAAGCAATTCTTCAAACAAATTGTTGTGGAAATCTGAAGAACAATACCAGGTCCAATGACTGAAGTGGACTCTCACTTAACAGTTTTTAAGGAGTACATGGATATAGTATTTGTGCTACTATTAGCTAACCAGACATGCTTAGTAAATGGACGGATTCATCAAGTGTGTTTAATTCTTATGCTATTAAGTGTAGTAATTGAGCTAGGAGCACAGGAACAGGACAGAAGGTATTTCAGTTATTTTTCACACCTTTTAAAGCAAATGTATCAATAAACTTTCAACTTCGAGACCCAGAGGACCACAAATACAGGTTTTATTTTAGAGCCATTTTAAGGTACCATATAGCTGTATGTAGGCAGAAATTGAATTATGTCAGCATTCCATCACTGGAATTAAATCTTTAGGTATGATGATTGATATCTGGCTCTGAACTGCTTCTGCCTTTTACAATAGGAACTATTTTAGTGTACAGTTTGCAAATTGAGTTAATTTATTCAATTAAAGGTTCTTTACTGAAAACAGGCAGAGCATGCCTACACAGATTTATAAAAACAAATCTGTTAAAAATATGCAATATAAGTAGACATATTTATGTTAATGAACAGTAAATGAGAGATTCATAAATTCAACTACTTACTGAAGAATTTTGTTTTAAATAAGGTGACAGTTGTAGGCATCATATTCATAGAACATATGGCTAACAGATCTCTTTTTGACTATGTATTTTTGACACTTTTCTTTTACTTTTCCTATAAGGTTTTCTCATAATCTTCATGACTTGGGGTTTTATTTTAGTTTTGGCAATATTATAAAGTTTTTACCATTGTTTTAGTAATACCATCACTTTACTGTGTTGTGTCCGAGTTTTCTCTCCATTTGGTGCTGTTTCTGCGTTAGGTCAAAGCCATTTTGTTGTTACTAATTATAGACCTCCTGTTGCTACCACATGATTGGAACATTACTAGAATTGCCATATTTTCCAAGCCAATAAAGAGGGCACAAATTAGAAGAAGACTGCTAGGGGTGTGTGGCAGAGAAGTGCCATTTGCAATTACAGAACTTCTATTACTTGCAGGTTCATCTGATGTTTGTTGAGAATTATATGGTAGGTTTAAGTTAAAAAAAATTATGAATTTCAAAAAAGAAAACTTAATTTGGAACAATAGTGTAAAAAACCCAGACAAACTGACAATTTAGCAAATTCTGCCTAAAAAGAGGACATTTCCGGGAAGATGTATGGTAACCCTAGACATTATTGTATGGGATATTATTGTGTTGTTTTTATTTAAGATGGTGGCACTATACCTGTTGTTAAGGTTTTGGATATAAAGACTAATTACTGTTGGTGTTATGGTTCTGCCAGTGCTTCTTCCCTAATATCTGTTTTCTTTTGTTAGGTTTGTTAATTTAGTTATTTTTGGTTGATTATTTCTAATTATTTATCTATGTTAATGTTTTTGTTAAATCCTATTGTTTGATATTTTCATATTATGGGGTTAGGTTTTCAATTTATGATTTTATTGTAGTTTATGATAATTGTCTCAGTTGTCTTACAGTTTTACCCAAAGTTTACTTCCTAACACTGAAGCTGAGGCAGTAGGTAGCCTATGTAAAGGCCTGAGATGTTTGAGGTTTTAGTCCCTGCTTGTTTTAATCAGCTCCCCTTTCTTGGATTCCTGTTTTGATATTTATTGGTTCATGATTTGTATTCTTTAGGTTTTTGGATATTTACTCATGCCCATGGGTTCTTATTTTTGCCTTTCAAATTTGAATTTTATTCAATTTTAGGTAACTCTTGAAGGTAATATTTTGGAAACTCCTAGACCGTTTGAAATGACTTCATTTTATTTTTGAACACCCTTTAAAACAAATGGTATTATTATAATTATAAGAAACACTATTTTATTTTATTTGGGGCAGGGGTTTCTAGGGTTCTGCTTTTGTGATTTGTAGGCATTGGCCTTTTCATGAGTTCAGGCTATAGGCCTGATTTGGAGTTCCAGGATCTGGTCTACTTTGAATTTTCAGGACTGTTTTGGAGTTTTGTGCACTCAGATTTAAAATGTTAGTGTATTTATGGTACTTAGGCCTAAAGAGGCTTTATGGCATTAGGACTTTATGGCATACATTTTGACTTTGATTATTGGAACTCATTTTGTTTTTGTTGTTTAGTATTTCTGGTATTCTGGATTTGATCCGTGTCTTAACCCTTAAACCTCCAGTTCCAAATGCAATTTTCTAGCACGGCGAAGCCGAGTATATTCGACAACGTACATTTATTGAACTCCGAACCGGCTATAGTCGGTTCCCAGTGCAATTTTCCAGCACGCTGGAACAGAGTATAGTCAGTGCTGTACATTTGTTGAGCAGCCAGCTCATGACCACTGCCGCCCCCTGCAGTATCACTGTCCCTGTGATTCAGCCACTGCACTAGACTAGCCTGCAAGTATCAGCGTTTACCTCTGTGTGCTTGCATGCAGCCAGTTCAAGTGTAGTTGGCTCGGTGATTTACTGAATTTCATCAATGGCATCAGTTGCACCTTGTACATATTGTTGCAGTAGTTTTTTTATAGTTTTTATAGTTTATTGGCAGTGTGTAAAATGATCAGTGTTTCAGTAATTATGATGCTCTTTGCATGAAAAAAATATGTGTTCCATTAAAATTTCACTTTTTCTTGGAGAATTGAGATGTTTACTTAAAAAGTGCAGCAAAAGAGTATTTGGCGTCCAGGGGTGCATTAACTTATAAGTATGTGGCTGTTTAAGGGTTTTCTTTTCAAATCCTGAGCCATCTAACTATTATCCTTTAAGTTAACCTTTTTTTCTATAACAGGCTGTTGTGATGTGAAATTTTGCATACGAGTTGATAAATATTTTGTATATCTTTATTTGTAACTTAGGCAAAGCAATGTAATATTGGTGTTACATTAATGATAATAACAGCAATGGTTTTATGGTTTTAAGAACCCCTCTCCTCATTTTAGGACTAAGTCTCTTTGTAATTTTACAACAGGGTCGGGGGAAGTGCCTCAAACCAGTTTGGCAGTTTCTCTGCTAAAGTCTCTCAGTCAACCTCTGCAGGAAAATCAGGCTGCCTAACTGCCAAGCTTTACCTTAACATATGGTTTGGAGGGCAGGTGTGAAGATATTCTGTCCTCCCATTGGTCTGAAGTATGGCTGTTTGGAATCGGCTTGTATCAGAGGCCTTTAAGTACCTGTGACAGATTTAGGGTTTTCTCGCACCCGTGTACCCTCAGACCACACGTCAGACACCAGGTAAAAGTCCAAAAGATGAATATTTATTACAATAATAAAGTGCACAAAGCACCCTCCACTCCCAAATACTCCAATAAACAATCACAATAATCAAATCCTCCAATCTCCCAGACGCTTAGCCACCCTGCCTCCCAACTCAGCTTGCCCGTCTGGGATTTTCCATAGTCCTTTATACTCCTTGACCCGGAAGTGTTTGAGCCCTCAGTCCATCCAACACTTCCGGGTCGGGTAATTCTCTTTTTCTTCAGCCTGGAAGTATATCATTCCTTCTATTTCCACAATCTTGAATTACTTCTGGGCTATAAGAAAAATATAAGTCCCTGGGCCTCCCTGCAACGTCCTCCGGTGGCCCCCATGGTATCCAGCAAGGCTGTGGTGAAAGACTCCAAGTTTCAGGATGCCCTGCTGGAATTCGGGGCCCTTTCATGTTGCAGGGATGGCTCCATCTGGCGGTTTGGGGGTGTTGGCTGGGATACACGGCCAGCAATCCCTCACAACCATGATGTCCTATTGGCTGTAGGGGTTGGACAGAGAATCTATAAATTTGCTTACTTTACCTCACTCTCTCTCTTTTACCAAATGATGAAGGAGCATCTCACACACCATAAACTGAAATGGACAACACAATGAAGAGCACAGCTCGGCAGTCATATTGAGACAGGCATGCAGCTCTGTTCTGAAGAAAGCTGACCACAAAATGATGCCTTAACTAGAGACATTTTAAGTAACTAACAAGTTTGTGTGCTGCCTGAAACTACACATCAACATTTATCAGGTTGTATGGTTGCCAATATTCCAATGTATTTTGCTTATTGTTATTATTTATGAATATTATCAATAATACATTGTTTAAATTGTAACTTAACTCCTGCTTGTCTTTTACTACACCTAATTGCCTGAGGTTATAGATGTAGAAGGGAAGGTGGGGAGAAGTTATATTGGGTACAGTACAATACCTTATAAACAGTGGTAAATCTGTGAGATTTGAGGCATTCTGACAAAGGCTACATATTAATAATACACAAAGGAAAGGTAGAGTAAAATATTACTCTACCAAGACAAAACACGGGCATAAGGCATTACGCCTATTAAACTAACAGGTATGTCACACCAAATAAAAATGAAAGTCTAATGCATAGTTCCCTATATAATGTATATTTCGTACTTGTAAGGAAATCATCTTCATGATATTTTATTTGTAATTCATATTTTTGGAAAGTGGTATACTGTTTTATTTCTTTACTGCCAGTTGTACCAATGTATAAGTTTACAATTTAACTGACTCTTCACCTTTGTTATGTTGAAATAAGGTGCTCTCTAGTGGATGTGTCATATATTGCCATTTTATAGTAGTATATTGCATCAAAACATGTTTAAGTTGCGTTTTTTTCTTATCTATGATTTAAGTTTATATACATACATACAGTATAACAGAAAAGGAGTGTGATCCTTTAAGTAAATCATATATTTTAATAATTTTTTTAATATCTTATAGATTTTTGAAAATGGTTGTTCATTTGAAATTGTTATGTTTAGTTGATGTAGGGGCAGCACGGTGACACAGTGGTGTAGCGCTGCTGCCTCGCAGTTAGGAGACCTGAGTACACTTCCTGGGTCCTCTCTGCGTGGAGTTTGCATGTTCTCCCCATGTCTGCATGGGTTTCCTCCCACAGTCCAAAGACATGTAGGTTAGGTGCGTTGTCCCTAGTGTGTGTGTGTTTGTGTGCGCGCGCACCCTGTGGTGGGCTGGCGCCCTGCCCGGGGTTTGTTTCCTGTCTTGCACCCTGTGTTGGCTGGGATTGGCTCCAGTAGACCCCCATGACCCTGTAGTTAGGATATAGCGGGTTGGATGATGGATGGATAGTTGATGTAGTCCAACATATACCACAGCTAAATGGGCACTGTGGAAGTTTTACCAGATAGTTAACACCTGTTATTTTTTCTTTCAGTCATGTGTTATCAGACCTGCTTAATCCAGTTCATTGCTGGTAGGTGCTGGTGCGTTTGCCAGCAGGTCCATATGCATGCTCACACAGGGCCAGTTCAATGTTGCAAGTTATCCTAAGATATAAATCTTTGTTATGTTAAAAAAATAGCTGAAAAAAAACATTCACATTAACAAGCAGAAAATATGCAAACTTTATTATTCTGTACTTGGCTGGCACCTTTTTTTAAGGTGACATACTGTATAAGACCACGAACGCCACAATTATTTGCCCATTTATTTATTTATTTTTTTAAGTAATGGTACAAAGGGAGTTTAAAGGATTTGCTTAGGGTTTGATATGAGTCTCCACTTACGACTATATTTCAAAAAGTCAGGTAACAAGTTTGACATTTGTATGTTTTAGCAGTCTTTCCTAAATAATCACCAAACTTGTCCACACATTTATTTCATCTTCAGCAGAAGAAATCAGTACAAAGGTACTGCAGCCAGCATGTTAGAGCACTTTTACATCGACATTAGTTTCTGACCACCTGCAATAAGTGCTTTTCAAATGATTGAGGAGATTGAAGTCGCTTGTTGTGATATCCAGGATGTGAAGTGGATCACCCAACACCTATCATGCAAAGTGCTTTAAGAACTAATGAATGATAGTAGTATTGATTAACACTGGTCTGTGGTTTTTAGTGCGATGATTCTTAGTAGAACATTACATATTCAAATGATATTGACTATGGTTTAAACTTGTCATGGCAGCACAATCCAATGCTTATGCACATATTAGGTAAAATAGTTAAATGCTGTACCATACTCCTATCAAAAACCATCCTAAAAAGAGTTTCTGACATACAGAATGCAAAGAAACCATAAGGATGTAAAAATACTCACAAACATATATAACACCTGTGAAAGCCCAGGGCGGGTACAGCTGCCCTAACCCCGACACAGACAGGCAGGAGACAGGTTTAGCACCCAGCACCCTGTTTATTTACAGTTTCCAGCTCAGTGCTCAAAATCACGCAAACAGCACCGTCCCTTTTGCCACCAGTCCTTCCTTTATCCTCCTCGTCCTGACTTTGGCCCATCACATGACTGACCCCTTTTTATAGGACACCGGGAAGGACTCCAGGTGCCCAATGAGGTTCTTCCGGGTTAGGCGGAATTGCCGCCAAATAGGGTGATGCAAATGCCCATATGCCCCTGGTGGTGGCCACGGGCCCTAACAGGGTTGAGCTTCTATATTCATGACCCATGGGCCCGCTGCAAGCCAAGGGGACTGCCTTCTGTCAGTCCTCAGGAGAAACATTCTTAAAAATGCAGTCTCCTCCAGTCCGTCCGTCACACACCACACATGCTCAAATGCTCCGCAGAGCCTATCTACAGCACCTTTGCTCTTTACATTTTGTGGAATAGAACAAAACCTGCAGTTTTACAGTTTCAGAACGTCATTTCTGACTTTCTCTCATGATCTACATTTGTTCATCTCCTGCCTTTCTTTAGATATGCCACTGTCATGTTCAATGGTGGTGACATATGCCAGGCATAACATAGGATGTGACAAAATTAATGTAGACAAGGTGGCCTGAAGGTGAATTCACATATTCTGAATCAGCTATTAAATAAATGTGATCATAGTTCTTTTCACATGTGGAGAACAATATTACTCACATTCCTGTGCACCTGATTTCCTGTTCTCTGTAATGATGTTGGTGCGTGAAGTGCCTGGAAACTTCTATTTAGAGGAAAACCACCACAGAAGATAGTTGCACTGAATTACACTATACATTGTGGAAAATCAGCCCGGCTACAGACAGACACTGAGACACACAATGTCCAAAACACACACACGTTTATTAACTCTCTTCTCCTACTCAGCACACAGTGCACAAATTACCAATAATAAAGCACAGTCCCTTTCTTATTCTCTCTTTTCTTTCTCTTCAGCAGCCTCCACTTCTTACCTCACAAGCTCTGTCCTCTGTCCTCTGCCTACCGACTCCGGCTCCCCAAATGGAGTAAGGCAGCTTCTTTTATGTTGCACCCAGAAGAACTGATGAACTTCCTACAGCACTTTCTAGTGTGGTGGAAATGCTGCAGTCCAGGATCATCCAGGTGCCCCCTGGCGGTGGCCACAGATCCCAACAGGGGCCTGGGTGCTGTCACAGCCCCCCTCAAAGGTGTTTCATTCATTGATCACTTGACCAGAAGAGCAGGGGAAATAAAATGGCATGGTTCAATATTTTAACTGTGAAAGCCATATCGTTTTGTGAGTCACTGCATTGTTTAATTTTAACGATTTGCACGTTGTGTGTCATGGATACTTTTACTTGTGCCTTACGTGTCTTGTGTTTTTAACACTTATCCCATTTGTTTTTTGGTTATTTAATGTAAGTTGTGTATTTTCTAACCTGCCTTTCCCAATGTTTTGTCATAATGCATCTCTTATTCTTGCTCATTTTCTAATTTAAATTTTACTTCTGTGCATCATCCTACTCTCTGTAAAAGACAACATGAAGAGGTTGCACTGATTGAATGACCACCTGCTAAGGTGTTGTTACTTTATGCGCATTCAATAGTCCCATGCGATGAAACTTTGTGTTTCTATGAGACTAATAAAAAGTATAATTTATGTGAGCAAACTAAATCACTAAAATAAATTAAAATCTTGCAGCTTATCTGCTAAAAAATGACATAGTCTTGATACACGTTTACTCCCTTTTCTAGAAATTAGCACTCTCAGTGTAATTGCAGCCAAGCCCACAAAAGATGGCTTCTTCTTGCACCAAAGCACTGAGATGATGATGGAAACTGGCTGACAGCTACCAGCACACAATAGAAAACACCTGTGTTGGCCATCCTATAAGAGGTCCTCGGAGAAGCACAATCTTCCAACACTCAGAAGTCTGGGTGCATGTAGGCCCCAAGCAGGTTCAAGTGTACGTATGTGTGAGCATACACGCACTGTATCAAGGTTAATAAGGTGCATGGATGATTATGCATTCATGTGCAATTGTGTATGGATTGGTCCAGTGCTTCATTTACACCTCGGACCAGGTGGAGGACAGCACCTGCACCCAAAGGCAGGGAAGGGAAGGAACAAAGATTAAAAACAAAGAAAGAGGCATCAGGAGAGCCCATGATAGAAGGAAAGGAGGCAGGTGGTCAGGAATATACCCTGGTGAAGCGAGCGGTAGGTCTGTGCTCGAGTGCAGGGCAGGAAAAGGGCCGCTTCTGTTAAGTAAGGCAGGGGAGTAGGACTGGCCCTGTTGTGTAGCATTTCCCAGGCAGGTGCTGAAGGACTGGCATTGGAAGAAGCGAGTTGAGTTTGGAGTGGTGTCCTACAGGTGCTGAGGGACTGGCAGTGGGAACACATACACAGGTATTAAAAGATGACTGCACGTTTTGATGGCTGTCTCCCCTTGCTGCAAGGTACTGGTGTGATAAGCTGAGGAGATTTCCAGATTTTGGAAAGGGCATTTGGTGCTCATGTTTTTAAAGAAGAAGCTTCTGCCTATATTTTAACCTTGATTTATTGGATTATTTATTATTTAACCTTCATGTTTCACATCATTTTATTTGTTTATTGTATTGAAAAACATGAACTGTACTTGAACACTACTGTTAGTTTTCAATTTAAAACACTGAACACTTTGCACCAACGCCTTGCTGACTGTGTGTCCTCCCTTGTAATATCTCATCCCCAGGTATATTATTGGTGGTTTCTGGGTTCAAGGGGCTCCTGGAAGTAATCAGGGAGAGTCGAGATGACCTGGACGATCGCATCCTACTCCTTTTATTTCAGCTATAAGATTTAAAATGACAGGATATGTGACTGGAATGTTACTTATTTTACTGGCAGTCTTGAAGGTGCTAAAAGATGCCCTGCCATTCTTACCAGAAAGTTTCAGGTTCCAAAGAAATTTATGCTCTAATATTTAGCATTATGCTGTCTCACACAATACATCCTATTGAAACATAAGGAAGAAGGAGACATAAAGTCACACAAATCCAGTACATAAACACATCTAGGACCTCCAGTATTCATGGGCAAAGCCCCAATTTAAAATAGAGCTGTTGGTCACTGGTCACATGCAGCTGCACACAGTAACTTCAAATGCTCTTTTAAGATCTTCATTGTCTTTATTGCTTACAAACGCTCTTGAGCACAGTCAGCTAATGACCCTGTCTGCTTTAAACAGTTTAGAACACATTTTACTAAGAAAGTATTAACAACAAAATAATGGAAATGTATTACCATTGTAAAAGAATGTAAAAGAAAGGTAATGTATTTTCTGTGACGATCTGGAATCCATAGTGGTTTTGTGCTAGCAGAGTTCAACTTGACCCCAAGGAGTCTGATAAATCCTTACCCTGCTCTTTGATTGTTTCTGATTGACATGTCATATTGGGTGACTTTACTGATGATTGTGACTCTTGATGAATCAATACAGACTGTGAGTGTCTCAGCAAAGAAACATCAGGATATTTATCAAAAAGTGCCAAATTCATGGCCTTACTGCTAGTCTGTGAAAAGTAGCAGCTCTTCACTAAAAGGAAAAGAAGCCGTTCCCACTTGACCATTGTAAATTTTCAGCATTTCTTGCCATTTCGTAAGCTTTTCAATGATATTTTGCAGGCATTATTTTGGTGTTTATCCAGCATTTTGCAAGCATTTTTCAAGAATTTCTAAAGAAGTATTTTGCAGGGAATATCTATATATATATAATTCACTAAGGCAAGACAACCATGGAAAGCACACCGGAAGGGACGTGGATTCACTAAGCCGCCGACAAGTGAAACGCCCATGGCGCACACAGGAAGGAGCCACGGCCACCAACTCTAAGACCATTGGATACGACGACAACTCACAGAACCATGCCCACCAACTAGGACGCGATGACACAAGAAAAACCCTGTCATTTATGTTCGTTTGTCGTAGAGTCCACATGCAGCTCTGAGCCACGTTGACAGTTCATAGAGGCATGTTTCTCGCGGAAGTGAATCGCTATATGCAGAGTGTAAAACAGTTTCCGAGGGGTTTCCCATGGTCTTAGACTTGGTGGCTGGGTTGTTGCTCTTGTGACCGGGCACATGACCAGGCAGTGTGTATGCTTCGAGTGCGAGGGTGGACGCGACAGGACCGTCTAAGAAAAATCATGTCACGGCTGTGAATTGCTGTATGCAGTGTGTAAAACAGTTTGTTTGCCGCAGATGTGAATCGCTGTATGCGGCGTGTAGAGCAGTTTGCGAGGGGTATCCCATAGTCTTACAGTTGGTGGGCGAGTCTCTGTTAGTTGCTCTTGCGAGCGGGCACATGACCAGGCAGTGTATGTGCTTCAAGAGCGTGGGTGGACGCTACAGCACCATCTAAGAAGATTCATATTTGTTGCGGATGTAAATCACTGTATTCAGCGTGTAAAACAATTTGTCGCGAATGTGAATCGCTGTATGCAGCGTGTAAAATGCTGTATTTTATGTTGCCCTCTCCAGAGTTACATCTTTTCATTCACCTACAGACGTATACACAATGAAGTAATCAATCTTTAAAAACCGAGCTTTCGGTTACGATGCACGACCGCATGCACCATAGCAAACTGTTTTACACGCTACATACAGCAATTCGCATCTGCGACAAACATGCGTCTTCTTAGATGCTCCTGCACTTTGTACACACCGCCCTCCTACCTCGCTACCACCGTGGTCGGGTGTCTTGGTTGATTATATATAGAAAGGCAGCCAAAACCGCCCAGAGCAATGAAAAGTCTACGTGAGTCACAGCTGCATCTGGACTGTGCACAGATGACAACGACTCGAGTGACAAGTTGGAGGTGGGCACATGAGCAGGCAGTGCATACTGGACGAGAAATCAGCAGACTAGCATGACGGAGGCAGTAGAGTGGACTTCCTTCTCCTCTCCTCCCGTTCCACCCTCCACGCCTGAGCGCCGCACAGACGATTGTGTGTTGGTTCGTTCCGTGCGTTACAATGTTACAATGTTGCTTTTCTTGCTGATTTATTACATTTCCGATTTTTCAAATTTTAATTTTCTCCATGTGCTTAAAAATCATTAAAAAACCGGCCTGATTATGTGGCGTATGGTACGCCGCGGGTTGGCTAGTATGGTAATAATTTGCAGGGTTGTGAGGTAACTATTGTGTCTTCAGAATGTCTTCAATGACTTTAGTGCTTTTCATCCTGGCATTCACCTTTACTGAGAGGAGGTTTCATCAGTGTCGTTAGCTCAGTGACTTTAGTTCATCCTTTTCTGCTGCAAAGGAATCTTGAAGACAATTCTGGATTTTCTACAATTCTGGAAAATATAAGGATTAAACATGGATTTTGGCAAGTACAGTGAAAGTTTTTTCATAATATTAAATAAAAAAAAACTGAATAATAAAAATCATTGCATTACTTTGCTAAAAAAAAAAAGCTTCTTGCTATTGCTGCAAATTTATGTAATCACTTGCTCCGGTTGAGTAGACGAAGAGATACAGCATATAATTAGGTGAAAAGAAATTTACATTTAATCCTGCAGGTGCTGGGGGGTACATTTCATTGATGATTATAGCTTCAGCACTGAGTGTAAGGCAAGAAGCAAACATGGTGGATGGGATGCCAGTTTTTTGCAGAGCTCAATCACACAGCAGATCAGAAAAGACTGTAATAAAGTATCAGTTTAGCTTTAATCCAGTTATTAGCTATAGGTACTGTTTTGAAACAATGTGATCTGATATTGAAGTGGCCAGTGTTCATACCATGAATCTTTGGAAACTGGGGATGGGTATAGGAATGGGGGGTGGATATTATTTAGATCAAAGCACACAGCAAAAAGTCTAAACATGTTTCCAGTGTTCATTATTAAAACAGGTCATCATCTGATACCAATAAAACCATAAATGTATGGGCATAACATGCAAACTCCATACATACCCTGGCACTGTAAGTGAGACAGGAACAACAGCTCTGCCTATATTGCTAAACTTACCAATCTTTAATTTCATTAAAACTAAATGTATAACTATATCTTTTATTGAGTTCTTGTCACTTTATTGCAAGATATGTGCATACTTGACCTCTCCCTCAATAACTGTCAGTAGCAAGTGTGTGCACATCATTTTTTTTTTCGTTTTTTCTTGTTTTGAAGAGCTGCTTCACTTACCGTATAAACTCACGTTTAAGTTCTCCTGCGGATAAGTCGATTTTACTGTATAATTTCCGGCATTTTATAATGTTGGTTGTTTAAGTCGAATACGGAAAACTCACGCTGTTGGTCCAAGAGATTATAATATGCTAACGCCCACTTGAGATCGTAACCATGGAGCATGCGGCTTTTTTTCCTATGTGACCACACGGTAATACCTGAACTATTCCAAAGCAACGCTTGCACTGTTTTGTGTTTTTTGTATCTCACACCTTTATCATGAAAACATCGCTTTTCTACGATGCAGTGTTCGGTCAGAAGAAAATATGAAGCTGCTTTTAAATTAAAAGTTGTTGAAGTAGTGAAAGAAATTGGTAACTGCGCTGCTGCAACAAAATTTGATGTGTCTGAGAAATTTGTGAGAGATTGGAGGAGGCAAGAAGATGTAAAAAAAAAAATTGTGTCATATTTTTGAACAGGCGTACAAGTCGGGGTCTGATTTTATGATCGATTTTTCAGGTTTCAAGACCCGACTTATACGCGTTTATATACGATATGTGTTATTATCACTTATTATCATTCATGAATTCGAAGAGGCTCGCTGTAAAAATGCTTCAAAAATGCTTTTTTTACCAGTGTTTAACGAGCTTTATCATTCATTTCAGGGATCAAGCGTTTCACTGAAAATGTGTGAAAACTGCTGTGTGGGAGTTTTATAAACTGCTCACTGCTAAAACACTTAAATGTGATTAGAATCATTCAAATATTATGGCAAATAACTTTACAAGCATTTTAGGAGTATTCTGGTCTAGTGCTAAAACGCTACATAAACACTGAGGTGTGAATGGGCCTGAAGAGAGATCCAAACATACTAGCAGGTGCTTCACTAAAAGTGACATACAACTTCAGTAAGAGAAAAAAGTCGCAATCTTAATAAATACAAGAGAAAAAATGGAAAAATGCACCATAGAGCCCTTTCAAGACTGCACTATGATGTATGAAATTTACAAGGTGATGCTGCTCTGATGATGTTTAACTTGTTATAACTGGTATCCAGTTAATGAAAGTCCACTGACTTTTTCTGAAGACAAAGAGTAAATATTTTATCCATTCGTGTTCTGTGTCACTGCCACTGCTTAAGTATTGTATTGCAAAGCACATATTACTTAGCTAGTCATTATTGAGGAACTCCTCATTCCAGGGATAATTTGAATAATTAAATATAATTAGTAGATAATTAATCAGGTAAATGAATGTTAATGATGTTGCTTCTTTGCCATGCTAACACCAACTATCTAGAGCTCCATGAATGAAAGCTACTTTTAATCCAGACAAATAACTTGTTAAAGAAAGCATCCAGAGTCACACTGCCACTGTGTCCCACTGAGAGGTATTTTCCTCTCATTTCAGGCAATTTCTAATTCCGGCAGGCTGGCTAAGCTGTCCCAGAATGAATTTTCTCCTTAGTTTTCTGTTTCATTACAGTCCTGATTTGGCTGAAAAGTAAGTTCACGATTTTTCCAGATAGCTAGCTTGGATTGCCTAGTGGAAAGGCAGATCCACTCTTTATTCTCCTGTGTCTTACCTGCCCTCTTACAAGTACTGTATTTTTTGGGGGGGTGAGCTGGACTCTCCTGAGAGGCTAAGGAGGTCTGCCATTTCTACCTCTGTTTCAATTTACTGCTCAGCTGACTGGTCTGGTAGAAGAGACACTTAGGATGATTGTTCCTTTCTTTTTTATGCTATATCACAGCTACTAGATCTATATAGGCATTTCATAAACACTGCTTTTTCCCTGGATGTTTCTGTCCTATAGCAATGGGTTAAGATGTAAGGGATGAAATGTTTCTTTCCTGCTTCCTAAAGTTAGCAAGCTGGGTTTTGAATTAAGGGTTTTTTTCATGTTAAAAAAAGATACGTACAGCATACAGTAAATAAAGATGTTCCTGGGAAGAATATCCTCTTTCTCCCTGATGCTTATGTCATATTTAACCCTATACAGAAAAAGCAGAGAAACAAAATAATTTATTATACAGTATGGATTACATTTATAATTATTGCTGCAAATTAGAAATTAAATGCACAACTTAGAAAAAGTAATGCATGTCTGTAACCATTTTTGTCATATTTTTTTCTTGCTTCTCATTGCTTTTTGATGGATCACTTAAACAAATATGTATGAACAGTAGAATACGTCAAAGTAAAGAAGAAGCAGCAGGAAATGAAAAATTAAAGCATGCATCCAGTAGTAAAGGGGCCGTTCTAATAATTAGACTGAGGGAAATGGATTTTGAAATTGGCTTCTAATGCATTTTTAAAGATTGTTTTGTACTGTACTTCCAGAAGTGATTTCTGCTTTGGGTAACAAACCGTGTGGAAAACTTTTAACGGAAAATGTGCCTTTAACTGAACGTGATCCATCCACATGTCTGTGTCGTCTTTTATAATTTATTAATTCCTATCTCTTTTTTTGGAGGTGCTTTATCTCCTGCTGCCATGCCAGAAAACTCCTGTAAAAGCCCTCTAAAGAAGTCCTGAAAGGATACAAAAGCACCAGGATGTATTAAGCTAATTGGTGTTTGGGGCCCTAGGAGGATTGCTTCTCCTTTCTGGGCTTGTTGTCTGCAGAAAACTAGTTCATTCATTTACTATTCAGTTAAATAATTTATTTTGATTGATAATGCACCTTTACAATTAGCATTATTTCATACTGAATCTCACGACAGCGTAATGAATGGTCTGTCATTCAAATACAGGGGAAGAATAGATTATATTGTCCCTTTACTTTTCATTTGCATGTTTCCCGTGGACTGCTATGCATGATGTAGTCTCCTAAAATGGATCATTAACTTTCTAGGTATTGATATTTATAGAAACACTCACACAAATACACAAAGATTAGACATGCCTACATATAGCCATCTGTTTACCCATACCCATTCTCACAGATAAGCATACATTATGTCGAACACAGGCTAACCACTTTGCTTGCAGTAAACATAAGACTTTTACCTCTGCTCTTTTGATCCACTATCCTCTTGAAGCTGCCTGTATTGCCTAATGTTGTTTGCTGTACATATCATTTAGTATCATAATAACCAAAATTACTCAAAAACCATCTAAATCAAATTCAAAGTTGTAGGGGGCCGTGACTTATCCTGACAGCACCAAGCTCAAGGATATGTACACACAGACAAAGATGTTGGCTTCCAACCCTTAGTGCTGGATCCTCAAGGCTGCAGTGCTAATCATTGCTCCACCTGCTTCTTTTTATATGTTGTGAAGAAAACACAGAAACATAGTTTAAGGGTTGGGGAATCCGTCCCTGTATACTGTAAGTTTGATCAAGAACTTTGCTGTTTAGTGCGCCGTAGCTTTTTTTTCCTTGTCTTTCCTAGCAAAATAAAGAGAGAAGTGTTAATACGCTGCCTTAGTTCCCAATCTTTTGGTTTCTCGCAGCTCATTGGATCCTTTAGCTGTCCCCTAATCACTCATGTGTGACACAACCCCACCTCTCAGCCCTGGCATCATCGGTCGAATACCCGGGAAAGGGCAATGGCTTTAGCCTGGAGAGCACTCCAATGATAAATAACAGTGAATCTGTAAAGCTGCCGATCCAAAAACCACCTGGTAACCCAATGGTTCAACTCCTTTTGAACAGCCATCACTGGAGAGCAGCATGGTCCATAATGAGGGTGAACTCCCGACCCAATAGGTAGTATCACAGTGTGTAAATGTAATGTATTGCACATTACAAGGCAATGTAAAACACATTTTCATAGTGCCCATTTTGAAATATCTAATATGAAAATAGAGTTGAATTCATCAAAATTTAATACATTTACTAGGAAGCTATGAACAGCTTTCAACTGTGACAATGAAGTTTGACCAACTGTGTGTGATGGGGTGATTGGCAGGAGGTGGTTGGGCATGGCTCCTTTCAGGTTGACACAGGGAAGGACATGATGTTCTGCCTAAAAATTGACAGTAAAACAGAGTACCTTGCTGGCAATGAAGTACATCTGTATATCAATATGAAAAGATAAGGCTGCAAGGGGGCAGTAGATCTCCTTATTTGTGATGCCTCAGAAGTGAAACCTTTAGGGCACCTGAAAAGGAAAAAGCTAATGATCCTTCCATATCAACAGAAGGCAAACAACCAAGAAATTGATAGGTACTGTAGGCCTCTTCTAAAGCTATGTCATGAAGTTCAGTCAGGAGGCTACCAAAACCTTTTCTCAGCCAGTAGGTAATTGGTCTAGAAGATGAAATGAAGGAGCAGTGCTAGTGTTTTAGGAGAGTGGGCAATATAAAAAGAAACAATATCCATTATTTTCATCATTTCTACACTGTTTGTGCCATACTCTTCTTCCACATTATGGACGCATTTCAGAATGTTCATGCCACTATTTTTTAAAGACTTGCCACCCATTACAAGTTATAGAAACAATGTTGAATATCCATATTAGTGAATTAATGCATTAATTGCAGGTAAACCAAAAGCTATGATTATTGTCAGCAAGTCAAAAGAGAACACAGGACCCAAAAAAGACACGTGTCACATATGAATAGGCATGAAACAAAACAGCGGGGGAAAATGTAACACTGACTGTCGGCAGATTGATCAAAGACCAGTAAATAGTACATATTCCCGAATGAGCCCTCAACAATAATGTTTTAAATAACATCTTGTGAAATTAAATGTATTATGCTTGTTGTATAAAATACATACAACAATGATGAAGCAATGATGAACCGGAATGGAGACACTATATTTAGATGCCTGCACGTAAATCCCAAATGTAGTATTCAAACCTAAGGATGTATCTAAACTGACTTATAAATCCAAAAGGATATATCTAACCAATATATATATTTGGGGGTCATACCCCCTGCTCGCTTTGCTTGCCAACCCCTTTCCACCTCCTCTTTGCTCGATCAGCTGCTGGCTTGCTGCTCCTGCCGTACCATGTGATCTGCATTTCGTGTGGTGCTGTAATCTTTTAAAAGCCTGTGCAGCACCATCTTGTCCCACAGACATCCTCAAACACTATGCGATCTCTTTTCGCTGTTTAGTTATTACACCGAGTAATATTTTCCATTTGTTTGCGGTAATGTGATCTTTTCTCTCATTTTTTTGAGGACTTTTGAATTTTCCTACTTTCATTATCTCTAACCTGCTCTGCATGTCTATCATGGGACTTGCATCCAAAGGTTCTAAGTATGACGTGACTTGTCTGTCTCACGAGACGTGAAAGTGTCTCTCTGCCTCTCTTCAAAAGATTTCTGTTCAAAAGATCTGTCTTCGAAAGATCACATCTTATTGCAATATTTTTTTTATAATATAGGTTTACACCATATTTTATAATATACCAAAAAGTATAACTATCATAACCATAACTGTTCATATATATATATGTATACAGTATATAACGGTTATGGTTATGATAGTTATACTTTTTGGTTGGTATTGTGTTATTGACATCTTTTCAAAGGAAAAATGAAAATAAATATTTAATTCTGTTATGTGTATTGTGTACAAGGATAAATGAATAAGTAAAGGCAATTTGGAAATTATGATGTAACCGTAACAGAAAGAAGCTGATGCAATACAACAAATTCACAATGGCTTATAGGCAGTTTGAGCATTCTCATTACAGCATTCTGCTGTTTGTCTAGTTGAAGCCAAGCTCAAATGAACATGGATGATCTGCTGCAGAATATCACCATTGCTAAACAGTACACAACCAATGAGATTTCCTTGGGCAGGAAGGCATGAGACCTGCTCCGTGACAACAAACGTCCCCATGCAGTGGGCGCAATGGTGAAGGTAATGCGACAGCTGTGGTCTGACTGCACCCCCCTTACAGCCTTGATGTAGCACCATGTAAATATCACATCTTTGGTTGACCTGGTTGCAGGTTCACCTATGATAACAAGGTTTAGGAAGAGATGCATTCCTGGATTCAAGCACAAACAAATAACTTCTTCTCCCAAGAAATGATGGAGTCAGTGGAACAATTAGAGATGTGCATCGACCTACAGGGAGACTAGGTGAAAAGATATAACTTTTAAGTTCATCTGCTCACAGTTACCAGTAGTAAAGAGTAACTTGGCTTTAAGTTTTGATTTTCACTAGTATTATGTACGCAAGTAAACTTAAACGTCTGCATCTATGATATGCATAACTCATGGTTTAAAGAAGTCTTTCAAATCTAATTAGTCTTATTATTGTCTTGAAATGGTGGAAAACTAGATGATGCACAAAATTTGTTCTGAGAACTGGTTTGCTGAATATAATTTCTGTCATTGTGTCCTTAAAATTTTCACTTTCAAAAAAATATTTTAAAAAATAAATAAAAGATATGTATATGTATATTTGATGTTTCAGGGTTGTGGTGTAAACCTGAACAACTAAGCAAGACAGAAGTCATGGCAAGCAGGTAAAAAGTTGGATTTTTGAAAAATTCACAGTCCATAAGACACCATTGAAAGACCGGGTTGAAGGTAACTGCAACAAAAGAGGAAGACAGTCTAAAGAAGAAACAAAAGTAGGACATCTGGTTAGGCAAGTCATAATGTAAATACAAACTGACAAATAATTTCAAAAGTCACAAAGATACTTAAAAGGACCTTGATATAAAGCATTTGCAGAGGATAGCCACACATTTGCCACTTATCTTTTACAAACTCCCTTTGTTATTTACTTTGCCTCTCCAATTACTTGACTGCTGCTATACAACAGACGCTTATACATACATATACAATTTATTTTTATATAGCCCAGAATTACTCAAGGGGTGCCGCGATGGGCTTTAACTGGCCCTGTTTTTTGACAGCTCCCCAGCCTTGACTCTCTAAGAAGGCAAGAAATAAACTCCCAAAAAACTCTTGTAAGGAAAAAATGTAAGTACTTTCAGAAAAGGCAATTCAGAGAGAGAGACCACTTTCCAGGTAGGCTGGGCATGCAGAGGGTATTAAAAATGGGATAAATGCAATAAAATATAAGAACAAAACACAAGTAGTCCTCAATATAATACAATAGTAATAGTACAAGTTCAGAGCAAAATGCAAGAGTAAATGATATCACATAATAGAATTTGGATTTGCTTGGTGTCCTGGAGACCTCAGCCGTCAAGCTGCCTCCCCACTAATGACCATTCCATAGCTGTGTTAGTGCTGCGCAGACCAATCTGATGAAAGAACCCTTCTACCCCATGATTCCAGTGCTCCTTTATCAGAGATGACTTTGCCTTAAGCAGGCAATGTGACCCGTCATTTGCGCGATAGACATTTGCGTGCCAACAAAATAGCGCCGATTAAAAGGCGGTGTCAGAATCACCCCGACAAAATCGGCCAGACAAAATCGCAAAAGTTTCATTAAATATGAATTACTAGTTGAAAACATGTATAATAATGTTTATTTTAGAAGTCAATATTATGAGACGCGGCATGCCATCAGCACGGCACGCAGATAGTCCTTAAGATCACGCCCTGCATATGTAGGAAGAATTGCAGCAAGGGCGTCCCACTCTCTTGGCCTCTTTCTCAATTTTGTCGTGGCAATTTTGTTGGCGCGCATTTGTCGAAAACCAGTTAGTGGGTTTGTCGGCGCTCATTTGCCGGTCGTGGTTTTGTCGGGGCGCATATGTCTATCGCGCTTTTGTCGGTGAACCGCAGGCAAACAACTTGGCATTAGGACAGTGGCACCAAGTGCTACATGTGAGTACTGAGAAGAGAAACAGAATAGGTGAAGTTTAGTAACAAATTAAAACTATCATATTACTTATGTTTTAGTGCTATTGACTAACAACAGAGATGCGGTATGTACAGTTAATCATCAGCTCTAGTCTGGGTATACCAAACTGAAGTAGTGAGTCTTCAGCCAGGATTTAAAGGATTTATTTGTTTTTCTTCTAATTGACTGGCCCATTTCTTCTTTTTGTTTTTTAACCAACATTGCCAGAAATAACAAGAAGAAACTAGTGAAGAACATACAGCGCAAATTCTTTAATACATCCAAGAACCTTCTGTAACATTCTAGTTACAGAAAATAAAGCACTGTACAGTAATCCCTCCTCAATCACGGGGGTTGCGTTCCAGAACCCCTCGCGATAGGTGAAAATCCGCAAAGTAGAAACCATATGTTTGTATGGTTATTTTTATATATTTTAAGCCCTTGGAAACTCTCCCACAATGTTTATAAATATTCTCTGCATCCTCCAGACAGAGTGAATTTCCATAAAGTAGGAATCTTTATTTCTAAATCTAATATTTTCGCAGGGCATTGAAAACCTGTTTACGACCTTCTAAATATGTTTTTTAACATTATTAGAGCCCTCTAGACATGAAATAACACCCTTTAGTCAAAAGTTTACACTGTGCTCCATGACAAGGCAGAGATGACAGTTCTTTCTCACAATTAAAAGAATGCAAACCTATCTTCCTCTTCAAAGGAGTGCGCGTAGCAGAGAATGTCAGAGAGAGAGAAAAGTAAACAATCAAAAATCAATAGGGCTGTTGGGCTTTTATGTATGCGAAGTACCGCGATAAAGCGGCCGCAATGAAGGGATCAATGTGAAGGTAGTATTTCAGCATTTTTTAGAGGAGTGTCCGTATATTCTAAGTAAACAGCCGCTGTGCAAACAGCCCCTCTGCTCACACCCCCTCCGTCAGGAGCAGAGAATGTCGGAGAGAGTGAGAGAGACAGAGAAAAGCAAACAATTAAAAATCAGTACAGAATGTTAGAGCTTTTAAGTGTGCGAAGCACCGCGTGGGAAGCATGTCGTATATCATTGAGGAGTTTTATTTAATACGTAATACGTGCTCTGATTGGGTTGCTTCTCAGCCATCGGCCAATAGCATCCCTTGTATGAAATCAACTGGGCAAACAAACTGAGGAAGCTTGTACCATAAATTAAAAGACCCATTGTCTGTAGAAATCCGTGAACCAGCGAAAAATTTGTGATATGTATTTATATATGCTTACATTTAAAATCCGCGATGGAGTGAAGCCGGGAAAGTCGACGCGCGATACAGCAAGGAATCACTGTATACAAAATTGTATTGCTGTTTGCAACTAGAATCAGCATAAGATAACAAACAGTGGCAAATTCCACAACCTGCTGCTCCCAAATATTCTCCATGTTTTAATATTTGACTGCTGGGTATTGGGCATGTGGTCATCATTTATTTGACCAAACCACTTGGTTGCAGTGGAAGAGACAAGAACTCAGCAAACCACCAAGAAACTTACTCCTGTACCTGATGTACCAGAGACTTCTCCTCTCACAATGATAATAATATTGTGCTCCTGTCTCTGCAGTTGCTTGTATGGTCCAAATCAAATTAGCATTAGAAATGAAGCTCTGTACTATATCTCTGTCTCTAATGTTTGAGTGTTTTGTCCTCTGTTGCCTGTTTTGAGGTGTATATGGGCTTACATTAAGAGCATATGCATCCTGCAAAATTCAAATGATCACTGTTTAAAATGCCATAAATTGCAAAAGCTTTGCATTTATTTTGTACTCTAAAGATCATGGGATGTAAGAAGGCTGAGTCTAAAAGATTAAAACTGGCAGTTTACGATTTCAAATCCTAATCCACTGCATTTTACAACTAATACTACAAGTGCTTGGAGAAAATTCTTTTGGCATTCCTGCAAGTGTTGGCTCAGGCATTGATAAGAAGATTCAAAAAACTGATGGCAGGATGTACCAAAGGCACTATACTGCAGATATTGATTAACTGAAAGCTTTTTTTTTTGTATATTGTTAGCTTGGACATATCAGGTTTGATTCCTGCAACAGAATTTATCTTTTCTTCTGAAAGACAAACTTCAGGCATCTCTAAGAAAACTGCTTAAGCAACAGAATTCAGGAAATTGGAATCCTGGCTGGCTGAACACACCAATCTTCTTTTAAATATTCCTGTCTTTGTTTTATTTTAAAATAACTCACCCAACAGTCCTCTTAGCAATCCTGGACATACATATGGAATATTAAACAATATTCATGGTTTGAGTCTTATGGGAAAAGTAGAAATCTTTGCTTTAACATATTTTTGCTAAGACATAAATATGACAATTGTCTGTTTTCTATAATAAAACGTGATTTATGTCGAAATCGGTTATTTTGTGTGAGTTCACAGAAAAGCCAGAGAACTTTGTAGAATGTATAAATCAACACTCAGTGTCTGACAATGAAGGTGCTGCATCAGCAATCACAGCCCCAAAGGTAACAAATTCCCCCTGCAGTTACTCTCTCCGATGGCACAATTTTATGTTTACTCCCTAAAGAAGATTTGGTGTCATGAGTAGAAGGTTAGTGTTGTCGCTTCCTACAGCACCTTTGAGAGTCCTGGATTTTCAAATCAAAGGTTTACTACTGTGGAAGCTCAAAAGGCTGTGATGTTTGCCAAATTATGTCCTGAGCAACTATGCCTCCAAATAAATGGCATTTTAAAAGCAGATATTAATTGTTTTCTAAATGTAGAGTTTGCTATTGCTTGTTTTGGGCAAGCTAGGTAAAACTGTTAATGGCGTACACTGTGTCAACTTATTTAATTTAGTGGAATGTAAGTGCAAACTGCTATAAAGATGGCGAAGTTGTCATAAGAAGAGTACTAACTACCAAAGCAGAGAAACAATCAATTTGAAAAGAAAGCCCATAATTACCACCATGTTTCATGAAGACCACTGTGCTAAAACGTTTCACTGAGCAAGTGCAATTGCAGATTCACTCCTCTATTAAAAAATCCATGGCTTAAAAGGTATTGTCCAGACTGCTACATTAATACAGATACAATATGTAACACAATGACACTATATCAACATATTTATGTGTACGGTGTGTCTTGGGTGTGATGACTCACATCTTCTTAATGGGACTAGGCAAAGGAGTGCATCATGGGACTCAAATACTTGTCTGCTTCCACCACAGTTCCAGCATTGCTGACATGAAGGAAGACCCATGGCTAACCCCACCTACACTACTTGTCAAAAGTTTCAGTTTTTATGGTAAGGCATGCAGCTTAATATCTTAGTGTTTAATGAACTCAAGGCATAGAAAAATAAACAATGGCATACAAAAAAATAAGTCAAGGAATCATTAAGTGTACAAAATTGTATTCAAAGTAGCCACCTTTCAGTGATATTACAGCCAAACTGTGGTCATCCTTTTGATTCAGAATGCCAGTCACTCTGTGCAAGCCACCAACTCTGCCTCCAGCAAAAAAACCGCAGATCATCACACTTCCTTTTCCATGTTTGAAAGTTGGTGTCACAGAATGAAGAACCATCCTTTCACCAACTCGATGGAGTACAAACACCCTCTATGACAAATAGAAGAGCTCAAAATTTGATTAATTGTCCCATAATACTGTGATAAAGTCTGTAGCAGTCCATAGCCAGTATTTCAAGGCCCTATTTTGTCCTTTAAGGAATGGCTTTCTTAGTGCCACTGTTTCCTGAAGAAGACCCAGTTTTAATATTCTGAAATGTTCTTCTTTTCAGTTTTTGCTAACCTAACTTTAAATTTAAATGTCTGTCAGTTTACTGTTTACCTTTTCACCATTTTAGATCATTCATTGCCTTGCAACTGACCAGTAACATATCTCACCATCTTCTATGTCTCTCACAAACTCACCATTAAAAGGACTCCACCAGTCTCAAGATTTTTTTTTTGTGTAATGAGTGACAATCTGTCCCTTTCGGACTGTGCCTCCAGCAGTTCTGGTGGCACCTCAGTGTACTTTCATTCCTTGAAAATTAAACAAGCTTTTCAAATTTTGGATCTGTACTATTTCTGAGCCTTTCTTTTGCATATTTTTACAGACACCTTTTATCAAGAGCTCAATTCCAGAAACAGATTGTTCATAATCCTCTGTTGAAATATGAATGCAGTTTAGCAGAACAGCAAAGCAAAGCAAACACCAAATGATAACATAGTCATGGAAAGCAGGGATCATAATTAACTTCTATGTGGTATCTACAGTACATCACAAAGGAAAAACAAGAAATAGAACTGAAGGTAAAGACGTAATTTTCTTAAAATTCTTGAAGTTTTTATTTATGATTGATTTTCTTAAAAGTATTTTCTTATTAAACATTCAGTGAAATAGTAAAAGTCACTTCTTGTATAACATGGTAGACAACAACCACACACCAGCACACATGTACCCACATGCAACAACAACAACCCGGCTGACACCCAAACTATGTAAAAATTAAATAAACATATAAGAAAAAATAGATATAACGTGATACACTTTCATCAAGACATTTTCAATTTATCATCAAGTTGAGATTAGAAGGTCCTGAGGGAAAGATGTCTACTAAACTACTTGGCACTTATTTTAGATCCTATTAGCTTCAAATATGCCAGATTACTAAAAAAAAATGTTTCTGGTTAATAAAAGGTTTATTATACATGTCTTTTGATCAGCTAATGGTTCTAACCAAATTAAATTATAAATAACCACTACAGAATCCAAATGTAGAGTCAGAGCAAAGGAAGGTTTAGCGATTTACACAAGTCATATTGCAAATTACAGATGAGAACTAAACCAGCTGCTTGGCTATGTGACACCTTGTGTCATGGGCTGTTTGTTAACAGAGGCAAGTGAAACTTATTCAGGGAGCTGATTTACGTGGCGTTGGAACTGATGGCAGAACAAGTGCTTAACAAAGCAGTCAGATTATTGAAGAGAGTTAAAAAACAGGGACTGACAGGAGGGCACAACACGGGCAGAAGCTTGAGTTGAAGGAGATCGTCATGGAGCTAATGAGCAAGCCTTATGCCAGGGAAAAGCCAATGTCCAGATCTGCTGATCTATTTTAATGGAGCAGAGAAGGAAAGATGGTTTTCCTGACAGGTTGGTAAATTATTGTGGAGGAAGTCTTTAACGACAGATGTTGAGAAATCCAGGAGTACAATGACTATTTCTGTGTGCATGGAGTTGCTAGGGTGCATACCTCGTGAGATCCAGAATTGCGGTAAACTGTCTAGAGTACTTTTTTTTGTTCTTATTTTAAATTAGTAAGAGTATTAATGATTTAACCAGAAATATTTATTTACTGACTATTTTCAACTTAATTTGTTCTTTATTTATAATATAAAGCAACTGTCTGATCATTTGCCACTGGTTCATCCGCGGTTCCCAACTACTGATGCTACAAAAGTTCCAAGGGTTCCTATGGCTGCGGGCACTTGAAAAATCACAAGCCACACTATTTATCACATCAAGTCACAGCTGTTTAAAATAATTAAGCAATCACCTACCTTTTTACAATTAATATAATTTAATGTTTTCTCCATTTTTGCCAAAATTGAGTCAGATTTTAGAAAATTGTGGTAAACAACCACAAAAAAAAGTCTGATGCTTGACCACCATGATTGCGCAGCAAATTTTTTGCAGATGCATTTAGAAACTTATTTACAGTTTTATGACTTTCTAGAATCTGGCATAGCTTTATTGAAGTTTTTTGTTAAACACAACAGAGAAAATTAATAAAAAACCAAGGGAACAGCACTGAAAAATGTTTGACCAAATAATGAGAACCTGAATTTAAAATCATCAAGCACATTAGGACATTATACAAGTTTATCCTAGGCTTTTCACTGTAAACATCAATTCTTTTGCTACAAATCAACGACTGAAAAATGGAAAAAAAGAACACATTTCCTCTTAGCTTTCCCTCTTTGGGTTTTCCTAATTGCATCCTTGAAAGGTTTGTTTTGAGTTCTACTTGCTGTTATTGAGACAAATTTAAATCTAAGACTGGGTAGGGTTCATCTATCTAGTGTGGGAGCTACAAATGTTATTGGTGTAAAGTTAAAATTGTAATTTTAAACTCATTTTATTTTTATAGTATTAAAATTGCATCCAATAAAATTCAATCACATTTCATATTTTATTCTGTCATTCTTCCATCCATTTTTTTAGATAGCTTATCAAAATCAGGGTGGCAGAGAGCCGATTTCAGTCCAAGGTAGGAGCCAGCCCTGGACAAGCAGGTAAGCCAGCACAGGGCACAGCTAATTTATGCAGGGATACTCCCGAGTTGTAAATTAGCCTAATAAAGACAACCGGGGGCTGTGGAATAAAAACAGGGGTATCTGTAGAAAACCCCATACAGACAGGACAGAATATGCATAGAAACAGTGACCAGACATGGGATTCAAACTCAGTAACCTAGGGAATCAGTGCTAAACACTGTGACACCAGGCAGACAGTATAATATAGTGGCTAGGGAACTGGACATTAAACCATAAGGTTAGTCCCATTCCTGACTCACTGAGTGGCCCTGAGCAAGTAATTCAAACTGTCAGTAGTAGAAGTGCAAAAAATCTTCTTATTTTGGCTACTCCTGGAAAAAAATGGAGTATATCCTGATCTTATAATTGTGCACTTAAACTGAAAACAAAAACTATAGTCTTAAAAAAACAAAAACAAATGAATAAGTGCAAAGCATAGATACATGATTTTATCTATTTATTTATTTATTTCTTTGTAACAATGCTGTCCAATGAGACAGAACATATAGTCAACTTCTGGAAAGTTTCCCTTGAATATTTTTATTTCATAGTGAAACTGAAAGCGTTACGTTCAGATATGCTATTTTGCTTATGATTTCTAAGTGCATAACTTCTTACAGACTCAGTCGTGTCTATACAGAAGTTCATCCATAAACTAAAATTGCTTAATAGAATTTTCTGGTGAGATGCAAAGTAGAAACTACCGGTAACTATGGATGAATCATCGGTGAAATTGTAGAGGACATTCCATTACATTGTGTCCACTTTGTGTCTCCAGTTAACCTAACAGACATGTATTTTGGGATGTTGAAGGAATCCAGAGAATCCAGGACAAAAAGCTGTGCAGACACTGGCAAAAGTGTAAACTACACAGATATTTATCAGGCTGGCATTTGAACCCAGAATTCTGGAGCAGTGACTTCCACTGTGCCATCCCATGAGCTCAGTGCACTGAATAGTCACAGGCTAAATGTATTATTTGCTTCATTTTGGCAGTTAAAGCAAAAGTTAAAGATACATAGATACATGGAGCAGTTAGCATAAATGACCCATCCATCCATTATCCAGCATGCTATATTCTAACTGCAGGGTCACAGTGGCCTGCAGGAGCCAATCCCAACAAACACAGGGTGCAAGGCAGGAAACAAACCCTGGGGTTTGCGCCAGCCCACCACAGGCATAAATGACCACTTTTTAAAATAGTGTAACTTCTTAGTATACAAGTTATCTTTGAACTGAGTTTTAGACAGACAGATAGATAGATAGATAGATAGATAGATAGATAGATAGATAGATAGATAGATAGATAGATAGATAGATAGATAGATAGATAGATAGATAGATAGATAGATAGATATTACTTAAAGTTTCCCAACATGGACAATTTAGCTTTTTTATTGTAGCTCAAAAATATGTTTACATACAAAGACAACTGCCCTCAGTAGACAGGCATTATGCAGACATATTGCCTTTGCTTTAAATAAGCCCATAGAGTTTCTTGACCCACTTCTGCTGACTAATTCTCCATCTGAAAGTACTCCATGTAGTGTGTCAGAGAGAGGAGGTGCAGCAATACTCATAATGACACTCAGTTTTGTCTTCACTCACTTCTTCACTATTATGTGGGCTAAGAATACATGCTATAACTGAGCCTGCCTTCTTAATCAACTTTTGAAGCTAAATCAGTTTTAAAAATATGAACTAGAATTATACTTTGGTGCATGATATAAAACACAGCCATTGAATACCAAAGGTTCCTTAAACTTCTCACTGAATGGCTGTAGCCTAAGCTGGAAATGAGAAGCATTGGTTAAAAATGCTATGGACTGCTGTGCCTTTCACTCTATCAAGAAATGATCCAAGTTACCAGAACCTATGCAAAATTATGTTTTTCTAAAATAGATGGTAAATTAGGTGTTAAATTGTATGTTTTAAGATAGAGAATGTGGAAAAATTAGTTTGGTTGAGTAGAAACAAACCAAGTGTGGAAAGACAAATTGAGTTGGCAGCTTCAGCACGCCTATCCAGTAAAGAATGGTTTTAACATTAAAGAACAGGCCAAAACCAGATCCACAGGATACCTCACTGTTTGTCCATCTCATAATAATGAAAAACTTAGTAAACAAAAAAAAGACCAGTCAGTCATCATTGTCCATCCTCCTATATCCTAACAGGGTCACAGGGGTCCACTGGAGCCAATCCCAGCCAGCACAGGGCGCAAGGCAGGAACAAACCCAGGGCAGGGCACCAGCCCACCGCAGGGCACACACACCAAGCACACACCAGGGACAATTTAGGATTTCCAATGCACTTAACCTGCATGTCTTTGGGCTGTGGGAGGAAACCGGAGCACCCAGAAGAAAACCCATGCTAACACAGAGAGAACATGCAAACTCAACGCAGGAACCAACTTAGAATACAAAATTACAGGTGTGGTGTGTATTATGAAGTTTGTAAAAAGAATACAATCAACAATTAGGGGCATTTCTATATACAACAATTAAAACCATACTAATACAATCTGTTATATATAGAGAAATATCCAGACTACCCAAATATATATAAAACTCCAGTCCTCAATGATTCTATTGAATAGAACAAAGTTATTGTAAATTTAGCCAGCAACTAATTGAAATTCATTTTATTTGGCCTTCGAGTGCAAAAAATGAGAAAATGCCAGTGAGGTCAACGTCGCAGAAAAATAATGATGTTTCTGTGTTCAGCTGGTGGAGCCACAATCATTTTCCCTCACCAAACAATCGCTTGCCCTTTTAAACCAAGTATCATGTAAGTTAATTGGGTACATGCCCCAGAAACAAAGATGAAAATCCAAATGTCCACCTTCGTGGGGACCTTTGCCAGTCAATATCACCTTCTTTACTGATTTTTTTTTCACACATTCAGGTTGTAAAATACACATTGTAGTGGGGCAAAATGATGGTGCAGGACAAAAGCAATCTGCTTGGGTTCCGAAATGGACAAAAAACCCTGTTTAATTTCAACAAAAAATAACGAAATTTCAACCACTCCCAAGTACGTTCTTCATCAACAAAAAGTACTTCAATCGGACATCCTTTAACTCGGTGGGAATTTCTGGCTCAGTTTAGCACAGAAGCTGGGTCGCCATCAGTATCCTTATATACAATATGTGGACCGGGAGGTGCAGGGCTTCTTTCTTCTCAGTACCTTCAAGGGGCAGTTTCTTCTGGCTCTGATGGAAGAAGGAGACAAGACAATCAGCAGCATGACGCTTGCTTGACATATAAAGAGTCATTCGATGTGGCAATGCTATAATGTTTTCCGGTTACGTATTGTCTTTGTGATGTGTTAAGAATAGTTAATGCAATGCCTGCTCCCAAATCTAACAGATTGGATGTCCTACATTTTCCAAGTCATTGATATAATTCTGTTTAGTCTCTCTCAAAGTCGCTTCATTTTTTTTCCTCTACTCCCTGAGTCATCTAGACTCAGAATCATTAAACCCATGATTATGGTTTTCTGGCTTTTAAAAAAAAAGACAAATGACACAGTTTCTTGGCTAATTATTTCTAAAAAAAAAAATAAAGTCCTTTCCTGATGCATTACAAAAAAATTTGAACTTTGCTAGTATGATGTAAAACCTTTAGAGTACAGACAAATTCTAACATTATTATATCAGCTTGTATGATGTGTTTTGAATGGACCTTGGAGCTCCCATTTACCATCGCTGTCAAACTTGGGCATCATTAGTCAATTCTGGTAATTTCTGAAAATAAGATAACTGGGGCAAACCTGTTATAATTATTTCAGTTTTTTGAAGAACACAGACATGGTGTCTCTCAGTTTTTATTACAAACAATTTTGAGGTGCTGCATCCTTGCAAATAAGTGGAAGAAGAAAATGTGTAGTCCCTGTGCATTTAAACCTCTCGTAGCTCTGTATGTTTTAGTAAACACACTAATGTGTTTCTGTCCTGGTAGGCACAGCATGCAGACAAAAGTGTCTAATAAATAAGCCACTTGCATGAAAGTGGAACTCATCCATTGATTTAATACTACAGTAGAATTACCAAAGCCTATGAAAAAACTCATAAACCTGGCCCACCTTAAATCCATTCACACCTCTCGATCAGTATCTTTTGTTTTATAAATGTATCGATTAGCACAAACAGCAAGCAGCCTTGGATCCCATCCCCTTGCCCATCGCCGCAGTTCAATTCGCAAACAAGGTTCTCATTGCTCAATGTTTATGTTGGAGTGAATTGCCTATAGTTGTAGAGGATAAAAAATATACTTTATCATTATTTGGAACACATGCATTTCATGTGTGTTCCGTGTCTACAACAAACTATGTAAACACATCGTTAAAACAGAAATGTTTTTCATGTTTTAGTAATAATTGACAAAATGTAGACATGAAGTGTATAATGTGTGAAGTCTGAAGTCCAAATATCAAATAAACACTTTCACAAAAGGTACAAGTATAACAGAACAAGTGTGCTTTTATTCAAGAATATACAGTAATTGCAGAAAAAGATCCCGCATTAGGGTGTGACATTGATACCCTCTTTAACACCACCGCTTTGGTGGTGCAGTGGTAAGAACAGCTGACTGGTAGTCAGAAGGTCATGGGTTCGACAGTGGACACCTACGTTTTGAGAAATGAGGTGCTCTTATTCTTATTATTATAGAATACAAACATACATTTGATTTGAGTCTGTAACCACGGGTGTAAATTTATGGTACTTGTAAAGGTTAGTGTTTTTTTTTTTATTCAGTTTTATTCTCTCAGTCACCTTCATACTCCACCTGACACTGCTGTTTTCACATAAAGAGGTGCTATCACAGAGGTGAACTCAGATGATAATGAGGATTTTACATTAGAGAAAGTATACACGTCGCACTTTTGGCATCGCTGCGCTTTGTATATAAAAGCCAGATCGGAAAGGTAAACAGACTTGAGCTGAGAGAACTTTGTGCCCTTTCCACGTTGGTGCAGGGGTGGTATAGCAGGCTACTTGATATTTGTGCTTATCGATACATTTACAACACGAAAGACGCTGAGGGAGAGGTGCAAAGGGATTTAAGGTAGGCCGGAGTTACGGGTTTTTTTCGTAGGCTTTGGTAATTCTAGTGTTAATAATGTGTCAGTACACGTTATTTGAAAAGATGTGGTCTTGTGGACCTGTCTTGAGCTCAGGAAAAAACACAAGAGAAAGCAAGCTATGTATTTCAAATATCTGTTAAATGTTCACTTTGGAATCTTTCTGAATTTTGTATTTGATTTTGTCACATCAATAGATCTTTATTAAACTTAATTGAATTTAATGGAAATTAAATTAAATTAGATTTAGAACATGCGGTTTTCCTTTACCTCTGTGTTTTTGTCAGCCTGTCAGACTAGGAAAGCTTGATCTAGCGGTAATCTGAGCCTCCCAGAAAGGTTCAGGTAAGACTTATGACGTAGGTGTAGATGGACATCCTCTACTATTAAAGAGGCTGTAGATCATTAATTGTATCTGCTACATGCAGTGGTGATGAACAGTAAATGAAGAAATCCTTCTTTTTGAATGAATGCTTTTGGTGAGTCATATACTGTATATCAACACACTCTGTTTTCAGAAGCTATCCAGATCAATCACAGCTTGTAACCAACATACAAGCAATAACAACTCTGCAACAAATCATAAGAGCTAATAAGCTTGGCAACAATCAGCATTTGCATACACCTTATAGAATACTGCACACTACTGGGAATTCATACTAACAAAAAGGATCAAAACTGTGTTTCTGTTTGTTTGTTGACTAGCATTAATCTGACCAATGTATATTTTTATTAGTGATGAAGCAATTACTAGATGTTATTTGAGCAGTAAATTCTCAATAGAGCAGCAGCTCTTATAGCGGCATCCTGCTGAATCAGCAAAGCTCAGGCGTCTCTTGAGCCTTTGTAAGTCAGTGTACAGGGATAGTGCAAATATCCAGAAAACCAAAGTCTTTTGATGTTAACTCAAATTATGAATTTGAAATAAAAATGTAACAAAAAATAAATAAATTCACAAAGTTAACACATTTAGAACAGGTTATTTATCAACAAACACAATCAAATGTGCAAAATTTATAAGTAATTTTAATTTTATTACAAATGTAAATACCCAAAATGTCCTTTTCTATAAAATTTTTGTTCATAACTACACTTCGACAGAAATAATTGTTAGCTACTTCTGGGTAATGCCCAGTCTACTTCAGAGATGCAAACTTTTTAGTGACTCCTGGGGCATCCCACTGACCGTAATTGACAGAAACCACATGTTTCACATCTAGAATACATTCTCACTTGAAGCCTCAGGTATCTCGTGTGGCTCCTCTAAATCTGAAACAGTAGTTATTCTACACCAAGGAGTTTTTATCATTTAAATTCACCAGCTTATAATACAATAAATAAGCAGTTTAATTTAAATCTTTTCTACCTGTAATCTAATTCTTTTGTCACTGCTCAAATCTTGTGAACATATGTATATAAGAAGGCAGGGACAGATAAACCAGCAAATCAATAACTTTGCTGGATGACGTACCTTTTCGTTCACCATCATTATCTGCTCTAATGTGTACATTACTATAAAAAATTGTTATTGAATCTTTAAACTTCTTTTCTACCATTTATGAACATGGCTTTCACAAATTTAAACTCTCCTAAATTTTCCAGCTAGTTCCTTTTCTCCTGCAGAACCACTCCTTTTTTGAAAGTAAATCATAAATTTGAATATATGTTATTGATTCTCATCCTGACAACTTTTTCGCTGACTTTAATCTACTCCATTGTATATCAGGGATCAGCTTAGACAAATCTGCTCATGTCAAAGACACTGCTCTTTGGTCATCAATGAGCCTCTCTACAGGAAAGAGACAGGACATGGTTTTAGCCAAATTCTATGCCTAACTTAAACAGATTCTAAAACATGAATGTTGGTGCCATACTTGTTCCATGCATATCACAATGAGGATCTTACGAGCCGGAATTATCCTCAGGGAAACGCGCCACATGGGTGTAGCTAACGCTCCCTCACAATGCAGGTAATGTGCCTCATTTGGGACTCCTTGAGCAACTGCTCATTCGACACAAAGTCAAACCAACGGTACCCAAGGATTTTCCGGAGAGACACAGTACCAAAGGAGTCCAGTCTTCATCTCAGGTCACTGGATAGTGTCCATGTCTCGCAGCCATATAGCAAGATAGGAAGCTACAGGACTATAAAGACTTGGACCTTCATCCTTTTGCATAGATATCGGGAGCACCACACACCTCTTTCCTGTGACCTCATGACCTTCCATGTTCTCCCAATCAGTCTACAGACTTCAAAAGGAAGAGTCACCAGAGACGTGAATGTCATGTGATTCACTTTTAACCTGAAAGGAATCTGCTGGTGTGGTGGGCTGGCTCCCAGCCTGGGATTTGTTCCTGCCTTGTGCCCTGTGTTGGCTGGGATTGGCTCCAGCAGACCCCCGTGACCTTGTGTTAGGATATAGCGGATTGGATAATGGATGGATGGATGGACTATGCTGGATCTACTTTATCAATGCCTCTGAGAATTTTGAAGATGGGGATTTAGCCTTCTCCACTGCTCAAGACTAAACAGGTTGTCACACACATGCGTTTAGGAGGTAGCCGAAGGGTCCAAATGTAAGTGAAAGTACAATAGATATGAGGTTGGAAACAAGTACTAATGACTTTTTCCATCTTCCTTCAGACCTACCAAAGAATGACACCTCTTTTCCATCCAAAATAGATGCCCATAAACCTACCTTTTAAATGACAACAGTTCCGGCCCCGAACAATCCCACAACTTTCGATCCTCGAGTGATGATATCACTTCCATCCTCCAGCAAGACGTCACTTCTGGTCCCTGAGAGATGATGTCACTTCCATCCTCCAGCAAAGATGTCACTTCTAGTCCCTAAATGATGCCGTCATTTCCAGCACTCATCTGAAGATGTCATTTCCGGTTCCTGTCTCCACATCATTTCCATTTGCTCTGTATTGTTCTTTCCTTCCTGTCTACATAAGATAAAATAATGATTCTTTAGACTGCTGGTTGACAATTGTATATTTTTCATTTGACCCTAAGTATCAGTCATTTTTGACTTCTCCTCAGCCGGAGATTATATGGGGAAGGTTCCTCAAAACTTTATAATTGTTTTTGTTTGTTTAATTCTCTAATTCTCAGAATGGTGACATTTCTAAAAACAAAATACAGTGCAAAATGGCATCATAGTAACTTTTAAGAAATCAATGAGAAACAGTATGAACATATTTAAAAAATGACATAAAAAAAAATTACTGAATAAGAAGGGTCAAAAATTAATATTCACAACTTCCAAACAGGAGTTTATGTGCCAAGTAGGTCACCTATTACTAAGAACTAATCCTGCTGTAGTTACCTCACTGGCATTGTTTTTAAACTGCAGCCTTTGCTTAGACCCATTTTGTTTAATAAAGAGTCATTTTGTCTTTTGTCTTTTGTCTGATGCCATTGTGTTCATGAGTTTGTGGTTACCAAAATGTGCCCACATAAAGATAGAATGAAAAACCACAACAACCACAGGCCAAGTTTTTAATCGGCAATTCTTACACAAAAAGTATGTACAAAATATCTTCTCATGATTTGGTTTTAATAAAAATAAAAATGAAAATCATAAAGTTTTACTACTTTGTTTTAAATGAAACAGTAAGATTTATTGAGGAAACATCTCATAACTTATGTGACAATGCATTATAGTGATAATTAAAGTATTAACCTATGACTTAAATTACCTGATCCTGTAAAACATTATCATTTATCACATAATACAGTATCAACCCCAGTCCAAAAAGATTGCCTAGCAGACACTGCAAACAGATGGCTTATGTGTCTTCATGTCTTCAATTTTTTTGTACTTTTAAGGGTTCCGTTTTTCTGACCACACACTGACAGTTTAATATGTTTAAAATGGGATTCTTCATTCTAAGGTGTAACACATTTGTAGCTCATCTCGAGGCAGCAGCTCAGATTGTCAGAATCTACTGTATGTGACAGTGACACATGTGAGAGCTGGACAGGGAATGAAATTAAATAAGAAAGTGCCTAAGGGGGCAGGAAACACAAAGAAAGAACTTGTACACACACAAAAAGAGTGGTTACTGTGAGAGGAGTTTGACACAGTAATGTTTTATCAATAAGTTAAAGAAAAGCTAACATCGCCAGTGACCAAATACAGTCTTGTATTATTATGGGGCTGCGGTGGGTTGGCACCCTGCCCGGGATTGGTCCCTGCCTTGTGCCCTGTGTTGGCTGGGATTGGCTCCAGCAGACCCCCGTGACCCTGTGTTCGGATTCAGCGGGTTGGAAAATGGATGGATGGATGGATGGATTATTATGGGGGCAGCATTGCCTATTAGATGCAATAGTTAACCGTAAGCCACGGGGTTGCTGATACAGTCTGTAGTTCCTACACCCTGTATAACCTGCCTTCTGGGCCTACAGGTGATGTTTAAAACCCTATGGTGTTATATTACTTAAACTGATTATTTGTTTGTTTTCCCCAATTAAGGTACTAAGGATTGTGATGGAACCAGTCCATCAGTGGGCCCCAAACCCCAAACATGATCGCACAGTACAGTCCCGGGTTCAAATAAAGAGGTGTTTATTATACACAATGCCTCCAAAAATTGACAAACCACAGGTTTTCTCTATTCACAATTCACTTCTGCACACAATTCCTCTCCTCTCACCACTGCACTGCCCTTCACCAGTTGAGTGTTGCATTTCCTCCTTCCAGCTTAGATAAGGGAGTGTGGTCCCTTTTATTTGAGGACCTGGGAGTATTTCCGGTTCCAGGACTATTACCCAATGGAACCACTTCCGGGTCATATGGATGTCCCATAAATTGGGAAGCACATCTCCCTGCAGTGCCCCCTTGCAGCATGCACAGACCCCAGCAAGGCTGTGCTGCTAGAATACAACTTCCGGCATTCCCTGCTGACTCCCTAATGGGCACCAATATGGAGTTCTGCTGCCATCTAATGAGGGAGTCAAACATCGCCCAGAGATGGTCCTTCCCTGTCCCCCAGGATGCCCGACCATTTATATGGGGCTTCCAAACTGGGTAAGGAACCATCAGTTCTGGTTGGGATGTCCGTCCATCATTAGGGCCGCCTAGTCCAAGTGTGCCCTCCTTCCCTCTTTTGGCCAGGGTGCCTTTATGTTCATTCGGGGACTCCTGTCCGGGCATGGGATCTTCCTGCCTCCTGGCTCAAATGCCTGCCTATCCTGTATGCCACCTACAAGATCCTTTATGCATTGGTTTAGGCTAACTTTCACATTTGTTTACATTGAAAAATGCATTGCCATGGGTACAATTTTGTGTAAATCTACAGTTACTATAAAAAAATTTCACTACATTGGAACTTTACACATTTTATTGTTATACAACATTGAATCACAATGTATACATCTTGTCTCATTGGAGAGAACATGGGAAAATACTTTTTTTGGTCCATTTTAATTACAAATATATAAAAAAATAATTAATCAAGTTAAGTACACACCTAAATTATCACTGGTGCAGCAAATTGATTTTAGAGGTCCAATATTTATTTAAATGTTGATCACCCATCTGTAGTCAAGGGGTTTCGATTTATTGTAGACTAAAGTGTGGTGGCCTAACCAACACAATGACGATGAAAGAACACACTAAGCAACTCTGTAAAAAGGATACTGAAAAGCACAATTCAGGGAATGGAGTCAAGAAAATATCCAGATTACTGAATATCCACTTATATCAATCAATAAGAAATGGAAAGAGTATGGCAGAGCTGTAAATCTGACTAGATCAGGCCATCGACATAATTGAGTGATAATGCAGGAAGACAACTAATGAGGGAAGACACCAAGACACTTTGTGATAACTCTGAGATTAACTCTTCTGCCCATGTGCTTAACCAGTCATAAGTTTATGGGAGACAAAATGCAATTTTGGGAGACTCTGAAGTCAGTACAAAGATGATTCAATGGTCTGAAGAATGGCTTAACAACAGTGTTAATGTCTTCGGGCTTCATTTATAAAATTTTGCGTGGATTTAAGTGTGAAAATATGAGCACACTAAAAAAAAACAGGAAAATGCGTGTACCAAAAGAAGAGTTTAATAAATTCTGCATATGCACATTTCTACACAATTTACCCTTTATAAGCCACAGACATTGGTTTATCAAGCTCATACAAATTAAGTCGCAAAGCTGTAGAACTTCATTGGCTGGTAGAATAGCCTCCCTCATGACACCTGAAGACTCGACAACATTCAAGATTAACTGGCTGAGCTCCGCAACTTAGAGTAGAACATCATGTGCTGTATAATAGTACCTCCCCTCCGTGTTCTGGGGATTCGGGAAAGGCTTAAGGCACCATTGTCTCAGTAGTTGGTCACTATTACCTGGAACATGTAAAGATGTAAAGATTGTTGTTACAAAGAATATTACAAGCCATATGAAACAGTGAGAGATCCCCAATTATCTTACCAGCAAGCCAGCACCATCAAATCTGTCAAAGATACTTTGAACCAGGCGACTGAGCCACAACATTTGTCACTCTCATCTTAGCATCACAAAGTACTTGGCATCACAGACATACTTTAATGGAAAATTACTGCTCATGGTTAACAAAAGCAGCTTTATTATTGCTAGGTGCCGTTATTGAAATATGCGTCCAGTAAATTGCTCTAATTGTGTTAGAAGAACCTGACCCTACTGCAGATTGCATTTTTATGTTGTCAGAAATATATTTCATGTGTGTGCACCTAAACCTTACAGAAACTGGATATTGCGCCTCATTGGTCTATTAATGACTTCCAGCATGGCTGGCATAAGAAAGTGAAGCTTGGCTGAGGTATTCCTTTTGGAACAACAAAAAAGATGTTCAGTGCAGTTATGAAGCATTGACCCTGTGAAAAATGAAGTAAAATAAGGTCTGAACATCATATTAACCACTTTGAAGTATAATGCGCTTGTCACACCAAGTCAATGCACTGCATATTAAAATGATGGCTTGGTGATAAATATCATCATGTGTATGAGTTGTTGTTTAGCTGTTTTGGCTGTATTTCCTTATTTGATCAAGGGTGTCATCATTTCCCAGTTTCTCTGAAATGTTGCATGGATCAGAGTTGCTGTAAATATATACATGTTTCACAGTCAACTTTTCTGTTATACATCCCAATGTTTGCGTGGAAAGCTGTGTATGCATATTTTGAGCATCTTTTTGTGAGTACATCCCTAGAGTATTTGAGTCCAGATTTCATTCCAATTAATAATTTGTGACTGGACTTGAAAAAGGCTCTTCATTCATGATATTCATTCAACTTGACTGAGCTTCATCAGTTCTGCAAAACAGAAAGAGAAGAAGTGGCAGGGTCCAAATGTGCTCATAGACTCAAGGCTGGCATGGCTGCCAAATGTACAACAACAAAATACTGATGTGAAGGAGGAAAACAGTTATGCAATTAATTATTTTGTGTTTTATATTTGTAACTAGCAAAATACCCGCGCTTCGCAGTGGAGAAGTAGTGTGTTAAAGAAGTAATGAAAAAGAAAAGGAAACATTTTGAAAATAACGTAACATGATTGTCAATGTAATTGTTTTGTCACTGTTGTGAGTGATGAGTGTTGCTGTCATATATACATACATATACATACACACACATATATACACACAAATACATATATATATACATACACACATACACATATAAACATATATATACATACATATCTACATACATATCTACATATATACATACACACACACATATATATATATATACACATATATACAGTCTTTGGGGTGCGAGCAACTGTTGCTTGGGGTACCAGAATCCATTAAGGAAGAAAAATGAAAAACATTATTTGTACAAAACCTTAATTTATTTATCCATTCCTAAATAATTAAATGGGCAGGCTATTTCGTATCAGTGCAATACGCTGTTTGTTAAAATGAATGACTCCCGCTCTTACGTGCAAGTCTGCCTGGATATTATGAACTATCGTATCTGTTCAAGTTCTATTTAAATTTTAAATAGAAGGAATTTTTATTTAGTCGACAGAATATTATTCCAAATAAATCAACTCAAACCTTAAATAACTTATAATATTTTGCTCTCCATAAAAATATATCCTGTCTAAATTATACAAGTTAGAAATAAAGTAAACGTTAAAAGAACAAACATTCAAATTTCTTTACTCTTATGTAATTTTATATAAAAAATAAACTTAAATTTTAAATATCCCAAAAGATTTTGCTCTCCATAAAAATATATCCTGTCAAAATTATACAAATTCAAATATGAACATGGTGCATAACAAAACCTGGAAATATAAATAAAATTTGTTCTTTTCAGCAATAACAAATCAAATCATTCAATTGTCTTTGCTCATATGTCATTTTATCAGAGCTGGACGCCTGGCATGTTTTTTGGCAACAAGTTCGTTTGTTTGGTGTGAGGTTCTGTGTTGTGGAGATTCTCAGGATGGACTGCAGGTGCTCATCAGTGAGGCGACTTCTGTGTGCTGTTTTGTTAGTCTTCATGACTGAGAAGAGCTTCTCACACAGACATGTGGTACCAAACATGCACAAGGTTCGAGCCGCATGTAGAAGGAGCTGGAGCATTTGTGCGGGAATGGAGTGAATAAACTGTGCGGGCCCTGCAGTATCGTACTTTGCCTTCAGTGTGCTATTACACTGCAGCTCAATCACCTCCATCTGAATCTGCACAGGTGCAGTTTCCACATCGACGGCAAATGGGTTGCGAAACAACTCAAAATAATTTTTTTGTTCTTTAAAGTCACCAAAGCGCCGTACGAACTCAGTGCGCAGTGCGCTCAGTTTATCAGCAAAATGCGTATTTGGGAACACCGTAGTGCCGACTTCATTCAACATTACTTGGCAGCAGGGAAAGTGGGTTGCACTGGTGCATTTGTGTCTCCCATAAAAGTAGCTTCACTTGAAATCACTTTGTGATTTCGCACGGGTAAAAACGTCTGCTGAAGTGTCAGATTTTTCTTTAACTCTTCTGCTTTCTGTATCTTGTGCATTGCATTCAGGTCTTTCAGGTTATCTTGATGTTTTGTCTCATAGTGCCATCTTAGATTAAATTCTGTAATTACAGCCACATTAGCTCCACAAATGAGACACATGGGTTTACCGGCAATGTCAGTAAACATATATACTCAGCCTCCCATCGGTTTTTAAAGGCTCTATGTTAAGAATCACCTTTTCTCTTTGGCATCATGTGGGCTAGCTTTGCAATAACTTGCAGCATCATAAGCTAGACTTGATTAATGCGGTAAGTGTTTGGCAAGGCAGCTGAAGCGCTGCATTATGGGATCTGTAGTTCATTGTGTTACCAGCGCTTCATATCCCTGGGCCATTAATAACAATAATATATAAAATGATCTCGCCGGCCGGATATAATTACACGCCGGGCCAGATGTGGCCTGTGGGCCTTGAGTTTGACACATATGGACTAAATAGAACTTGAAAAGATATATTTTTTCGAATGTGATTGACGCCCACTACAGTACAGTATCAGATCGAAATTGGTGATCTGTTTTCTGCGTTAACGCATATTTTTCCACTACAGTACAGTATCCATTATTCATAAATTGGTGATCTGTCTTTCTTAGCAGTGTAACAGTTTTGTTCAGCACTATTTTTTTTGTCCATAGTTCACGTCTTAAACCAAGGGAATGTGAGGCTAAAATGAATGTCACACGAAACTCCGCCCACGCTTTCGAGCTCAACATACTCAGTGCATCCTTCTAGTTTATGACCATTATGCGTAGAATTTAAATTAAACCTGCCCAACTTTTGTAAGGAAGCTGGCCCTACCAAATTTCAGCCTTCTACCTATACGGGAAGTTGGAGAATTAGTGATGAGTCAGTGAGGGCTTTGCCTTTTATTAGTATAGATTAATATAGACCATTTTGCATAGATCTATTTTCATTTTCATATAAAAGAGTCTTCTGTTTTTGATCAATTTCAAAAAAGCTAAATTAAATCAACCATGATTCAATGTTCCATAACAATAAAATTTGAACATGTCCAAGGATGTGAATACTTTTATTGGCACACTGTACACTTTTTTATTTAAACATTTGCTAAATTTAAATTTATAAGTATGTGACATTAAATAATTTAAAAATGTATTCACATTGTAAATAAGTAAATAGTCAGGATCTTACACTTCTGCTTGTAATTTTGTCCTTTGTATCTATTCATCTAGCCTGCCTGCAGATTTTTTATGCTTAACCACTGAGCACCTTATCATAACATTCCTGCAAGGCTGGCTTTCACAAAAAGTACTTCATAAATTTATGATAAATTAACCTCATTGAATTACAAACTGTTTTATAGATTGTACATAATCAGACTTTTGTTTTCTTTGATATACCTGGTTATTTTCAGAAAAAAAAAACATAGTAATGCTACTGCTACTACTCCTGCTTTTAAATATCTGTGTAAGTACAGTATTATAGTTTGATGTGTCAATTACATGTCTTGTAGTGTCTCTAAATAGCCACTTTTGCAAAAACTAATACTAAGAATAGCACACTAATGAAGAAGGTTAGCACAGTGGCAGAGGTGTTAGCAATGCTTCCACACAGGGACTTATACTTAGGTTAGGGCCTTGCTACTGTCTCTGTGGAGTTTGTATATTCTTCCTATGTTTGTGTGGATTTTTATCCAGGCACTCTGGTTTTTTTCTACATTTGAATTTTAAGCTTTCTGGTCTGGATGAGTATGTGATTGTGTCTAATGCCCGACTGGCATCCCATCTAGGAATGATTCCTGTGCTGCACTTGGTGATGTTGAGGTTGACTTTGACTCTCAAAAAAAACTTTTTTTTTTTGTAAACAAGTATAATTGTTTATTTTAATTTTAACTTTATAACAGACTCCATATTACCAAGACCATAAAATTAGATTCACACTACAAACCCTGAAGTCATAATTCCGAGCCACCTTAAATTCCTTCACACCTCTCCATTAGCATCTTTTGTGTAGTAAATGTGTTGATTTGCACAAGCAGCAAGCAGCCTGCTATCCCATCCCCCCTACCGCCGCAGCAAATTTTGGGCAAAAAGTTCTCCCAGCTCAAAGCTCTTCATCTGGGTGTGAGGTGCCTGGAATTGTATAGGGTAAATAATGCATTGTTATTTAGAACACATGCATTTCATGTGTGTTCTGTGTCTATGATGATCTGGGTAAATGTAGGATGACAGGAAATGTGAGACAACAAATGTTGAACACATAGCTAAAATGGAACCTTTTTGCATGTTATAGTACTAATGAGAATATTTTGACATGAAATGTATAATGTGTGAAGACTGAAGTCCACATATCAAGTAAACACTTTCACAAAAGGTACAAGTATAACAAAATAAGTGCACTTTAATTCAAGAATATAACCAAAGAAAAAGAAATCGGTTTAGGGTACGATGCTGACACGACCATTTCAGAGTAAGAATTGCTGACTCATAACTAAGAGTTTGATTCTGGCTCCTTCCTAGTTTACCATTTTGAGTAGTGAGCTGCTCTTATTGTTACTCTTATAGAGAAAAAACATAGATTTGATTTGAGTCTGTAACAGTTAGTGTAAATTTTAGGTGTTTGTAAAGGTTAGTAATTTTTTTTTCAGCTTTATTCTCTCAGTCACGTTAACATTTTCAAATAAAGACGTGCTATAGCAGCTAAATAAAGATGAAGATGAGGGTTCTACATCGGAGAAGGAGAACAGAAGTCCTCCCTGCAAGAAACGTCCACTCACACATAAGAACAACACAGCTGCACTAGGTGTAAAGGCAAAAGATGGCACCGTTTGGATACAGCAACAGGTCGGGCATCATCATGCCAGTGAATCTGCCCCACATGTCCTTCCAACAAAAAAGCAGTGCTTACAGAGCTCGCCAAGGTATCATGCAAAGTTCTGTTTGTGATTATGTTTTTTATGGTCTTTAAATGAAAAGCATTCATATGTTACTTACAGTATATAAACACCACATTGAATGTTGTTTACCTATATTTATTTACTCATCTTCCTACAGCGTAAAGTCAAAGTAGACCACAGAACTTCCTGTGCTTGATCGACATGGTCATGCTGACAAAGTACATGTGCAATTCTACTCCTTTTTCAGGAAAAGATCAGTTACGTAAAGTGCAACAGCAGTTTTTATCTGCAGCTATAACCACTTCAGTATGCGAGCAATCTTACAGAGAATGCAGTCAGACTTCTTTTTGGGCGCTTACACTATCAGCATGGCACTGTTAGATCTAAACACTAGCATGAAGAGTTGCTTGTGTACTGAAGTGCCTATAGCTGCAGGTGATTATGTAGGACAAATGTTCAAGGTATATATTATGTCACAGTTCTTCATGTTTCCCTACTTTGGAATGTAAAAAAAATACAGACAAGTAAGATTTTGCTCTTCGACAAACTGTTCCCATTTATGTCTCCTGTAAATGCAGTAGGAAGATCACATATTGAACAACATAGTATTAGCAAAAAAGGAATGCCCTACATAGGAGTCTTGCATCAAAAATCCTGTCCTGTTTGTCAATCCACCCTCCATCTCAAGATATTGCATATAATTGCAAATTTACTTGAAGCAGATGACAGTTAGGGAAATGTTAATTCTTTTTCTTTCTTTCTTTCTTTCTTTCTTTCTTTCTTTCTTTCTTTCTTTCTTTCTTTCTTTCTTTCTTTGCAATAGTCTGAATAGTCTGTAGAGACCATTCAGATAGTACCTTAAAATATAAATTAATAAGGTACTCCTTTGACTGAATAGAGAATTTGTCCCAAGGCATTAAAATATATTGAAATAAAATCCTGCAGCATTTTCCCCTTCATGCAAATGATGAATTTATAAGCAGAACTGGCCAATAATTGTATTTTGTAACTGTCAGCTATATGCAGGTTGAGCTGAAACGAGTAGTTGCACATCGGACTATTTATTGCAGCACTGAGCTGAAAAGCAGCAGCCCAAAAGGCTCTGAATCACTGGGGAGATTGTTAGCCTTCTGTAGGAATTATTAAAATGTTGGGAAATGTATGAGCAACACTTTATAACAATTAATCAGTGGCTGTTGATTAATAAAGTTCATTTTTTATTCTCGATGATTCAGGGGATTATCAAAAGGACACTGTCCTTGTCATTTTGATTAACAAACCCAGTTTCTCAGCGGAAGGGGACGTGGGGAGCAGAGGCGCTTCTTCTCCTTATAAAATAAATATTGAATGAGAATATTAACTCGTTAACCTTGACAACTATTTGTAATTTTCATAAGGGAAAACTCGCGTATTCAGCAAAAAAATTGCTGTGGGGATTTAAAAAAAATAAGGAGAGAATGAAGAATGCTACTGCATGAATCCTGTCATTTTTATGGGCTGAAATGATTAATTTGTTTGTTCAAATTCTCAATTAAGCCAGGAGAAACTGCAGGAGTATGAAAAACTAGAAGTGGATATTGTCCTCTCACAGTGCAGTGGACCTGATAAGAGGCGAGGAGAAAAAACAGGTCATTGAAGAGCGACACGGAAAAAGAGAGAGAGAGAAGGCTGGATTTCACCAGATGGCTTCCTGAATTTGGGACAATGTGCTTCTCATGACCCTGACAATAAGATGATAGAGCATTTTCTCAGATTTTGAATGCAAGCCTGGGAAATCATGAATTAAAAAAATGAAGAAAACAGCAGCATTCGCTTTTGATCTTTGGCAATGACTTAAGAAATTTTGTGCCAACTGGGCTCCTAGGAAAACCCAAAGTAAATCTATAAATGAAAGAAAGTGTCCAGAAGGAGGGGTGGGCAATGAAATCCAGCATACAGGAGTGATTAATGACATCAATCAGTGGGTGGATTGTATGGGGGTGGGAGAGGGAATTGTGTGTCATCATTGGGCTTAGTTACATAAATTGCCCTGATTCTCTGTTTTAGAGGCCCCAAGGTATGCCACTAACTCTGAAATGCAGAAATTGATGCCATAAGTGATGTAAGCAAAGACAGATCACATTCTAACACTCCCACAGACTTTCCCTGCTAGTCAAGTTAAATATCTGAAGAGGAGGCCGAAACACACTGTTCCACACGTAAGCTGGCAACATATCTTCAGTATGTATACACATCCACACCACCCCCAACACATTGTGACCCTCCTAGATCTGTCTAATCCATCACTCCACATACCCACAAGTTAAAAGTGGGCCAAAGCAGATGTGCACCTTTCCTGTCTACCCATTCTGCTTTCCATAGTAATCATTAGCAAGTATTTTCCAGGCTCTGATTGCACAAACCCACCAAGGAACCCTTGTTCATATCGACTTTACTCCTAGCTCAGTGGATCACTTTAATTGTGTCTTTTTGGTTCACAGGTGGTCACTCAAGTAGTGAATCTTGGCTGTTTATCCTTAATCAGTTTTTTCTACCATTTTTCCTACTATATCCTTTTTCAGCAAGAACATCTACAGTAGTGTCTAGGAGGAAGCAATACTCATTATCAACTTAAACCTCAACTCCTGCTCTTTTGGAAGCTACCAAAACTGGTGCTTATAAACAAAGTTGCTCTTTTTTCTCATTTAACCTTCTTGATGGTTGTATCTTTTTGACTAGTGATGAGTGACTCCTGGGGAGGTCACTTTGCTGTGAGTTCAGTAAAATAACAGAAATATTCAGGAACTTTGCAGAGCTCCGTAAAATACATTGAAGTTAATGGGAAAGAAGGAACTAAATTATTTTAAAATGTATTATAATTGTGAAGTGGTGTTTAATTGTCCCTGAAGACCAACTTTGATTTTAGCATTGTTGAATTTGTGGGCTGGGGAAGCATCTGCCAAATATCCTGGACCAAATGTTTTGGTCAAAAATGAAATCTGTGCTATGAGACATCAGTGTTAACCACTGCACCACTATGACTCAAAACAAAAAGATGCAGATGGAACAATAACCACATACAAAAATAAAACAATAGGCCACAAACTAGCAATTAGAAAAAATATATATATAAATCATTGTGGTCATAGAGTTCCAATTGTAAGGTACATTCCATTGTGTGAAGTGCAGCCAGCCCCTGGCACAGCTGGATTGTCTTTTTGTTTCTCATCTACTGTATCTTTGCAAATGCTTTGCCCTTTTTCTTCCTTGAAGAAGATAGAAACACTTGTAAACAGTAATAAATATTGCATTATTATTTATTTCACAGGGTCATACTGTACATGTTTTCTTTCTCAGGGTGGTGGAGGAGAATTGCTCCCTGAATTCTTGTTTTGGATTGTAGATTTTGTGGATTTATGCATGCAAATTATCCATGTGGTGCTGTGCTTCCAGCACACTTGGATCAGTGTTACATATCTGGTTGTATTATTGTTATGATCAGCTAGTGCACCCCTTAAATGGAAATTATTTGAGTTCTTTTTTTTAAACATGGAAGTCTGGATTATCACACATGGCCAAAGCATACTGGTAGTGATCTTACAGTACATATGCCAGAAATTTCTGTGCATGGCTGCTACAGCTCTGTGATGTTATCCTGGCTTTGCAAAGCATCATGGGGTGCTGGGAAAAATGTTTATGGTAAATGCACTGCAACTTTTCAGGAAAATATTTGGTGAACAAGGTCACCAGCAAACACAGCGTATTTACTGCGAAAAACGCTCATTCATTTTCCTATTACTTCTAAATAAAATTACAAATGTGTCATTGAAGGAGTGGACATTTGGTATGGGTTGTTTTGACTGTGATAGTGCTTCAAAATTAATTTAACCCGTAAACCACCGGAGCCGGCTATAGTCGTTTCCCAGTGCAATTTGTCAGCACACCGGAGCCGATCAGTCAGTGCCGTACATTCAATAAGCAGCCAGCTCATGACCACTACCAGCCCCTGCAGCACTGCAGCCTCACTGTCTCTGGGATTGTGCCGCTGCACTAGACTAGACTGCAAGCACCAGCGTTGGCCTCTGTGTACTTGCGTGCAGCCAGTTCAAGTGCAGTTGGCTCAGTGATTTACTGAATTTCATCAACTGCGTCAGTTGCACCTTGTACACATTGCTCCAGTAGTTTTTTTTAATAGTTTTTATAGTTCATTGGCAGTGTGTAAAATGATCAGTGTTGCAGTAATTGTGATGCTCTTTGCATGAAAAAAAATATGTGTGCCATTAAAATTTCACTTTATCTTTGTGAATAGTGACCTTTACTTAAAAAGTGCAGCAAAAAATTATTTGGCATCCCAGGGGCGCATTAACCCCCAAGTATGTGGCAGCTTAAGGGTTAATATATAGAGTTTGCTTGTGAGCGAGAAGCATTTCAGGGAAAGATCCCACAAATTTTCAAAAGGACTTCTCACAGTACATCAAAGAATGTACTGAGAACAGCTGCATGTGCTTCCCCTATGCATACATGTTCTCCTGGAGTTTCCAAGCTGCCCTCTAGTAGGGCAGTTGTTCCACTGGCAATGTGACAAAACTGTGGGTAATTTGAGTTCATAAAGTTAGAACTGCCCTTCAACTCTTGTCCCATAATTCTGTGGCTTTATTGGTTGCAGTTACACCCAACTGCGGCACTATACCCTGAGTACCTTACCCAGAGAAGACTTCAGCAGTTCATTTGGACTATCCCAACAATTGGTTCTAGAACTCTCTCTCAGACATGTGATAGCAGCTCTGCACCCAGAAGTGAATATTAATATGCCACAGTTCTCCTTTTACAGGACATCCATCCATCCATCCACAGGTGCAAATATTAAATGCAAACAAAGGGAGCAGATAATAAACTTTTATTCTGTTATTATAGACTTTAACAGTATAAAATATTTGAATGTGCCAACAAGCAAATGCAAAATAAAACTAAATCAATTAATACAACCAGGCAGTTCCACATCCACCCTCCAAATGCTCAAAGAGCTCTAAACATTTGGTTAGTTAGAAGATATCAAACACTTTAACAGGTTGCAAAAGCCTTGAGAAAAACACCACCTATTAAGGCATTTTCCTTTTAGAAGAGAGCCTAGCACTTCTATCTGAACAGAGTGTGATGCACACCACAATTTATAAATGGCTCACAATTTAATCAGGTTGTGGAGATTCCGCTCTATTAGGTAGTGAAAATATTCTGAGGCATTAGTAAACAGTAGAGCAGCACTTGCAAGTTTTATTTGCAGCACAGAGCAGTGTCCCTCACGCCCTTTATGCATCAGCAGACGCTTTTAGCACTGTAAGTCACCTTTAACAAACAAAGGTGTCCTCTGTGAATCTCAAATGACATGAAAATTGGAGTTGTATACAACGTCAGAGTGCTTATTAGCCAAACAATCCCCTTTGGTGTAATAGTATTCATCAGATAGTAGGAACATTTCCATGTCGATCTGACACTCAGCTGGAGTCCTAGTGGGAGAAGAGTTGTTGTTGAGCAAAAACATCCTTCTGGCCATACACAGAAGAAGCCCGTTCTCAAAATGCAGTATGGCAAAACAACTACAATCTACGCTAAGGAGCTTTCCCGTGTCAATCTGATGTGACTCTTTGTCTTAAAGATGGGAGTGTGTCATGCTGTGTTTTTGAATTGGAGACCTCAGATATCGTAGCTGTAATTATCCTTTATTGTGTCACTACAGAAACAGATTTTTTTGATTACAAAATAATTTTTTATCATTCTTTAAATAGTTTTCACTAGAATTGGCACAGATGTTGTTTATAGCTACAGTGTTTATTGCTAGTCATGTGATCGAGCGTTGTGCAAAATTAATTCACATTTTTGTTTTCAGTTGTCTAGATTACTGTAACGCACTCCTCTCAGGACTACCCAGAAAAGACATAAATCATTTGCAACTAGTGCAGAATGCTGCTGCTAGAATCCTAACTAGGAAAAGAAAATCTGAGCACATTTCTCCAGTTTTGCTGTCACTACATTGGTTACCTGTGTCATTCAGAATTGACTTTAAAATACTGCTTATTGTTTACAAAGCCATAAATAATCTCACCCCATCTTATATATCGGAATATCTGACATCTTATTTTCCAAATCGTAACCTTAGATCCTCAAATGAGTGTCTACTTAGAATTCCAAGAGCAAAACTTAAAAGAAGTGGTGAGGCGGACTTCTGTTGTTATGCACCTAAAATCTGAAATAGCCTGCCTATAGGAATTCGCCAGGGTGATACGGTGGAGCACTTTAAAAAACTGCTAAAAACACATTACTTTAACATGGCTTTCTGATAACTTCACCTTCATCTAATCCTGATACGCTGTATATTCAATTCATTATAATAACTATTCATGGTGGCTCTAAAATCCGTACTGACTCCTACTCTCTGTTTTGTTTCTTTTCCCACTTTTCTGTGGTGGCGATCTGCGCCGTTCACCACCTAATCAAAGCATCATGATGTTCCTACATTGATGGATTAAAAGCCAGAAGTCTACATGACCATCATCATCAAGTCCTTCCAAGAGAACCCTCAATACAAAGAGGACTGTTTCATTTACTGTATGTTAGGTAGGATGGCCAGAGGGGACTGGGTGGTCCCATGGCCTGGAACCCTTGCAGATTTTATTTTTTCTCTCCAGACATCTGGAGTTTTTTTTTTTTTTGTTTTTTCTGTTCTTCCTGGCCATTGGACCTTATGGTAATTAGTGTTGTCTTATTCTAATCCTTACTTTGTCTTTTATTTCTCTTTTCTTCATTATGTTAAGCACTTTGACCTACATTATTTGTATGAAAATGTGCTATATAAATAAATGTTGTTGTTGCCATTACGAATGATGTCATCACTGAAAACATATTTAGAAGGACAATGTAAGATGATTATTATCTGAACATTGTCATGATTGTTTTATTTACATTGCTATCTTGTCATGGTTTCTTGAAATTGACTTAACTTTATATGTTTTTAGAGTTATTTAATCCATTTCTGACATTTTTTATGTGGCTATTTAAAGGTACTTAATATTTGTCTGCATTTTCCTGCAATGACATTTTGTGCAGTGTTGTTGGGTCATTGCCATGCAGTTGTTAGTGGCCACATCAGGGGTCATCAACTGAAAGATTGGGGTCACTTTCTTATCCAAGTATGTGGATTCTCCAAAGAAATTAACAGAAGTTTGTTTGTGTGTTTAAAGTTTTTCAGACCATTTAAATCCTTTCTGCCTGTTCGACTATGAGTTAGGTTTTCGGTTTGATCTAAGATACTTGGTATTTTTGATTTTCTGGTTTTGACCGTTTAACTCCCAGTTCTTTCTCTTGCCCCTATGGCACATTATAACAGGTTTTATAAAGTTTGAAAAGAAAGGCAACACCTTTTTGAAGAAAACCTTAGGGACAGGTGGGAAAAGTGATTCAAAGTAGATAAAAGACATTTGTAATGTTTACTTCAACTCTTTATTTCTGTTTTTGTTAGTGCTTTGCCATTGTGGAGCTCAAGGCAGTAGCTTTAAAAAATGGCCCTATGCCTTAGAAGGAATACATGTCACTTGTTTGCATTTCAAGGACCTCTAGCCTCCATCAACTTACAGTATTTCCGAATACAAACTTCTCTGCTTGATGTGATTTTCCATTTTGTGCAGCAATCACTTTTGTAATTATTTTGTCTTTCTTGTGCATTTGATTGAAGTAATTTGTGGAGGATGGCCGGCTGTTTATCCCGGCCAATACCCCCAAGCCGCCAGGTGGAGCCCTCCTTGCAGCATGGAGGTCCCCAGAAGACCAGCAGGGCATCATGGACAATGGAGTTTTTATGCACCGCCCTGCTGGATGCCATGGGGGCCACGAGAGGGAGCTGCAGGGAGGACCGAAGAGTTCTTCGTGCCCTATGACCCGGAAGTTCGTCATAGGAAGAGCGACGGGCTTCCGGGGTGAGAAAAGGACTATTTACCCTGACCCGGAAGGAATACGGACTTGTGGACTGTTGGGCAGGAACACCTCCGGGTCAGGGAGTATAAAAGGATCATGGGAACTCCCAGACAAGGAGCTGAGTTGGGAGGCAGGGTGGCTAAGCATCTGGGAGTGGAGGATTGTGATTTATTGTTTATTGAAGGATAGTGGAGTGGTGGTGCTTTGTGTATAATTATTATTATAATAAATAATTATTGGATTTTTATCTGGTGTCTGACGTGTGGTCTGAGGGTACAAGGGTGCGAGAAAACCCTAATCTGTCACAAATTAAAATGTATCATTATTGTGATAATGTTGCAATTTTATGGTATCAGTACATTAAATGTATGTCTGTTAGTGCTCTCACCCATAGTCAGCCCTACATTACACTGATATAAGCTTCTATTACTGAAAAGTGCCCTTAAACATAAACAAATAACATTCTGTAACAATTTGTAAAAAGTAAGAAATGCCTAAAGCAATGCCTGCTGATTTCTTTCTAGCCTCCTTTGTATGTACCTTACTGCTTGAATTTCTGTATAAATGGTTAACCTCTTGGTGCCATCAAATCAAATGTGGCTGGTCATAGCTTCAACAGGAAGCTGTCACCGTTCCAGCTTAATACTTCTGGCTGTTTCAAAATCTCCGACAGAAAAGGACTCCAAAGAGCCCACTATCCAACTGTCTGAGATCTATACACTTTTTGAGTGTAAAACTTTCACTAAAGCCAATATAGAGCACTTATAAAGTGAGTAAATAGGAAACACGATGTAACACAGCATTCTGAAAACCTGCTTAACTCCAAGTAGAGTCATGGGGAAGTAGAGTCTGCCCCAGGGGCATCAGGTCAAGGGAAGAATAAGGCCCTAATCCATCACAAGCCCACTCAAACACTCACTCAAACTCACACTCACATGGGGCCAATTAACCTTATATGCATGTGTCTGGGAGGAAGACTGGAGTATCAACTCACACAGATGTGTAGAAAACAGGCAGACTCCAGAGAACAGGTATGTGGTTCAGTTCTAGGATAGCAGATTCTTGAAACAGCAGCATCAACCACTAATGAGTGATACATAATATGCAAAAATCAGTGGTTTTTAGATAGGTATAAACTATTAACAGCATGCTTGAGGTAATGAATAAAATTCTTTGGTAGAGCAAACTTACTTTTAGGTTTGCTCCCATGGCACACCAAAAAGAGATTTGACTGATTCTGAGAAAAGCATGAGAGTTGGTGCAAGTTTGGCAGGAGCTTCAGTGGCAAGCAACCTGTTGAATACTCTAAAAGAACAGTGGCTAAGAAAACTGAGTATGGGTGTCGAAGGGAAAGACACTTATTTAAAAGCAACTGTGAGAGAAGGTATGAGATTCGTGACTACAGATTCAAGATGCAGTGAAAAATAACTCTATATGATATGGTTATAAGTGTCAAGTGTTAGAAAGTATCACAAGTTTCATCAAGATCATTGGAGAAGAGCAGTCAATATGCTCAGGTTCCTAAGATAGCTCACCTTGGCAGGAACATAGGTACGTAGCACTAGCACAAGGAATAGCCCATTTATGCCTATAGCCTATTTTTAAAATGACATTTCTATTTCGGATTTCCCTTTGCAACACTGAATGCAGCAGCAACAGATTTTGAAGGATTAGATACTGTAAATATACATATTACCACATAAAGATCCTCAGAAGAGAACTAGAACAGAGGATGGCTAGTAATGGTTTATAAATATTGTGATACTTGTGATAATTATATTTCTGTACAAATGACTAACAAACAGTAATGCAGTGTGCAAAACCAATCGGCAGCTCTAGTCAGGCTATGTCAGACTAAAGTACAGAGTCTTCAGCCTGGATTTAAAAGCCGATAGTGAAGGGGCACCTCTTCTAGTAGCAGGCAGACTATTTCATAGCTTCAGGGTGCTGTAACGAAAAGTGTTCCCACTTTTATTTTTTTAATCCTTGGAATTTTAAGTAGGTAGTTGAGGTGAATCTTGAGATCTTAATGTGCACTTTGGTTTGTACATAATAATAAGATCAGATAAGTAAGCAGGGCCTTAGCCATTTAAAGCTTTATAGGTTAAAAGAAGCATTTTGAATCTGCCCTAAACTTAACTGTTAGCCAGTGTAAGGACTTGAGAACTGGAGTTATGTGTTTGAATTTCCTTGTTCTTGTAATAATTCTTGCAGCAACATTTTGGACTAGCTGCATAAAGAACAATTAGAACAGTCAGTGAATAACACATTTGCAGTTGTCAATCCCACTAGAAGTACATGTATAAATTCATTTCTCAGTATCCTGAATACAGGTATCTGCAAAATTTACATTTTTATGACAGAAAAAACATTTTGGATAGTTTTGTAATGTGTACTTTAAATGGCATGTTGTTCTTAATTCAGAGACAAGTAGATCTTATCCATCCAGTCCTTTAACTCACTGACACAATTAATTAATGACAGTATCAGAGAAACGTCATTTGGTCTAAAAGAAAGGTATAACTAGGTGTCATCTGCATATGACTGAAAATGAATATCCATCCATCCGTCCATTATCCAACCCGCTATATCCTAACTACAGGGTCATGAGGATCTGCTGGAGCCAATCCCAGCAAACACATGGTGCAAGGCAGGAAACAAACCCCAGGCAGGGCGCCAGCCCACTGCAATAAAATTAATACAGTGGTACCTCGGTATACGTCTGCTTTGGAATAAGTCCAACTTGGTATACGTCCTGTTTGGACACAAAAAATTTTGCTTGGTATACGACCTTTGTTTGGAATACAACTCGTGTGCTAACCTTGTTTACCTCTCTCGAGACAAAGCCACGACTTCCCACGAGCGTTAGTGCGCCAGTTGCTAGCATTCAGTGAACAACCCGCGCTATAACTCTCTGTGAACTTTCACATGTGTGATATAGCGGGTCCACAGCTCCTGTCAAAGTCCAGCTTTAAAATAAATAATCACCGCGCTCACAGCTTGGTGAGGGGGCGTGGTGGTTATGTGGCTGAAGGTTGTCAGGGCGATTAACGATGTGGGCGTTTCTCACCAAAGTGCACTTGTGAGGGACCGTCCGCATTCATGATTGTTCCTGGGGCTGCTTATCTTGATAAACAGAAGCGTGAGTCAGCTAGAAGGGGAGTAAAAAGAAAAAAAAGACAGGAGGTTGAGTGAGTGAGAGAGAGAGGGCTGCTTATCTTGATAAACAGAAGCACGAGTTGGCTTGAAGGGGAGTAAAAAGAAAGAACGGACGCGAGAGAGAGAGCGAGCGAGAGCGCGCATGGATGAAGTGGCTGAAGCAGGCAGTGCGAAGGTCAGCTGCCAGTAGGGCGACTCCCCATTTAAAGAATGCTTCCTGCTTTTAACTTCATTGTTTTTAAGAAGACTTTTTTCTATTGTTTTTAACCTCCATGTTTCACTTCTGATTTTATGGATTATTTATTGGAACTTTGGAGACTGCACTTTAATTTGAACACCTTGTTTTGTTAATTGTTTTAATTAAAGCACTTTCCATTTTTTCACCATCGCCTTGCTTTTTTGTTACCGATAAGGTTAGCAGCGAGGCACATTACCGACGGTATAGGATTCAAGGGCTCCCCGGCAGCAGATGGGAGCATACAGCAAACCTGCATCGTCACAACGTGATTTTGTGTTATTTTCATGTAAATTTGAATTGATTGTTGAAAAGTATGAAGGTGGCATGCGTATCTGGGACATGGTTGTTGCATACCGTTTGCCAAGAACGATTGTGAAAAACAAAGATGTTATTAAAAAGTAAAGTGAGGTAAAATTTTCATTTATTTCATCTAATTGCTTTTGTATTTATGTATTTTAGTATTAAGCAGTGTTTAAATTACTTTATACAACCCCATCAATGTATAATATGCCAATAGCAATAGGATTTTTTTTTCATTGGAACGGATTAATCATTTTCCCATTATTTCTTATGGGAAAAATTTGTTTGGTATACGTCCTGTTTGGTATAAGTCAAAGGGTCTGGAACGGATTGAGGACGTATACCGAGGTTCCACTGTATTATGATTTCTAATGATAGCTCCCAATAGAAGCAGGTAAAGTGAAAACGGGAAAGGGTCCCGTATTGAGCCCTGCGGAATACTATATTTAACTTCTTAGTATAATGACGTAGTACTGTCAGCACATTATGTACGTACTGGTATTGATTGGATAAATAAGAACTGAAAACAGGCAAGCACAGTGACTGTGAGACCAATGTCATTCTCCAACCTGAGTAGTAAAAAGAAAGGTGAATGGTGTCAAATGCTGCACTCAGATCTAACAGCATAATTACCTGGATTACAATGTGATTAGCTTTTTAGATTTTGTGTGGTGTAATGACATGCACTCTTCAATTTAAGATCTGTCCATCTGAATAGTTGCCTGCAATAGTTAAAACTAACTGAACATAGTTGACCATGAGGCACTATAAAGTGTACAATACACAGTTACCATTCTATTTACATAATTATATGTTGTTCTCTCTATTTGCATATAGTGTCACTGTATGAGTTATGTTTTGCTTGCCTTTGTCACATATTCTTTTTTTTAAAAAATCATTCCTGTAAATAATTCAGTAAATTTATATATTACTAGCAAAATACCCACGCTTCTCAGTGGAGAAGTAGTGTGTTAAAGAAGTAATGAAAAAGAAAAGGAAACATTTTGAAAATAACGTAACATGATTGTCAATGTAATTGTTTTGTCACTGTTGATGAGTGTTGCTTTCATATATATATATATCTATACTAATAAAAGGCAAAGCCCTCACTCACTCACTCACTCACTCACTCACTCACTGACTCACTCACTCACTGACTCATCACTAATTCTCCAACTTCCCGTGTGGGTGGAAGGCTGAAATTTGGCAGGTTCATTCCTTACAGCTTCCTTACAAAAGTTGGGCAGGTTTTATATCGAAATTCTACGCGTAATGGTCATAACTGGAAGCAGTTTTTCTCCATTTACTGTAATGGAGATGAGCTTCAACGCCGTGGGGGCGGAGTTTCGTGTGACATCATCACGCCTCCCACGTAATCACGCAGTACATAGAAAACCAGGAAGACCTCAAAAAAGCGCTCAAGAAAACATGCATTATATAATTGAGAAGGCAGCGAAACAATAAGAAGCGAGCGAGTGACATATACAACCATATTCATGAGTTCTGCTACTTCGGAAACAAAGCACGATGTAAACCTACACTTTAAATTAAGTTCATAGACAGGCTGCGCTGGCGTTTGTAATTTAGTGCCTGCCCATATAAGGCCGTCCGTCAGCGGCAATCAATAGCAAACTGCCACGGGTAAATATTCACGGGTGAAGGACTGTGCTTATGGAGAGGAAGATGAGATGGTCAGGGTGGTGTTTGACACAAACTCAGCGAAACTGCGAGAAAGTTTTAAGTGCCAGGACTAAGGTAACATTAAATACAGCCATAGACATAGCACGAGATGGCACCAGCACAGCTGGGAACCTTCGATGCAAGTACACCGAGTGGCTCACATGAACTGGCGCAGTGCACAGATAAAAGCAACAGTTCCAAAGAGCTGAACAAAACCGAATTACACAATTGAAAAGGCAGCAAAAATATGAAGCGTCTGATAAGCATATTCATAAATGCAGCTACTGTGGAAACAAAGCACACGGTGGAAAAAGTCAATGTCCGCTAAAGGAAGACAGTGTAAAAAACCCGTGCATGCAGTGTGTCAGGTCTCAGATAAAGAAGAAGACGAGCTGTTTATTCATGCAGTAAGAAACGAATCGATGAATGAAACCTGTTATCTTTACAACGATTGACAAACACGGAATGTAACTTGAACACAACACATCCTACAAATACGAACCTGATTGAAAGAAATAATGATAATCAAATCCTTGATGACAGCAACACTCAGTAACACTCACAAAACAAATACTGTATATTGACAGTCATGTTACGTTATTTTTAAAATGTTCCCTTTTCTTTTCTACCTTTTTAACACACTACTTCTCCGCTGCGATCTGGGTATATATATATCCCGCTCTACATACTCGAATAATGGATACTTTATTAGCCATCAATGATTGTTTTGGTAAAGCCATACTCAGTGTATTCATTAGATGAGCGGTAAAAAGTAAGAGCGAGGGAGGATGACTCATTGAGGCATGCAGGCTGTAGTCTTGCGTCAACTCTATCTGAATTGCGCGATCACATTTGAAAAATATATCTTTTCAAGTTCTATTTAGTCCATATGTGTCAAACTCAAGGGCGCGGGCCACATCCGCCCGCGTGTAATTATATCCGCCCGAGATCATTTTATATACTGTATTATTGTTATTAAAGCCGGGTATATGAAGCGCTGGTAACACAATAAACTACAGATCCCATAATGCAGCGCTTCAGCTGCCTTGCCGAACACTTACCGCTTACTACAGTTATTGCGCACTGAGTTTGCACGGCGCTTTGGTGACTTTGAAGAACAAAAAAAGTCCGTCTACATGCGGCTCGAACCTTGTGCATGTTTGGTAGCACATATCTGTGTGAGAAGCTCTTCTCAGTGATAAAGACTAACAAAACAGCACACAGGAGTCGCCTCACTGATGAGCACCTGCAATCCATCCTGAGAATCTCCACAACACAGAACCTCACACCAAACAGAAACGAACTTGTGGCCAAAAAGATGCCAGGCGTCCAGCTCTAAAATGACATATGAGCAAAGACAACTGAATGATTTGATTTGTTATTGCACGTAAGAGCGGAGTCAACGTTTTAACAAACAGCGTATTGCACTGATCTGAAATAGCTGTGTGTGTATATATGTAGATATGTATGTATATGTATATATATGTTTATATATGTGTGTGTGTATGTATGTATATATATATATATATATATGTATTTGTGTGTATATATGTGTGTGTATGTATGTATATGTGTGTATATATGTGTGTGTATATATGTATGTATATATGTGTATATGTATAGATATGTATATATATATATGTTTTTATGTGTGTGTGTATATATATATATATATATATATATATATATATATATATATATATATATACAACAACACTCATCACTCACAACAGTGACAAAACAATTACATTGACAATCAGGTTACGTTATTTTCAAAATGTTTCCTTTTCTTTACATTGCTTCTTTAACACACTACTTCTCCGCTGCGAAGCGCGGGTATTTTGCTATATATATATATATACATATACACATACATCCAAATATATATACATATATATATATATACATATCTACATATACACACATACTGTACATATACATACACACCCATATATACACACAAATACATATATATATATATATATATACATACACACACACATATATAAACATATATATACATATACATACATATCTACATATATACATATACACACACACACACATATATATATGGGCAGGCTATTTCGTATCAGTGCAATACGCTGTTTGTTAAAACGGATAACTCCCGTTCTTACGTGCAAGTCTACATGGATATTATGAACTATCGTATCTGTTCAAGTTCTATTTTAATTTTAAATAGAAGGAATTTTTATTTAGTCGACAGAAATATCTTTGGTAGGAATGTAAGTTAAATGTAGGCATCATTGCATAAATTTTTCTTCACCATACAAATATAAAGAGTAAATTCGCCTTACATTCCAACCAAAGATATTTGTGTCGACTAAATAGAACTTGAAAAGATATATTTTTTCGAATGTGATCGCGCAATTCAGATCGAGTTGACGCGCACCGACGCATCAAGCCCGCGTGCTATTGTGGTTTCGCCTGCGTGCCTCAATAAGTCACCCTCCCCTCGCTCTTACTTTTTTACCGTTCATCTAATGAACACACTTAGTATGGCTTTACCAAAACAATCATTGATGGCGAATAAAGTATCCATTATTTATAAAGCTTCAATTGGTGATCTGTCTTTCTGCGTCAACCGCATATTTTTTCATACGTCTCAAACCAAGGGGATGCGAGGGTAAAATGAATCGGGAAGCGCGCGTACGTACTCATTTCACCCCCTCTCGGGAATCGAACCTCAGCGCTAGAGGCGAAGCCTCTACCATTGCGCCGCGGCATGTGGTTAGTCTATTTGAGTGTATGTAGATCAGGGTATATATATACATATATATATACAGTATATACCCGCGCTTCGCAGCGAAGAAGTAGTGTGTTAAAGAAGTTATGAAAAAGAAAAGGGAACATTTTAAAAATAACGTAACATGATTTTCAATATACAGTAATTGTTTTGTGAGTGTTATGAGTGTTGCTGTCATCAAGGATTTGATTATCATTATTTCTTTCAATCAGGTTCGTATTTGTAGGATGTGTTGTGTTCAAGTTACATTCCGTGTTTGTCAATCGTTGTAAAGATAACAGGTTTCATTCATCGATTCGTTTCTTACTGCATCAATAAACAGCTCGTCTTCCTCTTTATTTGAGACGTGACATACTGCATGCACGGGTTTTTTTTTACACTGTCTTCCTTTAGCGGGACATTGACTTTTTCCACCGTGTGCTTTGTTTCCGCAGTAGCTGCACTTCTGAATATGCTTGTATGTATCACACACTTCATTTTTTTTTGCTGCCTTCTCAATTGTGTAATTCGGTTTTTGTTCAGCACTCTTTGAAACTGTTGCTTTTTGTATGTTCACTGCGTCATTTCACTGCTGCGATGTCCACGGCTGTATTTAATGTTAGCTAAGACCAGGCACTTAAAAGTTTCTCTTGCAGTTTCGCCGAGTTTGTGCCAAACACCACCCTGACCATCTCATCTTCCTCTGCATAAGCACAGTCCTTAGAATATTTAGCGGCAGTGTTTCTATTGGATTGCCGCTGATGGACGGCCTTATATGGGCAGGCACTAAATTACATCGAGCAGAAGTCTTTTATAGTATATGGACTAAAAAATAGGTTCCAGTTATGACCATTACGCGTAGAACCTCGAAATGAAACCTGCTTAACTTTTGTAAGTAAGCTGTAAGGAATGAGCCTGCCAAATTTCAGCATTCTACCTACACGGGAAGTTGGAGAATTAGTGATGAGTCAGTGAGTCAGTCAGTGAGTGAGTGAGTCAGTGAGGGCTTTGCCTTTTATTAGTATAGATAACCGAAAAACATGTACGTGTATTGTATATCTAAGGGAGAAATTATTACAGGAAACGTTATTAAGCACATCTTTTGATGCTACCATTTGTCTTGTGTTCTTTTGTTGGTTCTCAGCAATTTTGATTTCATAACTTTTGTAGAGATTCAGGTTTCATACTTGTCAAGTTAAACTCTTCAAATGGTAAGTTTAATGGCTTTCTGTTTCTGTCTTTTAACACATCAATATGATGTGCAGTTTTAATTTGTCTGTAGTAAATTGTTTTGGTATCTAAATATTAAGGCTGAAGGGCATCAATAGAGATGTCTTGGTAGGCTGAGCTGCATTCTTGAATTTCTTTTCCAAGTTATTTATTTATTTTTTATTTTGTGACACTGAGTAGTATATTCAGTGATATGTGCGTGAGCCTATGCATTTTTACAACAAACTATACAAGCTTATTCATCATATTCCAGGGTACTATACCGCATCTTGTGGAATGGTGAAAATACAAGCTGTATTTCCTTTTTGAAGTTTTCTTGTCTGACTTCAGAAAACCATTACTGAAACAGTGTGATCAGCAGACAAGTGCAACAAGAATGTAGTAGAACCATAATCCAGCTGGACAAATACTATGTGAAAATAATAATTTATTTCAAGCCTACCTGATTACTGGTGTTATATATGATTGGATTCGGTCAGGTCAGGTATGTAATCACAGTTAGAATAAAAATGCGGTGACTGAATTTCAAATATCTTTTAAATATGAAAAATATAATCAATAAGAGTAACCAGAAAACAGAGCCTGAAAAAGTGAAGATAGAACTTTTTGGCCTTAATTCTAAGCGGTATGTGTGGAGACAACCAGGCACTGCTCATCACTTGTCCAATGCAGTCCCCACAGTGAAGCATGGCGGTGGTAGCATCATGCTGTGGGGATGTTTTTCAGCTGCAGGGACAGGACGACTGGTTGCAATTGAGGGAAAGATGAATGCGGCCAAGTACAGGAATATCCTGGACAAAAACCTTCTCCAGAGTGCTAAGGACCTCAGACTGGGCCGAAGGTTTACCCTCCAACAAGACAATGACCCTAAGCAAACAGCTAAAATAACGAAGGAGTGACTTCACAACAACTCTGTGACTGTTCTTGAATGGCCCAGCCAGAGCCCTGACTTAAACCCAATTGAGCATCTCTGGAGAGACTTTAAAATGGCTTTCCACCAATGTTTACCATTCAACCTGACAGAACTGGAGAGGATCTGCAAGGAGGAATGGTAGAGGATCCCCAAATCCAGGTGTGAAAAACTCACGGCTGTATTAGCTCAAAAGGGTGCTTCTACTAAATACTGAGCAAAGGGTCTGAATACTTAGGACCATGAGATATTTCAGTTTATCTTTTTTAATAAATCTGCAACAATTTCAAAAATTCTTTTTTTTGTCTGTCAGTATGGGGTGCTGTGTGTGCATTAATGAGGGAAAAAATTTATTTAAGTGATTTTAGCAAATTGATGCAATATAACAAAGAGTGAAAAATTGAAGGGAGTCTGAATACTTTCCGTACCCACTGTATATATTTATCAGCTTCTGTAAAGATATTACAAACTAATATGGTAAGCAGGCAACTTTCAGACATCTAGGAGGGATATATCTTGACTGCAGGCTTAGCTGTCACAGAGAAGTAATTCAGAGTGTGCAGCTTGCAAAACAAACACCTTACAGGTCCTCATTTGGTATCTTCCTTAAATATGTGCCAAATGCCAGAATCATCTGCAACAGAGAAAAGAAGACTCTGGAATGCTGACCATAGAGATAGAGATTCAAAAAAAGCCATAGCTGAAACTGGCAAATAAAAAGAAAAGTTTAAATTGGCCAAACAAACAAAGACATTGGACAAAAGATGACTGGAAAAGAGTATTATGGTCAGTATCCTGGAATCATGGTTTCTTTGTTGTAGAGGACACTGGTATTTGGTATGTATTTATTTTGTTTCTCACACTACACACTCTGATGTCCATATCCGCTTATACAGTTGTCCATCTGGGCCTTTCTCTTTTCTCCTGGTCCTATGTAGTTTGCCCTCTTCTCTCAAGACAGTAATAGGTACTTTTGCATGAAATCTTCAGTTTTCTTAGCAATGTTTCACATAGAAAAAACATCATTCTGCAAAAAAACATAGACTGAAAAGTTTCTTGGGAAATTTCTTTAGATTTGTCCATTTTTGAACCCACAAATTAAGTTTAGGAGTGTCAGTACCTTGCAACCCAAGATAACAGAATAACAGGTTTTGGCTGTGTTAACACAACTGTAAAGGATTCACTAATAACCATTTAGCATTTATACATGACTAATTAGGAG